>NC_069682.1:15603894-15906924 GCF_023699985.2 Odocoileus virginianus | reverse complement strand
TGTCTTGGATCTGCCTTTACTGAGAGCCTTTCTGAGTTTTGATCTTTACTATGCTGAAGTGAGTCCAGTCACAGGGTTTGTTTGGCTAAAACTGATTAAAGGAATTCCTTCCTAAAACTAGTTTCCTTTCTCTTCTTTCCCTCTCTGTTTTACTCAAAGCCTGTTACATCACACATTCATGGATACATATTTTGATAGAGAACTATTTCTAATTTCTTTAAGTAGCCTGATATATTCCTGAGAAAATAATGAGTTGGCTCTGCTAATTGCAATGTTATACTTCCTAATTATAGTGTTTAAAAAGCAACTACTTAATGAGTATTTGTGTGTGTGTATGTACACTTCCTTCCACTAATTTTTTTTTGCTCCAGTATCTGCCCCATAGTTTCATCAGCCTTCCCTTTTCTTGGCAATTTTTGCAAGCTTATTCTGGTTTTTAGAATGAATTCTGGGGTTGCAGTCATTCTTCCCTACATTTTATCCTTGATTCTAATTGTTTGGTTCATTTTTTTAAGCTTCTTGATTAATGGTCTTTTTTTTTTCTACTTATAACTGATAGTATCTCATTTAATTTATTCTCAAAAATATAATGATTGCTTCTTTCAGAAATTTAAAACATGACCAAGGATATTACTACATCAAATTAACATCAAAAAATACACTTACTATCATGAAAACATTCATGAGTTAGGAACCAGTGAAATCACTTCTCAAACTATGAATTTAAAAATATTTTAAAATAGCTTTTAAATCATACAAGAAGTCACTTTTTCACTTAAAAAATAATGTTATTTACAAAATTAGTAACTTATTGTGTCTTCATTTCTTTTTAACAAGAGTTTTATTCAATAAGAGCAACAGCATTAACATTTTACTGTATAATAAAAGATTGCATCCTGAATAGTTATTTTCTTCAAGTGACTAAATATTCCTTTCTTTGATGTCATAACTTAAGTCTTTGTGAATTATTTAGTGAATGTGTCACAAGTGCACCATTACCAGAAATTTTTTCTGTTGTTTATTAAAACAAACAACTTCATTCTCATCAGTCTCAGTTGATCTGTTTTGTTTCAAAGGTACTTTCTAGAATAATTTTTAACCTGTCATTTTCTGTAGGGAAAAAAAATCACCTAAAATGTGCAAATAAGAATACAGTTTTTAGAGAACATGTTTAGAGAGAAGATGGGTAAACAGAGATGATTCTTTACTTAATGATTAATTTGCCCTGCAAAAATGTGAGTATCCTGAATAACTTTGGGGCTGGGGATCTGTTTTCACAGAGTTTAGGAGTCGACATTCTCCCTCCTCCAGAATCCAAACCACCTAGAGCTGAATTTAACTACACTGTGGGGTTTAAGGATTTAAATGGTAAGCCTCATCATTTCTTTTCTTTAGTAATTTGAAATCATAGCAATGACTAAAATCTGTCAGAGTGTAATTGGTAGCACTAGAAAACTAGGAATACACTTCGTTAGTTCTACATATATTCTTTCTGAGGTTTTTAAAATTCACTTAATTTTATGAAGAAGTTATGTGCAAAACAGCACTGGCTTAGGAGGAAATAAACCCTTTTTACATAGTTAGGAGATCCAAACTTCAGTCCAATGCTGTACATAGAACCATTGTTGTTCAGTGACTAAGTCATGTCCAGGTCAGCGACCATGGATTGCAGCATGCCAGGCTCCTCAGTTTTCCACTATCACCTGGAGTTTGCTCAAATTCATGTCCATCAGGTTGGTGTCCATGAGATCTAACCATCTCATCCTCTACCACCCGCTTTTCCTTTTGCCTTCAATCTTTTCCAGCATCAGAGTCTTTTCCAATGAGTCAGCTCTTTGCATCAGGTGGCCAAGGTATCAGAGCTTCAGCTTTAGCAACAGTCCTTCCAATGAATATTCAGGGTTGGAACCATTAGCATTAATGTAATGATATGCTACATGGTGTTTGTGCTCTTGACATTTGACAATAAATGATTTCCCCATGCTTTCTGCTCCTTTGTTCCTGAGAAGGCTGTATTTCCCCCATTCCCATTTCCTCAATCTTGTTCACGTTGCACACAGCAGCTAGATTTCTCTTCCTCATCATCACTTCCACCCTGCTCACCCTTTGTTTATCACACTCACCATCCGGTGACTGCCTGATCAGCCAAGTGCTGTCCCAGCTCAATTCACAGCCATGACTCCCTGGATGCACGTGGTCTCATTAGTTTTCAGCATCCCATGTCTGATCACCACAGTAATCTCACACGTGGAAGAAATTCCAGCGAAACCATCCTCCCTCACCCTTACTCTGAAAATCCGGGCCTGCCCTTTTCTTTAAGAGTTAACTCCCAGGACCTCCCTGGTGGTGGAGTAGTTAAGATTCCTCCATGCTCCCAGTGCAGTAGGCCCAGGTTTGATCCCTGGTCAGGGAACTAAAAATCCCACAAGCCGTGTGGCGCAGTCAAAAAAACAAAACAGTACTTAACTACTAGTATTAATGTATAGAAGGTCTTGAAAACAACAAGAGAAAATTCTAAAAAAAAGAGAATTAACTTCCAACTCACTGTCTTATGAAGTCTTTACCAGTTAATCCCAATTTTTCAAAAACATTTTTTTCACTCCTTAATGCCCTTTGTGCTTTGTTTCCTGCTGTTTGTCATTAGTTGCTCTTTTTGAGATGTGCGAGTTACTATAATTGGATGGTGTGCCCACAGAAACTCTATGCTCACCCCAAATCTTAAGGCATATTAAATAAATCCCATTTGGTGGAGACCGACTCTCTTCCAAGTATATTCATTAGTGTTGTTCTGTTTGCCATTGTCCAAAGAGCTGGGAGAACTTTCCATCTGTTTCTAGCCTCTCCCATCCCCTACTTTGTAAAACTCTAAGATCTTGCACCAGAATGCACAAGAATTTCCTACATAGGCCTCCAATCAGCATTTGGATTTGACTTTATAGGTGGCCTGTGAGGATGCTCAATGTAGGGAAGGCATTTGCCTCCTTTTCATTTCTTTTTTTGGACAGAAAGGATATTTTTAGCTTTATTGAGGTTTAATTGATGAATAAAACTGTGTGATACCTAACGTGTACAACATGCAGATTTGGTGTACATATACATTGTGAAAAGATTTCCCCCATCACGATAGTTAACCTATCCATCTCCTCACATATTTACTTCTTTTTTTTAGTGAGAACATTTAAGTTCTACTCTTTCAGCAGATTTCAATTATACCATACAGTGTTAGCAACTAGAGTCATCATGGTATACTTAGATCCTCAGACCTTATTTGCCTTATAAAAGTTCATATTCTTTCACCAACCTCATCCTATTTCCCCAACCCCAGCCCCTGGCAACCTGTACTCAAACTTACTCTTTTTTTTTAATTGATTTATTTTTTAATTGAAGGGTAATCGCTTTACAGAAAAACTGACTCTTTAAAATGACTTTCATTTAGTTTTTCCAGGTACACATCATTATCTTGTTCATGAATGTGATTTTCCCTATCAGAGTCCTTGAATGCACTGGAAGACCAAGATTTAGATGCTCTCATGGCAGATCTGGTAGCAGACATAAGTGAAGCTGAGCAGAGGACAATCCAGGCTCAGAAAGAGTCCCCTCAGAAACAGCCTCACTCAGCATCCCTGCATGTGCCAAGTTTCCATGGTACAGCCTCTCCTGGTTACGGAGCAAATGTTGCTGCAACGAGTCAGTTTGATGATGACTTACCACCGCCACCAGCTGATCCAGTGTTAGACCTTCCACTGCCACCACCCCCTCCAGAACCCATCTCTCAAGTAAGTCCGTGGGGTCAGGACTCTTGACCTCTGCCACCCATGATCTCTGACTTTCTTCAGAGTGACAGTTCCATTCATAAATTTGTATGCCCAGAGCTCTAAGATTAAAAAAAAACAAGCATCCCAGATATGTTCATTGCAAAGTCAGGCATAAAATGCCCATGAAAGGACACGTTGGTGAGTACAAGGAACTTATTACAGCCATATTCAGGAATTTGGCTAAAGTCTACATTTGTATGTGGCTTTTCCTGATAATACTCAACCTTTGGGGGTCATATTTGATTAACTTGGTATGAGCTGTGGAAATGATTCACACATTGCTGTGTCCCTGGTCCTTGCCCAGTACATAAAGAATAGAAGGCATTCCTTACATGTTTCTAAATTGAACTAAATGGAATTTCGCTGAATTTGACAGCCTTGTTCATTGGCAAAGGTATCACTTTTAAGGTCAAAGTTGGAAGGGGTGTTATGGGCAAGCAGGTGATAAGTGTTTGATATTAATAGATTTCTGGGGAGTTCATATTGTCATTATTTGGGATGTCAGTTTATGTCCCTCATCAATGCAAAAAGGGTGCTTTAAGGATTTTGCTAGGGTAAGCCACTTTTTACCAGCTGAGCTACAAGGGAAGGGCTGTTAGGGTAAGCCACTTTTAAAATATTTTAGAGGAATAACATAGCTCTGTTTCCTGTGGCTCTCACATTTATTGTACTGTATGCTCATCAGTACATAAATACAACACTAGTAACCCTGAAAATCCCTACTGTATCTTTTGGATGAATAAATATGAAGTATAAACAAATATCAAATACTACTTATTGCTGTATTGTGTGATTCTTGTATAAAAATTATTTGAAAATTGGTGATCCATTTAGAACAGAGGCTCTTTTTTCCTCCAGTTTATTGAGATATAATTGATGTATAATATTGTAGAAGTTTCAAAGGGCCTGGTTGAGCCCAAAAAACTTTTCAGAGAGAATTTTGTACATTTATATTATTTACAGCAAGAGGCAGTAACATAGGACTTCCCCAGTGGCTCTGCAGTAAAGAATCTGCCTGCAAGTCAGGAGCCGCGGGAGACATGGGTTCCATCCCTGGGTTGGGAAGATCCCCTGGAGGAGGGCAAGGCAGCCCACTCCAGTATTCTTGCCTGGAGAATCCCATGGACAGCGGAGCCTGGTGGGCTACAGTCCATAGGGTCACAAAGAGTTGGACATGACTGAAGAGACTTAGCATGCACATATGCAGTAACATAAGACTTCCCTGTTGGCTCAGTGGTAAAGAATCCAGCTGCCAATGCAGGAGATGCAGGTTCAATCCCTGGGTTGGGAATATTCCCTGAAGGACATGGCAACCCACTCCAGTGTTCTTGCCTGGGAAATCCCATGGACAGAGGAGCCTGGCGGGCTACAGTCCTCGGGATCACAAAGAGACAGACACGACTTAGCAGCTGAGCGCAAGCACGACTATTCAAGTTTAAGTTGTCCTGCATGATGAGTCTTAACCACTGGACAGCCAGGCAATTACCAGTTACAGCCTTTTATCAACAGCAAGTGACTGAGACACTAGCGGTGGTGGGAATACTTACCCGCTAGTGTGATTAATGGACTGTGTTGATGTCTTACATTTTACAGGAAGAAGAAGAAGCTCAAGCCAAGGCTGATAAAATAAAACTGGCATTGGAAAAACTGAAGGAGGCCAAGGTCAAGAAGGTAAACTATGAATCACTTGCAGGGGGCTATCAAATTAACAGCTTCTTCATACACTTAAGGGTAAAACAGTTTACATTCAAGTGGGACTTTCCAATGAGTTGTATTTTTTTTTTTTTTACTTAAGGACAAAGATAAATTATTCTTTCCATGACATCAATTGCTCGTTTGTGATAGATAAATAGGGAACCTCTGTTAGTGTCAGTGTGGAAATTTCCAGGTTTCTACCCCCAGGGCTCACTCCCCTGAGGGTGCCCTCTGGGTTCTGCTCCCTCTTGGGTAACAGCAGGTGGCATCCTCTTCTGGGCCCACCTCAATTTGGTTAGAGTTCAGCTTCCACTGGCATCACCTCATTTTCACAGTTGCTTTTGTGCATGTCATAGACCCCCTGGTGCAGCCCCTAGCCTGCCCTGGGTGTCTGAGTTCTCCCCTGCAGTTCCAAATGTTCTTCTGACTGGTGCTGTGTGTTCAAAGCTGTGTAGGTTTTGAGTGACCTGCCCCAACCCTGTGGTCCCAATAAGCATGTAATTTATTGTGCGTTTTCTGTAGCCTTTTCCAGAGACACATTTATTATATTGTATCAGAAACACACATATTTAACCTCAGTAAAAACATCTGCCTAATAATAAAGTTAATAATAGTTAATTTGGTAAATTAAGGGAAGGATAAACAGTTTCACCTTGACCCCTGAGGCATATGCCATGACTGAGACTCATTAAGAGCTTTTTACTTACAGTTGAGTGAATTATTCTTTTCATAGAGGGCGTTCAATTTTATGTTCCTGCAGCCCCTCTCATGGTTCTTTGAATGAAGGAGTTCAACACATGCTGATTGATGTTTAATAAATATTCCTTCATTTCCCCGGGATCCAGACAGTCAAGGTTCATCTGTGAGTTTCCAGATCAGCCTGGTTCCTTTCATTTCAAGCACGCGTGCTTTCCTTCCTATTCTCTGTGTATAATTACATTCTGTGGTCAGTTACTGAGCTGATGCATCTGAGAGGGCCATTTCCTTCCCTGCCTCATACTCTGTGAATCCCTGGTTAAATCCAGCTCTCCGTCTGCTCAGCCCAGGCCCTCAGTGTTGCCGGAGCTCCCCACTCCAGTCTCTGTCTCACGAACCCAGAGAATTGCTTCCACCTTGTCCTCCCCCTGAAAACCCCCAGTACCTCCTCCCTCTTCCTCGTGATGTTGCTGCCCACTGCAGAGAAGTAGAAACGATCCAAAGAAAGGCTCCACAGGCTCCTAGCACACTGGCCTCCTGCCCGCCTGCACCTCCGGCGGCTGGTCCATAGTCTTGTCCCTGCGAATGGACTGTGATGTTTCTAGAACCAGTCTCCTTCATGCGCTTAACTGGAGATGAAGAGGACAGGAACTGGTGAGCGGTATTTCCCACTGGAGACCGGAAGCCAGAGAAGGTTGCCATAATTCAGTTGAGGTGAATTCTAGCAGCAGCAAAAGCACCACCTGCCTCTAATCAACAGTGTATGTGAAACAGAAGCCGCTCTGACCAGGGGGAGAGAAAAGAAAATTAAGAAGCCTAGGTGTATATTTTTTCTGACTTGAGGTACTCGAGACTTATTTCTAAAAATAAAAAGCTGTGTGGCACAGATAACTTAAAAAAATAACTGAATCATACTCATCTGTTAATAAATAAGGTATACTAACACATAATCTACAGCATGTTTTTAAAAGGCTGGAAATCAAGTTGACCTGAAGTACTCTGTCCTCAAATATTCTGCTGGGTGTTGTCATCTTTTTGGATGATGAATGATGTACATGGTTTGTGGTGCAAAGTTTTTAGAACTGGAAAGAGTATCAGGCTCACTCATTGACTGTATTTGTTTCTTTGTGGTAAAGAATTGGCCTACCAATGCAGGAGAAACAAGAGGTGTCAGTTTGATCCCTGGGTGGGAAAGATCCCTGGAGGAGAAGATGGCAGCCCACTCCATTATTCTTGCCTGGAAAATCCCATGGTCTTTACTTTAATGGATTAGAAAGGGGACATCTTTTCATTCTGGAATCATTTTGCCCTGTATCATATGGTATTGATGTGAAATGGGGTCGCAAGGAGTCAGACATGACTGAGCGACTGAACTAAACTGATTGATGTGAAAAGTACTCAGCTTGCTGCATCACGTAACCGTGCTTTAGGGTGTCATGTGGTGGTATAGAGCTACCCTTCAGCTTGGAAACGGGAAGAAAGCTGTGAAGAAGAGTCAATGTGGCTTCTTCTTGCTCAATGTCACCTGCCTTCTCTTTTTTTTTTCCCTAAGTTTCATAATGGTGGACATTCGTAACTACATATGGGTTAAATTTAGTTTGCAGTTTCTGCCAAAAGAAAAACCAAAACCCAGCCCTTTCCATCATTGCATCATTGTCAAACTATGTGGTTTGCTTTTTTTTTTCCTCTCTTTAAAAACAAAAGATAACACCAAGCTATGTTTTATTTTCTCAAGAATTCCTAAGCAAGAGAAAATGTGGTCAGAAGTCATTGATTTTCCCATCGGGAACATTGTCCTCTAAATCCTAACGCTGGCAGGGTTTCTTAGGACCCGTAGCTACTTTATACCAGTGATCCTCAGCGGAGAGCAATGGGTATGCCTTCTATGGAAAATAAGCCATGGTCGTGCCGACATTTGAGGAATTTCTGTTTCTCCATGCACCCCTCCAAGCGTGATATCTCAGGTCAGATGAATGTTTTTGTGGGGTTTTTTGGCCATGTGGTATGGCATATGGGATCTTACTTCGCCGACCAGGGATTGAACCCGGGTACCCTGTAGTGGAAGGGTGGAGTCTTAAGCACTGAACTGCCAGGAAAATCCCCAGATGAATGTCTTTGACGCTGTGGTATTTACTTGAGCCTTTTGTGTTAAATACATCAAAAGATGAACATACAACAAAAACAAAGTGTCCAACTAGAAGTGTCTGGGCTACAGGTTTCAAAGGAAAGAAAGTATTCTTTGGCCAAGCCTGGAATAAAAGCCTAATTGGAATGGACTCAGGAGGAGGAAATGTACTTTACTGCCCCAGTGTTTGCATTTGAGTCTCAAGAGTGCAACTGGGGGAAGGGAAGATACTAGGGAGTGTTTGACACGTGGTCCTTGCCTGCTCCTCACCCAGATTCTTATCACCACCCACACCCTTGGTTGCTCTCCGTCACTCTGCACAACAGTCTGCAGGAACTGTGTGTGCCCTTCACCATCCACTGCAGTGTCTTCAGGACCCGATGGTGAGAGAGGGTCCAGCGAGGCAGTTTACCCGCTGCTCAGAATATGGCCCAGACTTTAGGGGAGGAAGAAATGTTGCCAGTTGTATGACTTCTCTTTCCATTCCGTCTAAATACTTTTTATTTATTTTTAAAAAGTATTTATTTATTTGGCTGCACCGGATGTTAGTTGCCACACACAGGATCTTCAGTCTTTGTTGAGGCAGGAGGGCATCTTTAGCTGTGGCATAAGAACTCCTGTTGCGGCACATGGGATCTGGTTCCCCAACCAGGGATCAAACCTGTGCCCCCTGCATTGGGAGCGTGGAGTCCCAGCAACTGGCCCAGCAACGAAGTCCTAATACTTTTTAAATAATGACACGCTTCCTATGTGAGTAACCAGGACCAACCTTAGACAAACAATGGGCAGAACTTGTCTCTATCTCACACTTCTCTTTTCAAGCAAGAATACAGATTTAAGCAGGAGTGTTTAGGGGTTCTGGGTGACGAGGTTGCTTCGGGAATTCTCTCCTGGCGGTGTGTGGAGTAGCTTCAAGCACTGCAGGCTGGAGGTTGGATGGGGATGGTCTGGAACAGGAAAGACAGTCCCGTGTGGCAGAGATAGACTCTGAATTGGGGAGGACCAGTGATTTTGGTGGCCTTCCCTGGTGGCTCAGGCAGTAAAGAATCTGCCTGCAATGCAGGAGACCCAGGTTCAGTCCTTGGGTCGGGAAGATTCCCTGTAGAAGGGCATGGCAACCCACCCTGGTATTCTTGTCTGGAGAATTCCATGGACAGAGGAGCCTGGTGGGCAACAGTCCATGGGGTTACAGAGAGTCAGTATCTCCCTCATCAGAATGCAGAGTCTCTGACCACGGGGCAAGCACTTTGCTTATTGTGTATCATTTCTGTTTTTGTGAATTGGTTTCTCTGGCACCTGTCTGTATTCCTGCACCTTAAACAGATGCTTGGCCCATGAAGGAGTCTGTGGGATACCTTCTCACCTAAATATGCAGAAGCAGTAGCAGTTGAAACCTGAACCTTTCTCAGTGGCCTTCTCCAGTTGCTGGAATTTACTGGCTGTCCTGTGGCTTTATCCTCAGCTCGTTGTCAAGATACATATGAATGATAACAGCTCGAAGTCACTGATGGTGGATGAACGGCAGTTAGCCCGAGATGTTCTCGACAACCTTTTTGAGAAGACCCACTGTGACTGTAACGTGGATTGGTGTCTTTATGAAATATATCCAGAACTACAAATTGGTAAGTCCCAGTCATAATGGCAGGCTGTACACCAGAAACCTGTGGTTTGCTTTATTAGATTATGGGTTTTGATCTAACTACAAAGAAGAGTTTTGTTTAAGGCTGTGAAGACCACCCCATCCATCACTTACCTATGTCAGATTCAGTGCTTGTCTCGGCTTGATGTGTGGTGAAGACTCAGATGGAAGCAGGTGGCCAGACCCGGGGGAGTGTGTGCATTATTGCAGCTACTTCTCTAGCAGATCCAAAAGGAAAGTGAGTGACAAGATGATGTTTCTTACTGCCTAGCCAGCTGAGCAGATGGGCCTGGGTACTGATCAGCCAGTGTCTCTTTAAAGTTTGCTTCTTTAAACTCTAAGGCAGTCATCCCACACCTTTTTGATACCAGGGGCCGGTTTCATGTGACTCAGTTTTCCCATAGACATGGTCAGGGGTAGTACTGGGATATTTCAAGCATGTTACATTTACTGAGTCCATTGAACAGGAGAAGGTGGATCTCTGGCAGCAATATGAGCGATGGGGAGCAGCTGTAAATACAGATGAAGCTGCTTCACTCACTCGCCCGCCGCTCACCTCCTGCTGCTCAGCTGGCTTCCTAACAGGCCACGGGCCAATACCGGTCTGTGGCCCAGGAGTTGCTGACCCCTGCTCTTGGGTAGCTCTGCCATGGGCCTCACGTCACTGTCCACTTCTCTTCCTCCACGCCTCACTCACTTAGTATCTGATACTTTGTCTAGTGGAAGAGGCTCAGCTCCAAAGAGCAAAGGACAGTTGAGAGAAGTGGATGAACTAAAAGCAGTTAAAGAAAGATTCTGTTACTTCTCATTCTTAATCCACTCACAAAACAATTGTCTCCTGGGAGAGCTGGGATACAGAATGGTCGGGATACAAGATTGCCTGTTTTAGAAGCTTTAGGTATATGTCTTACTGGAGGAAATGATCTACAAGAAAATAATCCTCCAAGTTTTCTTCAATTCTTAGAGTCAAATAGAGAAAAGACGGAAAGGAAGGTTTAGGGTTGGTTTTTATATTCATATAATAATTTGTGTTTTATATGTATTTTATATGTGTTTGGGGAGCTATGTTTTGTGGGGCCCACAACCTCTAGGATCTAATTCCTGATAATCTGAGGTGGAGCTGACGTAATAATAATAATAGAAATAAAGTGCACAGTAAATGTAATGCCCTTGAATCATCCTGAAACCATCTCCCATCCCCGGTCGATGGAAAAATTGTCTTCCATGAAACTGGTCCCTGATGCCAGAAAGGTTGAGGACCTTTGTATAAGTGCTTATTAGTTATCTCACAATTTCATTCAAAATTATTTACCCAATTACTGCCTACTTGTCCTCCTTCCAGGGTGGAGGGCTATTTAAAGTACTAAAAAACCGAATACAAAAAAAGAGCAATGGCTGACCACTACCACTATATTGTAGGTTCATCTGCCATGTTTTTTTATGGGAAGTAAGTTGAAGATCTGAGACTGAAGAATGGACATAACAGGGATGTTACAGTATGACATCATGTAAGAATTAGGAATTTCTAAAACCAATGAGAAGTATGAAACATTGTGTTAGCTCAGTACCAACTTATTTCTGTGTTGGAAACCCCAATGTCTTGGGTCTGAAAAAATGCTTTCTCTTGTTACATCAGAAAGGTTTTTTGAAGACCATGAAAATGTTGTTGAAATCTTATCAGACTGGACAAGGGACACAGAAAATAAACTGTTATTTTTGGAGAAAGAGGAAAAATATGCTGTATTTAAAAACCCCCAGGTAAGATAATTTATATATTGTTAAACCATATAAAATGTCCATTCTGTAGTGTCAACTTGTGTCCTCACAAGATACCTCACAAAATTTCACATTATTCATTATCTCACAAAATATCACAAATGTATTCCTTTCAAAGAAATACGAACTCAACACTTAGGGGTCAGGACAGGGGCCCCTCATGCCCACGTGGTCCTGTCTCTTTGGGGTAAAGTGGTTGGGGCAGTAGAACCTTACTGTCCTAATTAAAGCAACTTTGTTGACGAAGCAGCTGAGTCTCTCTCAGTTTCTCAGGCCAGTTGGCGTTGGGAAAGTTCCCCTTCCCAGTTAACTGTGGTCACAGAGTTGTCTGCTCATCCTAAAAAAGTGCCAGGTGTTCAGATGAACACAGGAACCTCAGCTGTAAAAGAGTTTTGTTTTCCCAGCTGTGCTAATGTGTAGCCCCCACTGTGCGAAGACCAGTGGGGCCCAAACCAAAATAAGAAGTGTGAGGCCTGGGGTCTGTGTCTGGAGAGGGTGACCCACCTTGGTATTAACGTTAGCCAACCTTCTTGCCTAGAGCCCCGAAGAATGTCTTTTTTCAGCGAACGTATGGTGAAAACAAATTAAGGTCACCTGCTTGCTGTCTTGCTGTTCATTTCTTTTTATAAACATCTTTTATGTCTCTGACTTCAAAATTAATATCAATTTATTGGAAAAAAACTGAAAAGTAGAAGAAAGGAAATTTAAGTATTCCCACAGTTCAGTGATCATCACTATTGATACTTCAGGCAATTTTTGTTCCACTGTTGTTTCTTAACCGAAATTTGGTAGTGGTGGTAGTTTATTTAGTTGCATGAGTAAGAAGCAGAGATGGAACCACAGTGGCATGCTTCCCCTTGGGTGCAGAAGGGCACCAGCCACCATGGGGGAAAATGACCTCGTGGTCTCTGCCCTCCTTTCCAACCTCCCTCTCCTGCCAGGGTTCATCTCTGACCATCCGGGACCAGGCCCAGCTGGAAGGAAAGTCATACAGGCATCCCATTTACAACCTCCAGAAGGGGCTTTTATTTTATTTTTTATTGATTGATTTTACTTATTTGGCTACACTGGCCCTTAGTTGCAGCACTAAGGATCTTAGTTGCAGCAAGATCTTTAGTTGTGGCATGCAGGCTTTTTGTTGCGGCATATGCACTATCCATGACCAGGGATTAAACCCGGGCCTCCTGCTTCGGAAGAGTAACCTCTCGAGCACCAGGGAAGTCCCTGGGAGGGGCTTCTCCTTTAAAACAAAGTCGTCTCTTGACTTCAGTGCCCAGAGCCCCTGACTGGCCAGCATGGGCCCATGTATCAGTTAGGGTTGGAGGCGTGAACACAACCTGAGGATCCCAGTGGCTTCTAGCAGCAGGTATTTCCTCTCTCCTAGGGCCTGCAGGTCATCAGGTCCTCTGTCCCTGGCTCCACAATGTGAGTCAGAGCAAGAGAGTGCCACGTGCCTCTTACTGTCCACAGACCAGCAACCACCTGTGAAACTGTCCTCCCGGTGAAGGGCAGGCGTGCCGGAGAAACCGTGGAAAAACACCATGCCACCTCTCAGGCCCTCTGCTCCCATGGACCCACATTCTGTTCTCCCACCCACATTCTGCTGGCCCAAGGAAGTCGTGTGGCCAAACCGAGCATAAGGTGGCAAGGACATGCGCTCCAGCCATCCCGGGGGGCGGGCACCTCAGTCATAGCTGACAGGCATCAGTGGATTCTGACACAGGACGGAAGAGAGGACTTGGGGTGATGGCCTGGGCTGCATCAGCTGGTTGCTCACCAGGGCCCCAGAGATACCCAGTAATTTTTTTAATTGAAATATGTTGATTTATAATGTTTGTGTTAGATTCAAGTGTACAGAAAAGTGATTTGGTCATACACACACACACGTATATATTCTTTTTCAGATAATTTTCCATTAGTTTAATACAAGATATTGAGTAGAGTTCCCTGAGCTATGCAGTAGGTCCTTGTTGTTTTTCTTTTGTATATAGTACAGTGTGTATTTAATCCCAGGCTCTGTCCTACCTTCTCTCTCCCCTTGCCCCCACTGTCCCCTTGGTAGCCATAAGTTGGTCTTCTGTGTCCGTGAATCTAATAATATTTCTGTTTTGTAAATAAGTTCATTTGTATTATCATTTTAGATTCCACATATAAGTGATACCATATGATAGTTCTTTCTCATCTGACTTAATATGATGATCTCTAGGTCCATCCATGTTGCTGCAAATGGCATTATTTCATTGTTTTTATGGCTGAGTGGTATTCCATTGTATTGATGTTCCACACCTTCTTTGTCTGTTCATCTGTCCATGGATGTTTAGTTTGCTTCAAAGAGCCCCAGTGTTTAACCACCTCTGGGCCTTTGTCCACGCTGTTCTACTGCCCTGCTGCTCTCTTTATTTCTTTTCCTCTGTCTGAATATGAACACCTTTCGGGGCACAGTCACAACTTTGACCTGCTTTGTGAAGTCTTCCTTGATCATCTCAGCCCACAGTAATTTCTTCCCTCTCTTCCAACCTACAGAACTTGGCTCATTTTTAATTTGCTCAGTCTTATACGGTTCCCCCATCTATAGATACATAGCCATCTACTTACATTTATCTTCTCAGTGTGATAAAATGATTCTTAAAACAGTGATATTTTACATGTGAAGGGTACTCAGAAATATTTACTCGTGGACTGATAAGTGTTTGCTTGATTTATTCATTATCCCAACAAGGTGATTTTAAAAAATGGATTTGCTGTTTCTTTCCTATCCTGCTGCTCTCAAAGTTTGCATTTTCAGAAGCTGTGAGAAAGAGGGGTGGACTTCAGCTGGAAGTCTCATTTCCCATTTTAAAGTTCCTTTATTTTTCAGCTCAGATTGTCCCTAACAGATAATGGATGAACTGGTAAATTCTGCCACTTCCTACAGAGCCCTCCAAATTCTCACCCAAGAGCAATCAGTCCCTCTAAGGATTGCCCTGCATGATCTCCAGCTGGAATTTCATTAAAGCAAAAGCACAGTATAGTACTACCACCTGGAAGGGGGAAAGGGGTATTCAGAAGCTGAAAAAGTGAGAGGGGTCTCTGAAAAGATAATGGCTTCACAATACCCTCATAAAATGAGACCCTTTATAGTTTAGAAAGGCTCTTGCCCTGTCTGTCCTGCAGAGGGCGACACATGCCCTCCTTTTCTCAAATGATGATGATCCGCACATGCTCTGCAATCTTCATGTTCCTCTCCCCTCTTTCAACACATACACTATCACATTTTCCCAGGGCCCTAAAGCAAGTGTGCTTGCTAGCAGCACACTGTGTATTCATTGTCAGGACTAAGTTATCCCATTTTTTTAAATTTTGGTAAAATAAACATAACATAGAATTTAGCATTTTATTCACTTTTTAGTGTGCAGTTCAGTGATATTAAGTCCATACACACAATCACACTGGGTTCTTTCCTATGGTGTTTAGAGCAGTTTGATACTGAGAGATTATGAAAAATTCAAAGATCTGACCCTAATTGTTCTTGGGCAGTCACTTAATCTGTTTCCTTATCTGTGAAATAGCAATCACACCTACATTGTGGGGTTGCTGTGAGGGTGAAATGAAAAGTGTACCTGTAAGGCCTTAGTATAGAGTTCAGGCAGGTGGTATATGTTCCATATTGTATTATTCACAGTCTGCAAGCAAAATACATAAAATTAGAATAATTTCCAAACGATATAGAATAACCACACTAATTCACAATATGCTGTCCTTTCAAATAATACATAAAAGTTTGTCTTTAAAAATGCATTAAAAGATAATTCAAGGATATCAACCTTGAATATTCACTGGAAGGACTGATGCTGAAGCTGAAGCTCCAGTACTCTGGCCACCTGATGAGAAGAGCTGACTCATTGGAAAAGATCCTGATGCTGGGAAAGACTGAGGGCAGGAGGAGAAGGGGACGACAGAGGATGAGATGGTTGGATGGCATCACCTACTCGATGGACACGAGTTTGAGCAAACTTGGGGAGATAGTGAAGGACAGGGAAGCCTGGTGTGCTGCAATTCATGGGGTCACAAAGAGTTGGACATGACTGTGTGACTGAACAACAACAGAAAAATAATTCAGTAAGATTTATGGAAGGAGTTGTACCTGACTTATTTCCTCTATTTAAGTTAACAATTTGTCATCATGGCGCGTTCTATTTCTAGGAGATCTCCTAATTTTACAAAGTTTGCTTTGCAGTTTGCTTCCTCTTTATTCTCAAACTTCAGTGCAAGTAGGAATCATCTAGGAAGTGTGCTGGAATGCAGATTCTCAGGTCCCCTGAGATTCCACTTCAGTAGGTTGGGGGCCCTGGAAACATGCATTTAACAGAGCTTTAGGGTGTTCTGGGGGTCACACTTGGGGAAACACTCCCATCATGTAAATAAACATTTGTGTCTAGACTCAGGAGGCTCCTTAATTTAGTCAGTACCCTCCAGGGTTATATATTGTAGTTTTAATACATTTTTTTTCAGGCATTGTTTTATAAACTTTGTTTCCACCTGTAAGTCATTAAATGCTTAACTATGGTGGTGGTTCTGCCTGACATAGTCCACAAGCAGATGTTCCAAAAGGATAATCATGGGAAAGGCAAGGACCCTGCCTCCTCCCTGAGTCAGGAGCTGCTAGAATTAGAGTAGGTTTAGTCTCTCTGCCCTTGAACTGACTGCACTGACCTTCAGTTTCAGGGGTAGTGGGTGTGGTGGTAAGAGCACACACATCAGACGCACTTAGCTCTGGTGTTCATTCACACTGCAGTGCCCTAGCTGTTTAACCTGGCTGAGCTTCAGTCTGCTAACCTGTAAAGTGGAGGGGACTGTCACTTACCTCGCAGCTTTGTCATTAGGATTGGAGGTGATATTTGCAAAGCACCTGGCTGAGGATCTGCCGTGTAGTATGTCTCCCTCCAAATCGTGAGTGCTTCTAAATGGTGGTCTTCCTTGCCTTTGCCGAGCTGGTTCTCTTTCCAGAAATGTCCTTTCTGCTTCTCTCTGTCCCTGGAAGTTGCCAAGTAGCAAACTCTGTGTTGTGACTGACTCATGCAGTTTTAGAAAATTAAAATTGGTTGCCCACACTGATAAAAGTCCAGATTTCACGCTTCTCTGGAGAAGCCAGAATCTCTAGTCCTCAGGGACCCTACATGGTCACCAAAGGCCTGGGATCTGGGATGTTCCACTGTCCTCCAGTTCTGGGCTTTTCCAAGGGCCCTGGGGTCTCCAGGCTTCCAGCAGTTGACGCGGAATTCTAGACCGTGGTTAAATTGAATGACAGTTGTATCCTTTGCTGGTGTTTTTCTCCCTCTTGTTCCTGTTTCCTTGTTGATTATAACTGTGCGGGGAAGGGCAGGTGTCACTTCTGGCTGGCGGGGCAGAGCTCAGCGCTGGGTAAGCCCCTCGGTAAGCACTTGGTTGACAGAGACTATACGCTGTGGTCCTCAGTTTACCTCCTCCAGGTCCTCAGTTTACCCTCTCCAGCAAGACCGCGGGTTCTGTGCAGGGCCTACCATGGTGATGAACCCTTACTGATCCTATCTTTTACTGTTTTATTTAGAATTTTTACCTGGATAACAAAGGAAAAAAAGAAAACAAAGAAACAAATGAGAAAATGAATGCGAAGAACAAGGAATCCTTACTTGAGGTAAGATTAATTTTGCAGAGCAGTAGAGAAGAGAGGAATATTAGCTGTATCTTTTTAAACTATTTACTCCTCAGAATAACGGGCAATTCAGAGACACTGAAATTTTAGCTTGGGGTTTTAAAATCAGATCATTACTAAATTATAGCTATTTAGATCATTAAACTGGTTCTTGGAGTTGGTTGTTCAAAAGTATTGTTTTGGACAATATAGTTTACTCTTCATGAAGTTGGATTGGTAATTCGTGACCAAAAGACAACAATCCATATGAAACTCCTCTCTAACATTCCATAGATTTCATTGCTTACATGCTCTTAACAGAAGTCAGGCGTGACTTCTTTGCAGTGAATTCTCCGATGCCCCTCCGGCAGGCAGGTGTGGTAGAAAGTGTGAGATGGCAGTTGGGAATCTGATCCAAGTTTGATTCTGCCTGCTGAGGTTCATGTGTTATTGGGTAAGTCCAAACCTTGGTTTCCTGTATCGTATTGCATTATCACAAAGATTGAGGAGAAGAGCGGAAGCACCACGTGTAAAGTGTGGTACACATGTCTGAGTATCACTCGAGGCTATGTTGCTGAAGTTCGTTTGATTGATTTTTTGAAACTTCTGAATGACTTTTCACATTGCAACTTTGCTAAAAATTGAGGCTTTGGCCGCCGCCTATAATGCAGATGCCTGCCAGGTCACAGGTCACAAATGGGCATGGGAGCCCCAGATTTTTGTTGCCCCAGCAACATGATGACCTTTTGAATTAGGAGATTTGCGGCTTCTCTTGAAAAGTCAGAAGACCTGGTGACACCTGGGCCCACATTCCACCTGGAGCCAGTTCACTGATGCTCATCATGAGGAAAAAAATGTATAACTATGTGGGGTGATAGATGTTAACTACACTTATGATGGTGATCATTTTGCAGTATATACATGCATCAAATTATTAGGTCATATACCTAAATCTAATGCAATATTCTATGTCAGCTGTATCTCAATTTAAAAGTATACCAAAAATAAAATACTAATTTGTACATATTTTATGTCCAGAATTAATGATAAAATTTTTCTATTTACTAGCAGTGAAATCATAACTTTTCCACTTACAGGTAAAGGGATAAATTGTATATTTATCAACCTACAGTAACAGAAATAGATTTTATGTAATACTTCTACAATACGTACCAAGACTGCACTTACTACCTTCCTTATGAAGTTGGGGCTATCAGCATTCTTATTTTGCAAGTAAAGGCACTGAGGTTGAGTCACTTGCTCAGAATCACAGAGCTAAGTGATCAAGAAGCCTGGAAGTCGAACTCTCGAGCTGAAATTCAATCACCGTGTTCTTCCTGTCTTTTGGCAAATAGTATGCAGTGTCAATATATGCATTCAATTAGAGCTGTAGACAAAATGATTTTTAGCTTGCAGGCTAGCTTGCCACAGTTTATTTCAATGTGAACAAAATGTATGTTTTATCTCTGATGGGTTTTATATCATTGAAATCTCAATTTCAGGAGAGTTTCTGTGGAACATCCATCATTGTGCCAGAACTCGAGGGAGCTCTTTATTTGAAAGAAGATGGGAAGAAATCCTGGAAAAGGCGCTATTTTCTTTTACGAGCTTCTGGAATTTATTATGTCCCCAAAGGAAAGACTAAGGTCAGAAAGAAAAAAATATGCTTATAAAAAAGGCATTTCATGAAAGGGCAAGTCACTCAGTCATGTCCAACTCTTTGCAACCCCGTGGACTTACACAATCCATGGAATTCTCCAGGCCAGAATACTGCAGTGGGTAGCCTTTCCCAATACTGGAATGGGTAGCCTTTCGCTTCTCCAGGGGATCTTCCCAACCCAGGGATCAAACCCAGGTCTCCTGCATTGCAGGTGGATTCTCTTCCAGCTGAGCCACAAGGGAAGCCCAAGAATACTGGAGTGGGTAGCCTATCCCTTCTCCAGCGGATCTTCCCGACCCAGGAATTGAACTGGGGTCTCCTGCACTGAAGGTGCATACTTTACCAGCTGAGCTACCAGGGAAAACTAAAGAAATCCTCAGGTGGAAATGTCAGTACTCTACCTTTTGCTGTAAGATTCATGTGATGACAGGGTTTATTCAAATAAATATACTTTTAGGACAGAATTACAGAAATCCTTCTGAATCTTTCAGTTGCTTTCTTTTAAAGGTGAAGAAATCTATCTACTTTAAAAGCCAGGTCTCAGAAATTATGGCGAAAGCATTTCTCTAAAGATTAATTCACTTTTTTACATATTGATTTCAGAGGACTTTTTTCCCTTCCTTTTTACTCTATTATTCTGTAGGCATAAAAGTATGACATCTTTTATCTGGAGTCATACATCTGGGTATAGCCAAATTGGGGGACAGTTTAGCAAGATCTAGGCAAATGTAAAAGGGAATACCCCTTCAAAGGCCAGCTCCATGTTTAGCAACCTACCCCACAGAGTATTTTTTGTAATAGCAAGATATTAAAATAACCTCTAGTCATCTATAGTAGGATGGTTGAAGAAATAATTATATCTGTACAGTGTAATGTTATGCAGCTATACAGTGTGATATAGCCTTTCATACATCCTGACATAGAAAGACCCCAAGATATAATGTTAAGAAAAAGAACAAATTCATGACAAAATATTAAGAGTAAAATCTCATTTATATTTTCAAAATTTTACATGTGAATATGTCTACACATACATAGGCATATAAATATATCTCCAAAAACATTTGGAAGAATCTCTTCCCTGGAGAAGAGAAATGAAGAGAAAAGAAGAGTGAAGGAAGATTTTCATTTTTCTTTTAAATATATATTTATATATATTTAAATATATATATATTTAATATATATTTAATTTATATTTAAATATAAATGTATAATTATTTTTAAATTATTTTTCTAATTAAAAAGACTAAAACTTTGAAAATCCAGAAAAAAAGATTTCACAAGAAAAAAATGTACTACCATATATAAAGGAATAATTGTGCCCTTTATTTTTTATTCTTTAAAAGCAGAATGTGAAAGGGGGAAAAGTAATAGAACAAATTTGTAGTTGATGTGTCACCAAATATGTAGATTAGAAGTCTTCACAAGGTATATTATACATAAGGAGAGGATTCTGTTCCCATAGCAACACTGCCAGCCCTGAAGAGATGGCATGAAAGGAATCTCAAGAAGAGGTGCATGAGGTGTGTGCTGATTTTCTGAGCATCAAATACCACTCATTGTTCATCCACGAGGGATTTTTCTCCTAAATGCTCAGTCATGAAATCCGTCAGTGACTTAGAATGGCAAAAGCCAAAATAAAACATCTGACAAGGTGCTTAGTCACCTTGTCTGGACCACATCAATATAGTAATGATGTCTCAAGGTGAGCCAGTCATCTCTAGGGGTCCATGTGCAGGAGCTAGGACAGCACTGTGATCTTTTGCTCCACCTGTGGCATGCTATTTTGCCTTAGATGTGCCCTTTCACTTCTTAAAATGTAGGCCTGGCTTTTAGAAGACTACATGGTAAATGGTTAAGTTACATCTGAAATTCTGTATTTTCCTACTAAAATGTAACCTTTCATTGTGCTGTGAACAACCTTGGGAAAATATTACCTGTCAGCTAGGTTGAGGTTATTTTTTCCTTCTCTTTCAGACATCTCGAGATCTGGCCTGTTTTATACAGTTTGAAAATGTCAACATTTACTATGGGATTCAGTGTAAAATGAAATACAAAGCACCCACTGACTACTGCTTTGTATTAAAGGTAGGTTTTAAGTCCTTACCTTAGATCTGTAAGCAGTTTGAATTAGTTATTTCCTTTTAAGAAAAGAAATGTTCAGGGAGGGGGGTTCAGGATGGGAAACACATGTAAATCCATGGCTGATTCATGTCAATGTATGGCAAAAACCACTACAATACTGTAAAGTAATTAGCCTCCAACTAATAAAAATAAATGAAAAAAAAAAAGAAAGAAAATAAAAAACAAAGAAATAAAAATAAAGAAAAGAAATGTTCAGTGTTAAATAGTTAACTACAAGTATAACATAATAAGCTTTTTATTGTAAAGCAAAATAGGAGAGGAGAAAACATTTCCAACCAATTCAGATCATTTCCCCCAAAGTCTGTTACTGAGTCTAAAACTTTCAAGTTAGCCTGTCTGGATTTATTCATCACTTTATGAGAATAAAAGCTCTACATTTTGGACAGATTTTATTGACAAAATGATTGATTGTTCAGTTCTTTATCAGGTCCTTCCTTATTCCATTGTAAGATATTTTGAGAAATTAGGAAGTTGATAAGACTTCCTAGAAAAATATAGAATATAGAAAAAAATCTTTTTCAAAAATAGTATTAGTGGGTCTTGAAACTTTTTAAAGTGCACATTATCAAAAGAGAGGATATATTATCAGGTGTCTGGTAAGGTTGACCTTAGCACCAGATTTTGGAAGGTTGGGCAGAAGTATCTTTTCTCTGCCAAATGTAACAGCTGATTCCTAGAAATGGACTCAAGGGATTTATGGAGCTCTTCTGGCCATGACATTGCCTCCAGCACCACAAATTCCCCTTCACAAGTTCACACCAGAAAAACCGAGGTTATCTCATTCCATTCAGCTCGGGTGCAAGGCTGTGTGCAGAATTTCCTGCAAATATACTTTATTATTTTTTATTCATTTAAAAAATATAACATTGCTGTGCAATGTTATATAAATTACAGGTGTACTATATAGTGATTC
The DNA here is from genome assembly GCF_023699985.2 of Odocoileus virginianus. Classification (NCBI taxonomy): domain Eukaryota; kingdom Metazoa; phylum Chordata; class Mammalia; order Artiodactyla; family Cervidae; genus Odocoileus; species Odocoileus virginianus. The sequence continues at coordinate 15,884,810 of NC_069682.1, read as the reverse complement.
ACCATTTTTAAAGTTTATACACCATTTATAGTAATAAAATACTGGCATAGAAAGGACCATGAGAACAATGGCAGACACATTATATATTGCATCTGCAATGCAGTGAGTTAAGCACTTTTCATATGTTAGTTAATAGATTGATTCATTTAATCCTTCATCAGCCTTCTATGGTAAGAGCCACAGTTCTCCCTCATGTGATTTCTTTCTTTGCTTTTGGCTGTGCTGGGTCTCCGTTGCTGCACACGGGCTCTCTCTAGTTGCAGAGAGCGAAGGCTGCTCTCTCGTTGAGGCGCGTGGGCCTCTCATTGTGGTGACTTCTCTTGCTGCGGCTCCCAGGTTCTAGAGCATGGGCTGCGTAGTTCTGGTGCGCAGGCTTAGTTGCTCCGTGGCATGTGGGATCTTCCCGGACCAGGGATCGAACCTGTGTCTCCTGCAACAGCAGGTGGACTCTTCACCACTGAGCCACCGGGCAAGCCTTCTCTGTAGTTTGTAGATGTGGAATCTGGGCACAGAGACCCTCAGCCAGGAAGTAGCTGAACCAGGATGAGAAGCCAAGGGGGGGTGGGGGGGGTGGGGAGGCTGTCCTCTCAGACGCTGTTTGCCGGCACACAAAATCTCTTCTCTGCCTCCCCTGACCCCAGCCCCAGCCACTCTTGAACTGTGTCTTCATCGTGTTGCTCTCTGCCCTCGTGGTCCTTGTTTGCAATCCTGAGACTCAGAACTTACGAACACAGAGGCCCTCCTTTGCACACAGGCATCCTGATGCCTACACGGCATAAAAATGTCTTCTGGCTCTAAGCATCAACAGTTGGGGCTTCTCTGCTGGTGATGAAATGTGCTTCAGAGCAGACAAATATAATAAAAGTTGTCAGAAGCAGGTAAGGGCCCATAAACCCATGGCCAGTGACTGGAGCAGAGATGTTCAGCAAGAGAAAGCAGAGACCTCAGACTTAGAGGTCTCCAGGTTCCTACTGCTGACTCACAAGCTTGAGACTAGGTCCCAGGATCATGGGTTGAACTATCTGGCCTGGAACGCAGGTCACCCTGGGCTGCACCAAGAATGGCAATGCTGAGACCCAGGGGAGGACCTCCCACAGACAGGGACCAGGGCTCTGAGGTGGAGAAAAATGCAGGCCTGATGATCGGAGAACAAACAGGAATCAGAACAAACAAACAACCCAACAGGAACATGCATTTCCCTTTTCTCAAAATGATGACCGATTCTGTTCTCAAGCCAGGTTCCTTATGGGCAGTCACCCTGCTTGTTTTGCACTTAGGCATACTTCTCGGTTCCTTCCCCCAATGCTAGGAATTTTTATTCATTTGCTGAGTAAAAGGGTCAGTCATCCTTTGGAGAACTTAATTTTTTTACAAACATTTTGGTCACTTATTTCCCTTTGTGTCCATGCTGGAGTGTGGAAAAAAACTCTTGATATGCAAATATTTCATGAGGGTAAGCAGATTGATAGAATTCAAAGAGAATGCACATACACTGCAGAAAGGGTTCAGGATTACAGTAGCATGTTAAGAGATCATGTGAGTCCTCAGATATGCACAGGCTGAGAAGTTCAACCCGGGAGCTTCTTACTCAGGATGAACCCATGGATTATGACCGTCCATGGAGGGTGCTGCCAGGAAGACGGGAGTTTGAGTCCTGGCTCTGTCTCATGGCATAGTGTCAAGACTCGCTAAGCTTCACTGCCCTCTGCTATGAAGTGGAAATAACCCTTCCCGTGCAGATTAAACATCTATGCCTGTAAGACCATTAGTGCAATGTTGACAGACATAACCAGTGAGCAAGAATTGGAGTCATTCTCACTGCACTCTAGTCCCAGTTAAACATGTCTGTTGACCAGCATTTCTCAAACTTGAGAGTGCATGGGACTCACCAGGAGAGCTGTTAAGACAGGTAGTTGGGCCCCCAGAGCTTCTGATGCTATGGGTCTGGGAACTGGCCCAGGAATTTGCACGTCCACCAAGCTTCCAGGTTCTTATCTGCCTCTTCCTTCCACAGCTGTCACCTCTTCCAAAGAACGTTTCTCTGTTTTCCAACTTTTGCTGCAGACTTTACCATGCCATCGAGTGATCATATATTTGTTTACATACGTCTCCCTCAGCAACACCCCAGCCACCACTTCTTAAGGATGGTGTGAGCCACTCTCCTCATCTCTAGTTAACCACTCAGAGGTATCTACTGAATGCACGAGCCCTTGCTTCTCATCAGGGTTCTGCCACTCAGTGTGACCTTGGATAAATAGCTTCACCTCTCTGGTCTCCCACTGTTTCGAGGATCTCTAAGACCCCTTTGGACAAGGGTCTGCAGTTGCCCTGACCTTTGTGTGCTGCGCGGCATGTCTCTGGGAGCTTCTCCCTTTCTGGTCAGGAGCAACCAAACCAATGGCAGAAGAGGCTGGCCAGTGGCATGGAGCTAGCATTTTTCCTTAAACTTCTTTGCAAACATTTTTCCAGCTAAAAGCTCAAGGGAGTAAATGCCTTGGCAAGGTCCCAAGACGTGACAGAAGAGTAAGTGCGGGGCCTTGCTGAGTGACGTCCTGGGAGCCTGTAGGGTTCCTGCCTCGATGGGCGAGCCAGAAAGGAACCTTGTGCCCACCAGGCAGCTCATCTTAGAATCATAAAATCCGAGGCTCACGAGTGATCTTTGAGGTCATCTTCAAGATCATCCAATGTTTAATTCTCCTGTGTCCAGTCCTGGTACACTTGTGATATGAGGAAGCTGGTGAGATGCACCCCACTAATGTTGGGGAGAATGAGCCAAAGTCTGCACATCAACCTCTTCATCACAGGAGGAGCTGTGGTTAGAACTCATGGTCAAGTGTTCTTGCCTGTGCTTTGTGCTCAGCAGCCACTGTGTTTAAAGGAAGAACCACATTTTACTCTGGATGAACATACTTAAGAAATTGTTGATTGGGCTATTTAAATGGATCCCTCTACCCAGACAGTTGCTTCCTGCCTCTCACTCCAAGCACAATGTGATTTACAGTCTGCTCCTGGGAACCTGGCTTTCCCATCACATGTCATGCACAAAAAAAAACAAAAAAAGAAATTTTAATATACCAAGCCCAAGGTAACAAAAATCAAAATTTTTAATTCCTCCAGGAGAAAAAAAGAAAGCTGTTTTCTAAGAACAATTATAAACCCAGATTGCTGGGGTCACCCATGTTTTGCCCGTCTTACACAAGGGCCAGACCAGAAAGTTCTGTTCTGGTTCAGTTGGAAAGTTTGGTTGGAAGTTAGGAAGCCGTGTTTCTGGTGCTGAAAGATAGGGATGTTCTGTATGACCTTGGACCCATAACACTCCGTCCCCTTCGCACCTGCCCATCACTGTTCTCTTTGACCAGGAGCTCCTGGAAGGCCCGGGTGACCCCCTAGTGCAGCACCCAGCTCACTGCCACTTAAAATTAGACAGAAATACTCCTCTGGGCTATGCATGTGGGTAAGAGATGACAGAAGACAGGGCAAAACCCTGAATTCCTCGTAGCAGAAATAACCCTAGGCCTGCATGAGAGTCACAAAAGCATTAATTCCTTGACATGAGAATTTCATCAGGTAAGTTCCCTTATCAGATAAATGGAGAAGTGATTTGGATTTCTTGTAGGGCTAGAAACAGATGTGGTTTCCAGATGTTCAAAAAGCAGGAATGGAGATGACTATTGATAATATAGTAAGAAGTGCTTGTGATAAATCATGTCAATTCTTTCCAAATTTAGCCTCTATAAAAAAATACCCTTATTCCTAATTCTAAAATTGCTATCAGTGATTTTCGCCACCATCTCAGGAAATTTCAGACGGTGTGAGAATTTTCTAAACATTTTTTTGAAAGGTGTTAATTTGTGAAGTGTTTACAAATAGTCTTTGGAATGACTTTTTTCCAGCATCCCCAGATTCAGAAGGAGTCCCAGTATATCAAGTATCTGTGCTGTGATGATGCCAGAGCGCTAAGCCAGTGGGTCACGGGAATCAGGATCGCCAAGGTGAGGGAATGGGTGGACTCACCCCACCTTGAATTTGCCAGCTAGCATCCTGACATGGGTCCAATCTTCGTGCTACTTGGAAACAGCTGATTCATTCTTTTCTTTTTTTAAATTTATTTATTTGGCTGCAGAAGATCTTAGTTGTGGCCTGTGGGATCTAGTTCCCTGACCAGGGATCAAACCCAGGCCCCCTGAATTGGGAGCTCAGAGTCTAGACCACGAGGAAAGTCCCAACACCTGATCCATTCTCACTAAGTCAATGCCATTAATGGATCAGTGCCGCAACTATCACCTTGTTTATTTGCCCATTGGTTTTTTATTGAGTTAAGTGGGAGTGGTTGACACATGGACCTCTCCCATGACCTGAGAAGCAGGGATTTATTTTCATATGAGCCATTGCAGATAATGATTTCTGGAGAGCTTTGCAAGTGTTATGCGTAATTAAGAAACATGAGATACAAGCTATGGCAGAATTACATAGAGACGTATGTCATCACATTGCATAGCTAAAGCTCCCTTCTCATGGGGAGGTACAAATATTACCTAATTTTGCTAATCTGGAATATTATTTCACATATGAAAACATGGTTTGTGGATTTTTTTTTAATGGAAATACTTCTACTAAAAGTATGTCAGAAAAGGAGTAAAAAGAATAGTCATGAGGTCCTCTTTTCCCTGAATTTGTAGATTGCAATGGAGTGCAGAATTTGGGATAAATGGATTGCTCTCTTGCTTCTTTTGTGTTCTCTCTCTAGTATGGGAAGATGCTCTACGATAACTATCAGCGGGCCATGGCCAGGGCAGGGCTTGCCTCTCGGTGGACAAACCTGGGCACAGTCAACGCAGTGCCACCAGCCCCGCCTTCCACAGGTACCACGCAGCGGGGAGATTCTGACACCTGTTCCAAGCTCAGAGCTTGTTCTCAAACTTACCTAATGTATTTCATAGAAACAGGACTCTGTAGACGCTGTACTGAATACTCTTCCCTCCTGATGGTCAAATGTAAGATCCCCCAATACCTACCCCCCACATACTTGTATCTCTTTATAAGTGACTTTTAGCAAAGCTCTTAGCAAAGAGCTTTTAGCAAAGCTTTTAGCAAAGCTTTTATTCATGATATGCTTATGGAGAAGATGGTGGTCACCAGCTTAGGGTGAGCTTGTAGGAAGCTGTGTCTCCTCAGAGTATAAGTGTGATGATTATTCAAGGCTCCATTAATGCCCAGCAGACTGTCCACACCAAGGGTGAGAGCATTCCTTGGTGTTTTGCCTCAGTAACATCACACCTAAGTCCTTGTACCCAATTCTGGATGTCACATCTGAATGTAACAGCTACTAGTTTGTATTTTAAGACACTGAGAGATGAAGTGGGTACTATGTTACTGCTGTTTATATATATACAAATTTACATATATATATACACACAAATATATATATATATATATATATATATATATATATACATATATATATATGTATACACACACATATATATATATATAATTTTTGGTCCTTATAGCAAGGTATACATTATTATCATTCACTCCACAGCTGAGAAAACTGAAGCTGTGAGAAGCTAGTATCTAGCTTGGAAAATATGCAGTTCTATGCCAGGATCCCAGGACAAAGACCAGACCTAGATATATTATTATGCCATTTTCTTCCACTTTCTCTCCTGCTCTCCTGTGTCCATCTCATCAACACTGCTCCCTTCTTCAAAGAAACAAATTTAAAACCCTCTTAAGGCTCCAAATCCCCCTCCTACTGCTCCATCTGACAAGCAGACTATTCTAAAGGGTGGACGGTATTTGCTGTCTCTGTTATTCTACTTCCTGTTCATTCCCCAGGGCTTCCCAGGTGGCTCAGTGGTAAAGAATCTGCCTGCCAATGCAGGAGACCTGGGTTCAATCACTGGGCTGGGAAGATCCTGTGGAGAAGGAAGTGGCAACCCACTCGAGTATTCTTGGCAAGGGAAATCTTCTGGACAGAGGAGGCTGGCAGGCTACAGTCCATGGGGTCGCAAAAGAGTCAGACATGACTTAGTGTGTAAACAGCAATGACTGTTCACTCTTCATAACCATTTCAGTCAGGTTCCTGCCTCTAGTACGTCATGGAAAATGCTCTTGCAAAATCAAACTACTACAGACTCCTCTTTTTTTTTTTAAATTTAAACTTTCCAGCTATACCCCACAGCATGGGGATCTCAGTTCCCCCACCAGGGATCAAATCCCAGTCCCCTGCATTGGCAGTGCAGTCTTAACCACTGGACTACCAAGGATGTCCCATAAACACTTCTTTCTAGTTGACCTTTCAACAACCCCAACACAACTGACCACTCTTCCTGGAGCCAACCCCTTTTCTGGTATCACACATTCCACCTACACCCAACCTTAACTTCTTTTTTTCTTTCCCCAACCTTAACTTCTCTAGCCACTCTTTTTCAACCTACTCTAATAATTCTTCTACCCCAACTTAAATTACCCAAGGCTGAGTCAATCCTAACCCTACTCTCATACTATCTCCCTAAGTGATCTGATCCACCCCCAGCACTGTCTACACGCTCACCACCTATAACTGCATAAATCCAATCAAGGCTTCTCTGTTGACCTTCAAACACATGTATCCAACTGTCTGCTCAGTGGCTTCATCTGAATGCACCCCAGACCTCAAACTCAACATCTGTAAAACTGAGCCCATCCTCTTCCTCTCCTGACTTACTCCCCCATGATTGTTCTGTTTCCACAAATAACATCACCATCTACCCAATGATTCCTGCAGGAAACACGCAAGAAAAGCTCATTGTTGTCAAGTTGTGTCTGACTCTTTGCAACCCCATGGACTACAGCATGCCAAGCTTGCCTGTCCTTCACTGTTTCCCGCAGTTTGCTCAAATTTATGTCCATTGAATCGATGATGCTATATAATCATCTCGTCCTCTGTCATCCCCTTCTCCTTCCTTCAATCTTTCCCAGCCTCAGGGTCTTTTCCAGTGAGTCTGCTCTTCACATCAGGTGGCTAAAGTATTGGAGCTTCAACTTCAGCATCAGTCCTTCCGATGAATATTCAGGGTTAAGTTCCTAAAGGAGTGATTGATCTCCTTGCAGTCCAAAGGACACTCAAGAGTCTTCTCCAGTACCACAATTTGAAAGCATCAGTTCTTTGGCACTCAGCTTTCTTTATAGTCCCAACTCTCACATCCATACATGACTACTGGAAAATCCATAGCTGTGACCAGATGGACCTTTGTTGGCAAAGTAATGTCTCTGCTTTTTAATTTGCTGTCTAGGTTGGTCATAGCTTTTCCTCCAAGGAGCAAGCATTTGTTAATTTCATGGCTGTAGTCACTATCTGCAGTGATTTTGGAGCCCAAGAAAATAAATCTGTCACTGTTTCTATTATTTTCCCATCTATTTGCCATGAAGTGATGGGACCGGGTGCCATGATCTTAGCTTTTTGAACATTTAGTTTAAAGCCAGCTTGGTAAATGGTAGTTTTTCCAGAAGGAAGCAGAATGCTTGGCAGATAATAGGCTAGAATTTGAAGATGATTGGGATGATAATAAATTAATACCTTGTAGGGTTTCTCTGAAAGTGAAGTAATATAAACACTCTTAATCTAAATGTTCAATACATGCTCAATCCATTTTCCTAAATGAAATGCTTAAATCCAATTTTTGAAGAATGCTATCACAGCAGTCAGATGAGATGTCCATTGATCAAAAAAGATCATCTTTCCCGTAATGGAAAATCCATTAGTAAATGGTAAATTAACCCATGTTGGTTCTGCTGTAGAGTTTTATCAAAAATAAGCCCTACAGAGAACAAATGTGCTGAGATGTTAAACCATACTGGGAGTGTTCTGCTTATTATTTTTCTGGAGCCTCTTGAGAGTAAGTAGATTGACTATCATGTCCCTTTGCCCATTAAATCTTCCCTTTGTATCTTCTAAAAGAATAAAAAGTAAAATAAGGCCATTTTCTTACTAACAACAGTGCAGTTATCAAATTTTGGAAATGTAGCTTTGCATGTTGAGAGAGTATTTTTAGGTAAGCCACAGCCTGTATTGCAGTTTGCCAGGTGTCTCGGTGATGCCATCACAGCGGTGCTCTTCCCCAGCACGGGTTCCCTCCAGAACTGCATTTAGGCGTCGTATCTCTTTCTTCCTCTTTCATTTGGCACATTTCCTCAGCCTTTCTTTGTCTATCAGGACGTTAACATTTTTTAAAGAATACGGGCCATTTATTTTATAGAATGTCCCTCAGTTTGGATGTGCCCGATGTTTCCTGATAATTCATCTCAAGTAATGCGTCTGGGGCAGGACTAAGTTGATGTGTCCTTTTCGGGGTACCCCCTTCGGAAGCCTGTGGTGTCTGTGGCCCCTCGCTGGAAACATTCACTCTGACCACTTAGATGAGGTGCTATCCGGTTTCTCTCCTGTGCAGCTTTTTCATGTTGTATTTAATAATTTGTACAGAGATACTTGGAGACAACAGAAGTGTCTGAGTCCTTATCAAACTTTCCCTTCTTCCGCTTTTCCTGGAGTGCTTAATAACCTTCTTTGAGTTGTTCTGTAGATTTATAGGCTTTTCAAAATATTGGGAAAATATCTGAAGAAGCAAGCACACAATCATTTCATAAATGTTTGACAGCAGAGCTGGTCCTGAGCAGAGAGCTAAGGCAAGCTCAGATGCACTCAAAAGGGAGACCTCATGTCCGGGGCTGGGAGGTAGTTCAGTTGTGGGAGGAGCAGCCACCTGCTCCCATCCCCATCCCCATCCCTCCTCCCCGACCCCGCCTCCCCCCACCCCGCCTCCCCCCTACCCCGCCTCCCCCCACCCCGCCTCCCCCGACCCCGCCTCCCCCCACCCTGCCTCCCCCTACCCCATTACCCCCTACCCCACCTCCCCCCACCCCGCCTCCCCCCTACCCCGCCTCCCCCCACCCCACTACCCCTAACCCGCCTCCCCCCTACCCCACCTCCCCCCACCCCGCCTCCCCCCTACCCCACTACCCCCCACCCCGCCTCCCCCCACCCCACTACCCCCTACCCCACCTCCCCCCACCCCACCCTGAGGATGCCCTCTTAGGAGCCAGAGATCAACACACAGCTGCTTCTTTCTGACTGACTCTCAGAACTGTGAAACAGCTAGGCACACTTGTGCAAAAGGGTAAATAAAAAGACAGGAAAAGCAGCACATATCAGAACTTTCTGGGGAAAAATAAATCTAATTCCAGGGTATATTCAAGGTTTGTACATTTTGCTCAGTCCCCTCTGTCTACTGTTTTTGTGCCCAAAGTATTTTTTTGTTGAGGATAACGTTCAAAAGTTGTTTCTGTACACAGCATGGTGCGAATCCAGATACATCCATTTCAGAAAAAATCATCCACAGGGAAAATTCTTTTAGAAGGGAGGTTTTCAAGATTTATTCCTCATTTACCAAAAGGTTTTTAAAAGCAGAACATACTATTGCTTGGGACCCAAGTTAATCCAGATCCTGTGGCTTGTATAAAGCATTCACTTCCCTGAATGTTTTGTGGAACCTTATGAAGTATTATTATAGAAACTCAGATTTTTTTGTAAACCCTGTGTACCTGTAAATCCTTTCACTTTGGAGACAAACTGCTTTATCTTTTCAGATTAGCTCTCAAGAATGTTGAAAATACCTCACCAACTCTTCTTGTTTTTAGTGAAGTATAGTTGATTTACAATACTGTGTTAGTTTCAGGCGTACAGCAAAGGGATTCAGCTTTCTATTCAGATTATTTTCCATTACAGGTTCCTATAATGTGAGACACTGAATAGAGTTCCCTATGTTATACAGTAATTCCTTGTTGCTCACCTATTTTATGTACCATAGTTTGTATCTGCTGATTCCATACTCCTAACTTTCCCTCCCTCCTTATCTACTCTTCTCTGTCTCTGCCTCTTAGGAGTTAAAACAGGCACCACCCAAGCCAATGGTCAGATCCCCCAGGCAACACAGTCTATGAATACTGCTCTCGGAGAAGACCGGAGACACCTTGAAACAACCAAGGTAAGACTGGGGGTACCTGACCTACTTCTATCAGACTGTCACTTGTAAGCCCATATTCTAAACTGTGTTCAAGTAACTGCTCCTTTAAAAAAGAAAAAATACAGTTCCAACAATTCAAGTCACTATAATTTCATTTAGATAATTGTTCCATATGTATATATATTATCTTAAAGTTACATAGGCTAGAAGGGAAAATTAAAACCAACTACTACCAACACAGCTTCAGGAAAATGTAAGAATCTTTTTTAATTCTGAGGATTGGTAACTATTTTTAGTTTAGCTACACTTATTTTGACTGAAGTGATTTTTGTTTGTTTAATTCAAGTGGTTTTAGCCCTCTCTGAAAGTGGCACCTACATTTTAAACCCTTGGGATTTTAAATTATTTTTTCTGAATAACTTAAAGCAGTGTGATGGTCAGAAGCCCTTTATTAAATGCTAACTGGGCCCCAAACCAAATTAGAAGAATACTGATAAGGTTCCACTGTAAAATATGCATTTTTGTATTTTTCTGTTAATGTTCTACATACATCCTCAGGCTAATGGAGAATAAAACACTTTTGAAAATAATAGCCAAATTGGTATAACATTCTCCATAACTTTTTTTTTTTCAGTAGAGGAGATATAATGAAGTTATTTAAATCTAAAATTTAGCTAAAAATTATAGTTACTAGTCCAGTTGCTAACATCTCAATTGACTATACAAGTTCCACTGAATATTTCTCATATGTGACTCAAACCAACTCTAAATATACCTGCAGAAGTTTTCCACCTCACTCTCCCCTGTTACTTTGTCCCATCAGCCAGTGGTGGAAACAAGTCATATAGTTATTGAGCTGCTTATAATTTTTGAAAAAAAATTTAGTTCATTAAAAGGGCCACCTGGGAAGCCCTTATGTATGTACAGGAGCAAAATAATTTCAGACACCCGCTCCTGACGACTGCATTTCACAACCAGCTCAACTCAGACCAAGAAAAATGTATCTGTGTATGCCTACAACCCTAGTAGGGCTTCTCTGGCGGCACAGTGGTAAAGAATCGACTGCCAAGCAGGAGGCTTGAGTTGGATCCCTGGGTGGGGAAGATGCCCTGGAGAAGGGCATGGCAACCCACTCCAGTATTCTTGCCTGGGAAATCCCATGGACGGAGGAGCCTGGAAGGCTACCGTCCAGGGGGTCCCAGAAGAGCTGGACACGACTTAGCGGCTTAAAAAACAAGGGTAAAGACTGAGGTAACCCCAAACTAAACTCTGTACCACTAGAGCTCTAAGACACTAGCAACCTTGTATCAAGCAGTTCCTAGAAGATACATTATTAGTATTATAGTAAATACCTTGTGAAATAGGGCGAAGTCTTCCATTTACGGAATACAAGGAAGATTAGCACCAGGTGATAACGTTAAATAATAATATTATTGATGATACTGTTGAAGGGCATTTGGAGTCGTTCTCTGTCCCAAAGCACAGAAGGGCTAATTCAGGGACAACCTGGAGTCTCAGGACTGAGATTTAGGGGCCACCCCTGGCGGGGGTTGGGGGGCAGGGACAGATGCTTCCTAAATCCGCAGACTCACCCGTCCAGGTAAGTGTCATGGCCGCACGGCCGGGTGGTCACAAGCATAACGCTGTTGTCGCTTTGTTAAAGGACAAGAAGCCCGGCCTCGGCAGCCACGACCCCGGAGCGCCCAGGGCCCAGCCCCCTCCCAAGTCCAGCCTGCTTCCGCCCCCTCCTCCGGTGCGCCGGTCCTCGGACGTGGGCGGCGGCAGCCCGGGGACGCCCCCCAAGGCCAAGAGCGCGGCCGCTAGCTTCCCAGCCCAGCCCGACGACCTCCTGCCCCCGCCCCCGCCGCCGCCGCCGCCGCCGCCGCCGCCCCTGGAGGACGACGAACTACCCCCGCCGCCCCCCGACTTTAACGACGCGCCCCCAGACTTCGTGCCTCCCCCGCCGCCGTCGTTCGCGGGGGATTTGGGGTTCTCCCTGCCGCCACCGCCGCCACCCCCACCCGCCCTCGGCCCCGAACCCGCGAGGACGCCCCCGGTGGTCGTCAAAAGGCCGCCGCCTCCGCCAAAGAGGCAGGAAAACCCAGGACCACCGGGCGGGGGAGGCGGGGAGCAAGATTTCATGTCGGATCTCATGAAAGCTTTGCAGAAGAAGAGAGGCAACATGTCCTAAAGGGAAGCTTAGAAATACCTTTGGATAATGGGCGTGACATTGCTAGCCTGAAGTGTATTTTTGCTACTTTGTTTATATGACATCTCGTTCATTTTAGATACAGTATTGAAGTAGAATGCGCAAATGTAAACTTCCCTCTGTTGCCCAAGTACATTAGTAATCCTTAACCTGCACAGAATTCAGACTATCTGCGTCAATGTACTTATTTTTTCTGTGTATTCCCATTTCCATGGATTTTTATCTTCCCTTTCAGGTTAATTAAAATAATGTTTTTGTTCATTTATTTTATTATGTTCTGAACCATCAAATTAATAAAAGTTTAAAATGTTTTATCAAAATGGTATTTCTAGAAATATCAGTATAAATCTAGTGCAATATCAATCCTATTTTATAATATATAATTGACCTTTTACAAATCCTAGGCCTTCTAAAGTCTTGTTGATCTTCGAAATATGTTTCATCTCTGTCTCAGTAACCTCCAGAATTTTCAGAAAAGTCGAAAGAGGAGAAAAAAAACCAGGAGCGGTAAACTGAATTTAGTTTCTTTGAGATTTCCTTGTTTGGTTGAAGTCCTGGACATACCTAACTTGGTTTTGGTTTTCTAGTAGCTGAATAACATAGTAATTGGGGGTGGGGTGGGGAAGCTTTTTAGATAGTTTTTGGATTCTCTGTTACTTTACTTTTATTTGCTATTAGTTGTTATGATGCTACAAATTGCTATAAAAATTTAGAGGCAGGAAAAGGCAATCATATTCTTCAATCTGGTATGTTTTCCCTCAGATAAACTTAATGCTCAATTTTAATAACCAGTTTAAGTTCCTGTTACCCTTATCTCTCTTCTCTAATTGGCTGCGAATCCTTTTAGATTTTTTCAATTTTATTTCCATGGTTCTGTTTCAGTTTCTTTTTAAATATAAAACACCTCAAAATCAAAAGTAATCTCTAAATTGACATTTAAGACAGAAAGCAATTTCCGGTTTTAAAACCAAAATATTTAATCATTAAACCTTGGTAAGGTGCACTCAATTTTTCCTAAACACTGGGACCAATGGCCATGGAAAGGAAGGGCTCAGAGAGCAGGACCAGGGGACTGAGAAAGGGAAAGGGAGAGATGTGTTTATTATGGGCTTCAGTGATGACCCCCAAACCATCAATTCAAACATACAGAAATATAAAAATGCAAACTTTAAAATGTTCTTGAGTTTTAGCATCAGATGATACATAGTTTAGAAAAACTACAGAAGAGAATTAGCTGATTTTGTGGTCAAAATATTGATGCAGTTTTAGTGGACCAAAAGGTTGAATGCACTGTTTCTGTCTATCCCTGCCTTTGTTACAGGATATAAATGAAGACACTAGGAAGCAGATGGTCTAGACAGTCCTTGCTTTGCAGAGTTCGGCCTGCACAAGTTCCAGTTAGCACAATGTAGTTAAATAACACTAGACTCCCCAACATGGTTCGTATATGCTGCCATGGTATTTTAACTAGTAATTAGTTTTAACTGGTAAGTAATTACACGGAGTACAAACTTTGCTGTTAGCTTTTCAACCCACAAATCACTATATACGTAACAGATACATATCATGATCAGTGACCAGTTACATCCCTTCTTTCAATGCCTGTGAGGGATTGACCACTGAATATTTGTTATTCAGTTTTTGTACAGACAGAAAAGTGTCTTAAGGTGATAAGGTATTATACATATGTGTCAAGTCTTTAATGTTTGGAGATATAGAAATATTCATAGATTAATTGAAACTATGTCAGAATTCCTTTAAAATACTTGGGGATATGTAAATTATACTTCAGTGAAAACAATAACTAGAAATGGAAAGTGTGAAAGGGTATAAATGAAGCAAGACTGATCATGCATTGATAATAAATTGGTTGAATGGTAAATCAGGTTCATTAAACTATTCTCTTTATTTTGGTAAATGATTGAAAATTAGCATAATAGACAAAAAAAGCTTGAGGAGTACAATTAAATTATATTATTTGATATGACCCAAATTTCTAGGTACATGGTGTTAGATTGCTAGTATTAGATAAAAATTTATAAATTCATTAAAAGATTGTCATAATTTTTTTTTTAGTTATTGAGAATAACTCAGGTGGTTTATTTATTAAAACAAAAATTATCACAAAGAAGTTCCAGAGAGTAGGGCAAGTTTATTTGCTTAAAAATATATTTCTATACATTACCATTATTACGGAGTGCGGTATTGTCAAGAAAATGTAGGTGATCGTTAAGAATTTATCAAATAGATTGTTCTATCCTGGATTTGATGACAGAAGCATTCCTTAATTGATTTGCCCCAGATTAAGCTGAGTAGCTAACCCTGAGGCCTCTGGCCCAGGAAGGAGCTGGGGAGGAGGAGCCTGCTCTCTCAGCTGCAGAATGCTTCTGCAGAGGAGGGCGGAGAACCTGCTGGAGGAGGTGGACCTGGGAAACAACTTAAACTAGATAAATACAGATTCTCTTACTAGGACCCTTATGAATTTTCTAAATTTTTGCAACAACTAGGTAAATTTTAAATGTATATGAAGCTGCTTAAACATTTTCTGTTTCATTACAACTTCAACTACGGCTGTTACTTAAGATTTCTGTTGTTCCACAGAAAGTTCCTTAGGTATTAGTTTTTTTGCTAAAACAGGAGAGTGAATATGTACAGTGTCACGAAGAATATGTATATATCCTGATCATTTCTTAACTCCTTCACAGCATTAAGAGAATTATAATTTTCTAAAATAGTTATAAAAATAAGAGGATGTCAGTGATTTACACTATTTCCAGATAAAGGGTATGGATTCCAACTGATGCTCCTTCCTCATTTGCAATTTTGCCCTGTGACGTAAACTGAGGCATCAAAGAACTCACCTCTTTCAACAATAAATTTTAGGATCGAAATGTGTATTTTCATTTAGTTATAATTAAGTCATGGGGATATACTGTATGGTGACTATAGTTAATAATACTTTACTGTATATTTGAAAGTTGCTAAGAGAATCTCAAAAAAAAGAATAGCTCTCTAAAGTCCTCATCACAAGAAAAAAAAAGTAGCTATGTATGGGGATGGATGGCAACTAGACTTACTGTGGTAAGCATTTCACAAAATACACAAGTATCAAATCATTATGCTGTACACTTGAAATTAACAAAATGTTACATCCAACTATACCTCAATTTAAAAAGTAAGGATAACACATATTAAACCGATCTATCTCACCTGCTAGTTTAAAAGCTCCCTGAATATATTTTTATACTTTTCCACAGCACCTTGCAGAGAGTGGATTCTCAAGAAATGTTTGATGCAGAAAAGTAAACACAAGAGGTATGTGTCAAGGGTTATAGGTCTGAAGGTTTGACCAAATCTTTTTCTTTTCCTGAAATGAGAATTTAACCCCTGGTTAACTTTCTGGGTCTGTTCCCCTGATAACCTGATGAGTGTTTTGTCCACTGTATCACCATACAATAAGGGTCATGACTGACAAATAACACTTGGCCTGGGATAACTGTAAACACCTGCGAGAACGCCGGGGTGCCTTTCCTGTGAGTGCGAGGACTCGTGGGATAAGGCAGGTCTCTTGCGGGGATATTGGAAACTATGCCCATGGAGTTGTTATAGGAGCCACTGGTTTGTGTGGAACATTCAGCTCTTCAGCCAGGGCCACCCCTGCGCCTTCCCAGCGTGGATCATGTCCTCCTGCACCCGAGCTTTACCGCTGTCCCTTCCTGCCTGTGTGGACACTGCAAGAACTGCAAAGGAGGAGCCTGATGGTGCCTGCTGGTAAGCTGTGCTTCTGTCCTATGTCTTTCTGAATCAAGCGGGGCCAAGAGCAGCCTGCAGTAATCTTAGGAAGCTGAATGCTTACTTGAACCTAGGAAGATACCTCCCCATCCACAGTGGACACTGCATCCTTACTTAAATATAACTTGAGGAGAGAGAGAAAACAGGGAATGAACAAAAGAGAGGGAAGGAAGGCAAAACAAGCCAACAAAACACCTTATTAAACACTGTTTAGTTCCCTAGTTTAGACTGATTTATCTCAATATAATACTGACAACTCCTTTCTCTAAGAAGGTTACACTTTATTTCTTTTTTTAGTTCTACCAGTTTATTGCTACCAACAACAACAACCCATCTCCCTCCACCCTCGTGCACACATGCTCAGTCATGTAATCCCATGGACTTCAGCCTGCCAGACTCCTCTGTCCGTGGATTTTTCCAGGCAAGAATACTGGAGTGGGTTGCCATTTCCTTCTCCAAGAAGGTTACACTTTAAAATATTTTATTTTCTAAGATGAAATGCTGGATTTTGTCAGGCTAATTGAACTACTGAAATGAAAAGTTAATGCAAGCTCCACATTAGAAATGGCAAGAACAGTTTCTCTGTCATGCCCACTCTGGTGGGTTGTGGTGACTACACAGTATGCTGTGATGAAGAAGATTCTGAGGCTGTGACCCATGTGGGACAGAAAGAGGGCCATGATCATCAGTAACATCTGCAGGATTGAAGAAGGACAGCGCAAGTGCCGGGATCATTCCTCTTCTAAAAAAATATTGTGTGTGATGCATTTTTAAACAATTAGGAAATATTTGAGATGCAGAAGGTATACAGAATAATAAAAACAAACACCTGTGTACCCTCTACTCAGCTTCCTAACCCAAACTTCCTCCTTGTTGCTAAGCAACCACCGTCCAAAGATGATGTTTTCATCTCTGTTCATTTTTGTTACTTTTATTATATGTGCATATATCCCTAAAAACAAGATTTTACATGTGTTACATGAAATTGGGGTGGCGACACATTGTATGTATTCCTTTGCTTATTTTGCTAACATTATATGTGAGATTCATCCAAGCTGAAGAGTGTGTAGATGGTGCTTTCATCTTCATGGATGTCAAGACTCATTTCAGCGGACCCAGGTCACTACAGCCATGGAAGCCTGGTGAAAACAAAACCTAACTCCCTCTGGAGAGATGCTCAAATCAGGTTTCACCAGATTTCTGAGACTAAAATCCAAAACCCCAACATGAACAGTGAATAGCAGAACCAGACCCTCAGGAGTTCAAATAATGTAGGTATGTGATATCAAATGAATACTTAAAGTTTTAAATACATTAAAGAATAAATTTTGAAATAGAGGAAAATGCTCCACTGATTTAAAAAAAAGAAAGAACAGGCAGTGAGAATTCTTGGAAGTTAGTGCTAGCAATGATGTGGTTTAGTAAGTCTGCAAAGAAGAAAAATAAGTGTGTTTAGAAGATGATACATTTAAAAATGAATAAAAATAAGTCCAGAAAAGTCAACGACCTTACCTCTGAAAAATCGTTCCTTTCTGCTTTTTGTACTGCAGATTCTGCCATCCAGTTCTTCAGCACGTATCTAGGATTAACAGCTTAAATAAAGGGGGAGAGGTGCGTTGTGGGACAATGATTACTAAGTCCACACGGGCCATATGAAATTACCACTGAAATGAGATAACCTTTAAGAACTTTGCTGGAAGGCCCAAATGAGAATAATGATCAACATCAGTCAATTCTGATTGTTTACAAACAATGTACAGTATTCTGACCTTGTGGCACAGAAAAAACTTTGTTTAGCATTATGAGCAATATTATGGTTTATCTTTTCAGTGTTTCATCGATTTGGTTTTTCACCATGTTCAGTTCACTAAGCATTTTATAAAGTGCAGAGAAAGTAGCAAATTCATCCTGTGGCCCACATGAAGAGAGGAAAAAAGTTGCTGCTTTTAACATCTTCAAACAGAATTAAGGTCTGACTCAGACTGTTCAATGATGATATTGCCAAGGGCAAACAGGAAGGGTTACATGCAAGCAAAACTCTCTGTAAATTATATTTTTTACAGTAACCATGCATTTTTTCATACTAAAAAGTATTATAATAATGGGACATTGCAGAAACTATGTCTTTATTTGAGATGAACCTTTTCCAAAATAATTTATCAAGTGGGTGGAGAGGAGGCAAGTTTATCCCCAGTGGCATAACAGGAATTCAGAAAGGACTCCCAATATCACCATTTTGTGATTCTCAACAGCATTCTTCTGAGTTACTTGAATGGACAGAACATACAAATTCCATTGCAACTTTGTTTTAAAGATCTGCCAAGACATGGCAGATAATCTGAAATACAACTTCTAAAACAGAACATCCCTGTGGCCCAAGTAATCCTATTTCTCTAGGAACACAGTCTATGGAAACAAATTTAAACAAATTCAAAAGCATTATTTATAGTATGGAAAATTAGAAACAACATAAATACCTATTAATAGGGGGCTAAGTGAGACATTACACACCCTTTTGTTAGGTAGTTAGAATAGGGAAAAGGAGTCCAGAATGGTGGTGGCTAAAAGACCTGGAAGGGAAAAGCCCGCGAAAATAGAACAAAGGAAGGTCTGAGGACCGAAAGAGAACCTCAGGTAAAACAAACAACACTCCAGGCTGGCCCAATTTGCATAAGACAGGCCCGGGGACGGGGAAACATATAAACAGAGGAGCCAAAGCCCTCTTCTCGCTCTCCAGAGCCATGGGGCACTCTTCTCTTCGCATCTTTGGGTTGACGTGCCCTCACGCCTCAAAGATGGATTTTCCTGCTATTTAAATAAATTGAGCTGTAACACTGATTTACTTAAGAGCTATAACACGGTCTGTCCTCCGAGAGCTGTGACCCGCCAAGAGGCTTTAATGTCCGTCACTCCAAATTTTGGTTGTGACGAGACAAAGAACTGAGGAGCATACACTCGCCTGACACTTTCAAAGACAGATTATGCAGTCACTAAAAATGTTACATTATAAAGGATGAAGTAGGAAAAATGTTTATTTTTAGTTAAAAAAGCTCTAAAACTAAAAAAAAAGCTCTAAAATTATACCACGATGATTACTACAATATTTTCTCATAATCAATACACACAGAAAAAGATAGGCCAGAAGGAAATGCATCAAAGAGTGACAGCAATTGTGTTTGAGTATGGGAGTCTTTTTATTCTTTCTACAAATTTGCATTTTCCAAATTTTAAAGAATTCATAGAGAACTCTTAAAATAAAAACACATATAGACAATAAATATATACAGTCCTTAGATGAAAAAGAAATTGGCATGCAAAGAAAACTGTGGAAGCAGTCAGATTAGGCAGAGGGAGTATAGTCACCCAATTTAAAGTTTGACAATCTTAACACGTTAGAGAGACCTGGCAGAGGAATGCTGTGAAAATATGCTGGGACTGGCAGCTGCAAACAGGAGTACCTTGGATCAAATTACACACATACAAACTATTTGAAATCAGAAAATTGTAGATCTGCTTATAGAATTCTTTGATGAGTTACCTAATTCCGTACAGTTTTTTAATCTGGTCTGGAACTTTCCCATTGCTCATTGTGGAAATTAACAGTACATTGTTCAGCACTTATTATTTCTTTAACTCAAAGCTGCAGCCTTGAATTCACTTAAATATCTTTCATTTTTCCATCTCATCCATCCTGTCATGACCAAACAAATCCAAATCCTAAAGACAGGCATTATATTTTCTTCTTTCAATTTCTTTTTTTCTCTTAATTGCTGAGACTATCCATATTGAGCTGCCCTATAAATTCTGTATGACTACATCAATGTATGTAAGTGGCTGGCTTACGTATCTGGGGCCCATGCTGAGCCCCAGATATATTCACTTCCTTGTAAAAACTCCGCTTGCTTTTATTTCTACAATGATGTCCTGAGTCAAAAGCAATCTCATCCACTAAGTTAGTGTGGGATATTTGCATCAACCTTATTTCATCCACATGGATCAGCCACGCTGATGATACCAACTTACTAGCTCTCCTCAAGAGTCCTCGGTAAGGCAGGAGAACTCCAGGACTTGAGTCCTTCTGTCTTAACTTATTTGATCTGCTAGATCCCACAGTGCAAAAAGAACTAACTTCCATTTTTTTTCTTCCATTTCTTTTACCAAGCATGATGTCGAATGGTAAACTGAAAGCAGTATATAAAGGTGTTGTTTTTTTTTTTTAGCTCTATCATTTAGTGGATGTGTACTTTGGCCCAGGAACTGTAACAAGATAACTTATAAATGTTATTGCTCACGATCACAACATTCCTGCAAAATATGCCCCCTTTTCAAACAGCTGAGAACCTTGAAACTATATTATATAGCAAAAAAGTGGCAAGATGAGATTCATCTGTCAGATTCCAAAACTCATGTTCTTTGCACCATAAACCACATAATCTTGTCTCTCCACCATCTTTTTTTTTTTTTTTAATCCAAAACTTGTTTATTGGGATGGTCTCCCATTCATCTTGATACAGGGTGCTTTTAGTGCTGCTTCCGTCTGAAGGAGCATCCTTCTGTAAGCCTTGCTTTTCCTCCTGTAGGCTGGCAGAGGACAGTAGAGCAGCCAACATACAAAACTACTGTTTGTGCATGGCTAGAGACGGTGGTGATTTTATAGCATCCTGGGCATTTTACATCCATGAAATAGGAATTGGGGCTCTGCACCAGGCGCTTCTTCTTGTGTTTCCTCTTCTCTTCTGGAGAGGGATGAAGAAGATCCTTTGCGAGAGGCATGTTCTCGTGAGGAGGTTGTCACCGCCGGAAAGGTCTCTCCACCATCTTTGAAGACCATATTATTTAAACATCAATCGGCAAATATATTGAAAGCATGGGTATCGTACTCAAAAGTCACCTGCTGAAACTAGAAAGGCTTTTATTTGACACTTCAACTCCACTAAAATATATTCATCTAGAGTTACTGTAGTTAAAAACAAAACAACAAATTCAGTTCCTTCAAGTATTTACTTCCAGGTTTCAAAACCTATCACTTTTATGCAGAAATCTTTAAAGATGAAAAAAATCAAAAGGATTACTTACCTGTCATTCTTTTTCTTCTTTCAGAATCTGAATCATTGATGTTACTAAAAAAATGAACAAAACAAAGGACAGAATTAATCACTGTCTCCCCAAATCATATCTTTTTTCCAAAAGGGTTAATATTATTTCATAAGATAAATATTGAAAAGATTTTTTTAATTACACTGAATCAGTATCTGAAAGGAAGACAGAAAATACTGTTTGATTAAACAATACATAAAATAAAGCCTTATTTAGTTATTTGTGCTGTGCTGTGCTAAGTCGTTCAGTTATGTCCGACTCTTTGCAACCCCATGGTCTGTAGCCTGGAGGCTCCTCTGTCCATGGGATTCTCCAGGCAAGAATACTGGAGTGGGTTGCCATTCCTGTCTCCAGGGAATCTTCCCAACCCAGGGATTGAACCTAGGACTCCCGCATTGCCCACACATCTTTTACTCTGTGAGCCACCAGGGAAGCCCATTTAGTTATTTGAGATAAGCCCAAAACTTTTATTTTTACCAATTAAATAATTTTGTCTTAAAAAATTTAAACTCCCTGGCACCTATTTTTATCTTAAACACAGTTTTCTGAAAATAACTTGTTCTTCATTACTCGGCCAGCTTTATGAAAACCCTCGGCTGTCATTAAACTGTGAAAGGCTGTTTGCTCCTGTGCATGCTGTGGTCTCCCTCTTTAACTCTTTCGTGTCCTACCTACAACTTCATACTCTTTCATGTTTGTCGCTTCAGATTCACTGTGACGGTTATGAAGCAGAGTAACTTCTGACAATCGTGTAAGATGTGAGGACAGTTAACAGACACTGGATGAAAGCCCAGGGCGCGCACTCTCTCCAGAGCTTCAAGGCTTTGGGGGGTGGAGGGTGGGGTCCTTGGGCTGTGCTATCAGAGCTGAGGTGAACAGAAGGGTGAGATGTCACCTGTGGGTGAGATGTAAGCATACACACCTCATCCAGAGCAGACTTCCCGGGAGTTAGAAGGAAATGCTGGAAAACAGAAAGGAAGTGAGGAATCTGATGGGTTGATGATGCTGAAGTAACACATTACATGCTCTTTCAAGAAGTGATTAGGTTACTTTACCTCTTCAGTCTCGAAAGGTACTGGGACACCCAGGCAGGAAAGAGTTTGTGCTTTGAGATCATTTTCAGTGCCCAGAATTCCTAGAAGAAAATACAGTAATAGACTGCTTATTAATGTTTGTTCGGTTTATTTTAACTGCATGTTCCTTAAATTGTATGTTCCAATATTAATAATTTATAACATCCAGATTTCTTTTAAGGTTCTCTATTTCAAGCAGAAGCAGTAAAAATGAATAATGTTTTCCTTTTCTTTATAAAACATTCAACTCAAATTCTAATTCATGGAAATCCATGTAGTAGAATGATTTAAGAGAAATAAAAAAATATACAAAGTTCTTATAAATAGACATTACATGTGAATACATATCAAAACCCTTCCTTTAAATAGGGAACTTGCTTAATTTATAATTTACTTTGAAAATTTAATTTGTAACTTTTATTTAGTTATCCACTAATTCATTATGTCAGCTATGTGCTAGGAACTGTTAGTTGAGAAGGATATAAAAATTAATTAAGACATAGACTCTGCTTTTTAAAAGGAAAATGTGTAAACAAATAATTCAGTGCCATTTGAGAAGTGTTATAGAAATATATATAATGGTTAAAGGAACAGAAATAAGCAATTAGTTCTAGCTAAGTGTTACAGGGTTGAAAAAGTTTCAAATTCAGAAGACACAGAAATGAACTATTAAAATAAACAAAAGCATGTAATCTCCTCTCCTAGATTTTCCCAATATTCAGTAATTTAAATATTAACACTTGTCAAGAACTTGTTCAGATCATGTTAACATTACTTTGTCTCAGTTTTCTACACATTAAATGATAATTAGTTCTGATAGGCAAATCATTACTAATTTTAAAATTATATTCACAATGCTTAATAGTTAACATTTTGCTGAATAAGTAGACATTCTTTTATTCAAATCACTCCTAAAAACATAATTTATGGCTATTTCACACCTGGGAGAACTATATATATATATAATTTTACGTAGATATATACATGTATATATTTCTTTAGTTAACACAGAAAAGATC
The DNA here is from genome assembly GCF_023699985.2 of Odocoileus virginianus. NCBI lineage: Eukaryota > Metazoa > Chordata > Mammalia > Artiodactyla > Cervidae > Odocoileus > Odocoileus virginianus. The sequence continues at coordinate 15,861,616 of NC_069682.1, read as the reverse complement.
AAAAATATAATGAAGAAACTGAGATTTTTAAAAATATGGCTATGTTTTTATCTGAAATAATAAAAACAATGATCAATATAAAAGATTCACACCCTATAAGTAGATCTATATTTATAAAAATCTATAATAAGTAGGAGTCTTCTGGTTAGTTCAGTTCAGTTGCTCAGTTGTGTCTGACTCTTTGCAACCCCATGGACAGCAAGACACCAGGCCTCCCTGTCCATCGCCAACTCCCGGAGTTTACTCAAACTCCTGTCCATCGAGTCGGTGATGCCATCCAGCCATCTCATCCTCTGTTGTCACCCTTTCCTCCTGCCTTCAATCTTTCCCAGTAACAGGGTCTTTTCCAGTGAATCGGTTCTTCACATCCAAGTATTGGAGTTTCAGCTTCCGCATCAGTCCTGCCAATGAATATTCAGGACTGACTTCCTTTAAATGAACTGGTTGGATCTCCTTGCAGTCCAAGGGACTCTCAAGAGTCTTCTCCGACACCACAGTTCAAAAGCATCAATTCTTCAGTGCTCAGCTTTCTTTACAGTCCAACTCTCACATCCATACATGACTACTGGAAAAACCATAGCCTTGACTAGACAGACCTTTGTCGGCAAAGTAGTGTCTCTGCTTTTTAATATGCTGTCTAGGTTGGTCATAACTTTTCTTCCAAGAGGCAGCATCTTTTAATTTCATGGCTGCAGTCACCATCTGCAGTGATTTTGGAGCCCAAAAAAATAAAGTCTGTCACTGTTTCCATTGTTTCCCCATCTATTTGCCATGAAGTGATGGGACCAAATGCCATGATCTTAGTTTTCTGAATGTTGAGTTTTAAGCCAACTTTTTTACTCTCGTCTTTCACTTTCATCAAGAGGCTCTTTAGTTCTTCTTCACTTTCTGCCATAAAGGTGGTGTCATCTGAGGTTACTGATATTTCTCCCACCAATCTTGATTCCAGCTTGTGCTTCATCCAGCCCAGCATTTTGCAAGATGTACTCTGCATTTAAGTTAAACAGGCAGGGTAACAATATACAGCCTTGTATATTGCACTCCTTTCCCAATTTGGAACCACTCTGTTGTTCCATGTCCAGTTCTACCTGTTGCTTCTTGACCTGCATACAGATTTCTCAGGAGGCAGGTCAGGTGGTCTGGTATTCTCATCTCTTGAAGAATTTTTCAGTTTGTTGTGATTCACCCAGTCAAAGGCTTTGGCGTAGTCAATAAAGCAAAAGTAGATGTTTTTTTGGAACTCTCTTGCTTTTGGATCTCTCAATGATCCAGCAGATGCTGGCAATCTGATCTCTGGTTCCTCTGCCTTTTCTAAACCTAGCTTGAAGATCTGGAAGTTCACGGTTCACGTACTGTTGAAGCCTTGCTTAGAGAATTTTCAGCATTACTTCTGGTTAATATCCATATTATTCCATAAATGCAATGGATCAGTATTGAAATAAAAAGATGACACATATTCTTAAAACTAAATTAAGAACAGCCACTTTGGTAACAGTTGAGCAGTTTCTTTAAAAATTAAACATACATTTACTAAACAACCCAGCACTTCTACTCCTCATACCTACCCAACAGAAATGAAAACATGTTCACACAAAAACTTATACATGAATATTCATAGCAGTATTTATTCACAATAGCCAGAAAATGGAAATGATTCAAACGTCCATCAACTAGTAACTGGATAAAGAAAACATGGTCTATCCTTATAAGGGAGTTATAAAGTAATGAAGAGGAAATAATATTTTAAGATGTACTTAAGAGATATTAAAAGTAATAAAGAGGAAAGAACCACTGATATAGGTTACAACGTGGGTGAACCTCAAAAATATGCTAAGTGAAGAAGCCAGACTAAAGACTACATATCATATGATTCAATTTATAAAGAATGTCTAGAAAGGGAAAACTTAAAGAGACAGAAAGATTAGTAGTTGCTTGAGGACAGAAGCAGAAAAAAGGGATTCACTGCAAATGGGCACAAAGGGTCTTTTAGAGTGTTGGAATTGCTCTAAAATCGAACTGTGGCATGGCTGCACAAATCTGCCCATTATTTAAAAATCACTAAATTATACACTTAAAATGAGTGGAATTTTAGGGTATGTAAATTATGCCTTAACAAACCTGTTCAAGAATAGTGAGTTAAGAAAAAAGCCAAAAGGCATGATTAAATACCTGAGGAATGACTAGTTCCTGTAATTGGCTTTGAGTGATCTCACTGAGCTGCCGAAATGTCATTGTAAAGTCAGCTTCTGTCTTTTCCATGAGCTAATGAAAATAATTACATTTAGCAGCCTCAGTCATTCCAAGAATATACAGTGTATTCGGTCAAATGTTAATCAGGAAATAAGATAAAATGATAATAAACTCACATGTAAGAGAAATGCAGTTAAATCATCATCACCCTCACTTTTCCCAAGTAATCCAATCTGGCTTTGAACAGTTCACTAAATCTAAAAGGAAAAACGCCAATTCAATTTGTTATTAAAATTCTATTTTAAGAATTGCCCTCAAACCAAGCAGGATGCTTTAATACGTGTTCAAACAAACAAACCTTGTATAATAAAGAACGGGATACTCCTTAAGAATCTGAGTGGCACTGTAGGGAGAGAAAAAGAGAGCATAGGTAAACCTTAATTTAATATTCACATTCTTGAATTACATTTTATGTGAACAAAGTGGACCTTCTCATATATTAAATAATGTTCGATTATGTGTTACTGATTCTATTTTAGTGATTTAATTATATATCATATCTTAGAGAAAATTATCCATATAAATTTACTGTCTCAAAGATTTGAAAACAGTACAGGTCAAATCATGTCACTCCTGAAATATCACTATATACAGTTAGCTTAGAGGATGTCTCTCCATAATACCAAGAGAATTTGGTGTATTTTAAAACTTATCTTAGACCCAAAACAATGCATGAGACACCTCACCCAATACAATGACATTTTATTTGCCTGAATGGGATAGAGGGGAAAAAAATGCACAAATAGATGCTTAGTGAGGGAAAATATCTGAAAAACTTGTTCTCTTTTAACAATAGAGAAGGTGGCAGAGAAAGGAAGATAACTGTGGGGGGTGGGAAATGCAGTAGTTTCCAAATCAAAGCGGGTAGGGTAGTGGGGAATGAGTGAGTTGCTCAAATCATTAAAAGGTAAGGAAAGTAGGGGGAAAGTTAGATCAAAGATGATGCACAATGTAAAACAGAAGGAATATGTCAATTATTATAATCAATGTGAATAGCCTATATATGTCTGTTAAATAAGAAGCCCGATTACTTAGAAATTCAGAAAAACAGTAACAAATAACCTTTGGATCAAAGAAGAAATAAACTATGATTTCGCAGCACCTAAAAAACAATAAACAGGAGAACACTTAATCCTTATAACTATGGAAAAAGGCCAACACTGTACCCTCTCCCCCCAAAAATATATATATAAACATATATGTAGTTTGGAAGTCTTCATTATTAAATATTAAAGATTGTTTTTAAAATGTTTCTTGGTTTTCAAAAAGTGATCACTATACAGATATATTTTCACACTGATTTAATTAGTAGATTTTAGGTTTACTCACAGCTGCTTTTGCCTAGGATTCAATAATGGGTTTAGCACTTTTAACAACTTGTTTAAATTAAACATCCCAATATTGGCCTGATTTCCTATTTTATATCTTCTTTCATCAGCAGATGTGTTTGGTACAAAATCTGTTTAGAACAAAAATACAACTGTTTTACAATGATGGCAATTATAATAGTTCTTTCTTCATTTTTAAGTTTACATTTAAACTTAATGAATTTATATTTATTAGATAAAAACATTTCTGACATTTAAACATTTAACTCGAGAGTAATGTAAATACTTAATACCCATGCTCATGAAAAATCTTTTAAAATATGAATATTTGCCTAATAGAGGCACACATTTCTAACCTACAAGAATTTCCAGGTTATCACGTGTACTTAACTTGCCAACTCAACAGCATGTTCCCTCACCCTGATCCTATAACAGATCAGTAAAGGGCGAGGTTAAATTACTTGACCAAGGGCACAGATTAAGGATCCATCAGATGCCAGAGCTCAGACTCATGTCTGTCTGACAGCAAAGGCCCTTCCTCCCTTCATGGCATCTTCTCTTAATAAGTAATTCTTTGGCTTCTGTTTTTTCTGCCACTCCTAGGGGCTTGCAGGATCTTAGTTCCCAGACCAGGGATTGAACCTGTGCCCTTGGCAGTGAAAGCTCGGAGTCCTAATCTCTGGACCACCCATGGATGGGAATTCCCATCTTTGAGGACTCAATATTGTATCCCTGTGGCACCTATAAGATTGAGTAGCACATAACACAACTGTTTAATCTATGAACCCAATTCTTTCTACTACCTCAGCATTGTGTTAGCCATAATGGTTTATCTAAAATAAACCAGTGGTAATTTTTTTTTAGTGAAATAAAGAATATACATGTAAATCATACATACTTGGATTATAGGCCTCCATAAAACCAAATGGACCATAGTCAATTGTAATGGATAGCAAACTGAAGTTATCAGTATTACAAACACCTAATAACAACAAAATGCCAAAAGCATGATAATAAAATAATAAAGCATTTTTAACTATATAAAACTATACAGAATAGGAAAGGTCATGAAGATGCATTTGTTTTAGAAATGAAAAAAATTAGTTTATCAACTGAAAGTTTAACTGGTGAAGTCAAGTAGCTTAATATATATTAAAACTGTGTTTTAAAATTAAATTTAGCCTTTTGTTGTATACTTCCCCTCCCCAAAGATTTCAAATACTACAGGGACAAAAGCCCCAAGAAATAAAAGCTCCTTTCATTTGTCCTGAATTTCTAGCATTATTTTGAAATATATGTAGTTTGGAATGGAACTGAGGCTACTAAAGAAGTAACATTAATTCTCAAAGGTTGTGAGAGTGGGGGAAAGGTAAAATACCCATATTGGCACATATCCATATACCCCATAACTAACAGTCCTTAGCTGCAGACCACCGGCAGTGTGGGGAGGGAGTGTGACCTCCTGGGGGAGGGGGTGTGGCAGAGTGTGGGGAAGGAGGGAGGCTGGGCGTGCATACACCAGCCTAATGTAGGAGAGTTGGACGTGGTGGCAGCAGTGCCAGGGTAGACAGTTTCACTCTTTTTCAGAGCAGGATGACTCTGCTTGTCAAAGTGTTCAATATATATATATAGAGAGAGACTCTCTAATCCAGTCGTTCCACTTTTAGGAGTTTATCCTCAGAAACTCACCTTCAAATGCAGCTGTATGGTGGTCATGCAGCACAGTTCATAAAAGCAAAACTCCCTGCTCACCACCCCCAAGCCTCCCAAGTAAGACACAGTCAGTATGCAATTAAGGCAGAGTTCAAGAGGTTTTGCAGCGTGAGAACCCTCTTTGGTATTCAGTCAGAGATCTTAGTATATATATGATTTGCTTTTCAGTATTCTCAGTTGAGGCAGGTATTCCTTCCAGTGTAACCCTATGCAGTGAATGGCTTCCAACACACACAAGCCAGCCCTATTTTTATAGATGTATGAATACCATCCAAAAAAAGTCTAGAAGAATTGAGATGAAATCGTTACTAATGACCCTGGAAGACCAAGAATATCCTGGAAGACAGAACTCACAGGCACTTCTGTATATTTTAAATTCTTTACCATAAGCAGATAGTGCTTTTATGATTAAAGTTTTTTTTAAAAAAGCTTTTAAAAGACCTAATATATACTCACAAGGTTAAAAAGTTTTACAGGTAACAATACCCTCATCAAATCAAAGATGCTTATTCTATTTTGTGTATCTGTTCCATTCAAAATCATTTTAAACCTGAGAAAATTGTTTCTCTTTTGCTAAAAACAAATTTATATATTATAAATGTTATTCCTGCTCACTGGTGGGAATATTTTAAAGTACATACAATAAAGAAGTCTTCTGGCTTCAACAGATTGATTCTACTTTCTTATCAGAAGACTGAAACATCAGTAGATAACTCACCATGAGCAAAACCAACAGACATCCACAAGGCAATGAGCTGTGCTGTCTCAAATACCACAATAGAAAAAAAATCCTAAAATAAAACTAAGAAGATTTTCAGATTTCTCAGTAGTGTAATATGCTTTTAGGATCTTTCTGTTTCCAACATGAAAAGATCCTCTCAAAGGTGGGCCAAAAGATGATTAAAGGGATGGAAATTAGCACATGTAAGAAAACAATGGAAGAACATAGAATTATTGACCCAGAAATAACATATAAAAGACTCAGGCACAGTATTATGATCAGATTTTCTCCATGTACAGTAAGAAAAGGAAAAACATTAGAATTCAGCATAAAGGAGTTAAATGTAAACAAAATGAGCTATTAAACTTTGAAATGAGTCACCAAGAAAAATAATGGAATTTCTTTCTTTGTAGCTGTTACAAGAAAGAAAAAGGTTATGCAGATCAAAAAATTTCCATAAGAATATAAAATCACATTTGCTTATGATGTATTTTTTTTTACAACTACTACTGTAGAAATATCTATATATCAAATGTGTGAGAAAAGAATATATGTGACCAAGTTACAAAACACAACATATGTAGTCAGGATGTAGTCACATCTGTTCTCTTTTTCTAGACACCTTTCAAACAGAACAACTTTCTTATCCATGTCTTGTCTGCGAGGTGGTTCATCATCTTTTCCTTTCAGAACATGTTCAAAGTGCTCTACATTTCCCTTTTTAACTTAAGTTTTTTAAGCACTAGGTTGTAAGCACTAGGTTGATGGTGGCCAGCCAATAGAGAAAACAGAGTACTGCCCTTTGTTTTAAAAAAAAACTTACCATCTACTAAGGGGAAGTACTCCTGTATGATGAAGTCTAATAACATCCTAGAGATAAAGGGGAGATAGCCATCAGTGTTCCTCAGAATACAATATCGAATATCAATCATCTCAGTCCACTTCTGACATTCATGAATTCATTAGAATGCATGCTTATCATTTTAAAAAATAAAATAAGATTTTACGCTCAACCACAGAGAAATATTTCCTCAATATCAATCACAACTGGCAATATGTTTCTAAGATCATATTAGATGCCATTTTATTATAATGCAACTCAGATTGGTTCAACAAACATCTACAGAGAACCTCCAAGTGCTAGGAAAAAGAATGACAAAACCCAAACCCAGACGTTAAAGAGCACAGAGTCTATTGGGGAGAAAAACATCTAAAGAAATAATGACCTCACTGTCTAATACATGCAATCATAGAAATATATAAAAAGGACAAAGATAACAGAGCAAGAAACGATTTTCTATGTGTAGAAGGTCATGTAAGGTTTCACAAATAAGGTGTCAAAGAAACTGATCAATGTTTCAAGTTAAAATATTGAAGTTGTGTATCATGTTCTATTCCCTACTTTAAGTGACTACTCTGGTTACTCGACTACTAGTGTTTCTTGCATTGGATGAGAGAGAATCCTGAAAAAAAGCTGGGGATTGCAGATATGATTTGGGAATTATTTAAACCCATTCAGAACAATAGGAATGGATTAGAGTTTATTTAGAATTGATTAGAGACCTGTTTCAGGCACTTGGGAAACAAAAAGGAATATATACATGGTTGTGGTAGCCAACACAGGCATTTTCAGGATAAACACGTCACCAATATATATCAAATTTCAGAGACAGAAGTGAAACATAATTGAAGGATGACCACCAGATGGAACAATTTCAGTGATCTGGTAAATCTGAGTGGAATGACCATCCCCCAGAAAAATGAGAAGTTAGAAGCAGTGCCCTTTGAGAGGAGACTCCTCTCTCAATAAGCTCGGATGACCCTTAGTTCAGTGTTGCTGTTGTTGTTCAGTCGTCGAGTCCGACTCTTTGAGACCCTATGGACTGAGGTATGCCCTGTCCTTCACTGTCTCTTAGGATTTGCTCAAATTCATGTCTACCAAGTCAGTGCTGCTATCTAACCATCTCCTCCTCTACTGTCCCCCTCTTTTGCCTTCAATCTTTCCCAGCATCAGGTTCTTTTCCAATGAGTCAGTTCTTTGGCCACTCAGGTGGCCAGAGTATTGGAGCTTCAGCTTCAGCATCAGTCCTTCCAATGAATATTCAGGACTGATTTCCTTTAGGATTGACTGGTTTGATCTTCGTGCTGTCCAAGGGGCTGTCAAGAGTCTTCTCCAGCACCACGAGTCCAGTAATCACTTGCTAAAGAGACTTGGGAGAAAAGTCATGACAACGGTGATGACTTCTCTGCTCTTCTCTCTCTCCATACTCTTGGTGGACCAGGAATTTAGATTTACTAAGCTGATAACTTCCCTGATAGCTCAGTTGGTAAAGAATCCGCCTGCAATGCAGGAGACCTGGGTTCAATCCTTGGATTGGGAAGATCCCCTGAAGAAGGGAAAGGCTACCCACTCCAGTATTCTGGTCTGGAGAATTCCATGGACTCTATAAGTCCATGGGGTTGCAAAGAGTTGGACACAACTGAGTGAATTTCACTTCACTTTCACTTTCAAGCTGATAACTACAGTGAGGATCCATGATCCAAATGATTCTAGTTTGTCCAAGAGAATTTTCTTATATTATTTATAAGTGGCTTTTTAACAAATGGAAACAGATTCCTCTTAAAGGAGGAAACGTTTTTGTTTGAAGAAACATCTTGCTAAGTCAGCTTTGAGGAAGAGAGAATTTTGTGAGGGCTGATTCCGTAAGCCCCAAGACATTGGAGTTTGGTGGAAGCTACACTGCGTGTTACAAGGGGAAGAGCTTTTGATCTTTTGAGGGAGTTGTTCCTCTGTCTCACCTGAAGAAATCTTCAGTAAGATTTGTTCATAAATGCTTTGTGCAGTTTCAGTCTGTCGTTTGTTTGCTTTCGCCCTGTTGAAGGGACTGGGTCAACCCAGTATGAAACAGGCATCACACATGTCAAAACCGGAGTCCGGGAAAGAAGACACAGGAGCCAGAGCACGATCCTGGGAACTCCAGATGTTGGAGGAGAGCTCCGGAACCTCGTGAGGCTGAAGAATTCAGGAGTTTGAGTTGCTTCCACCCGGTGTCTGGGTGGCACAGAGGCCCTCAGTTCCAACTGGGTTTCATACTAGATAAAATCACTCCTTGAGAAGAGGGTCTACTGAGTCTAAACACATCTTTTTCAACCTCCTAGAAACCCACACGATAGTAGACACACAGCATATCTAATAGATGTTTAAAATATCTATTAATAGAAATTTGAGGTCTTACTTACAAAAAAACCAAATATATTTTAACTTTGTGTTTATAGCACACAAACAAGTGTTTCTTCCCACTGTCTTCTACCATGAAAAAAAACACTGGTTTTCTAACCTTAGTAAATCCAGTTCACCATAATGAGTCAAAATTTCTAACGATCCAATTCTAAACCAGGATTTTGCAACACACAGCATTACTGCACCTGGAAAAGAAACATTTATTTTAGCATAAACTATTTCAAACTGTGCAAAAACAGCATAACATGCTCTTCTTAAAAATGAAATTATTTTAATAAAAAAGAATAGAGTGATTGAATTTATCAGAAAAATAATTAATTTATATCCTACAAAGAGCCAAGGCTTTTATCTCTTTCTTTACTTAGTAAAGCATGTAAGGCTGTCAGCCATTCTCAATAGCTCTGCTTTATAAGTAGTTAAATATTATTGGTTTTCAGGTCTTCTCCCTCACCAGAGATTTAGAGACAGGTTTCCCTTGCTCTTTCTCTTTTTACTACTCTATGGCACTTTCTGATGTTTTACTTCTGGCCTACCAACAGCTGAGGGGAAAGGTAACCAAACTTACTGGACGTAAACAGGAAGTAAGAGCAATTAGGATCTGAGGAGAGGTCTTGGGGGGTGGTTTGGGGGGGTGGTCTCCTGGGAAGGAAGTGTATGAATGTTGGTGCACTGGTTTTGTGACGTTTGGGGATGTTTTGCATTGGTTGTCCACGAATTTCCCATGTTCACTTCCCAGATGTTTTGCTATTTCAAAAGGATGGCTTAGTGATATAAGCATATGAGAAAGGATATTCTATTATCATATCATAATGCTGAACTTACATCATGAAGATCCACAGGTCACATTTTTGATCTTTTGGTTTTTAGTATTTTAAAGTCTTTACTGAATTTGTTACAATATTGCTTTTCATATTTTGGCTTTTTGGCTACAAGCCATGTGGGATCCTAGCTCCCTGACTAGGGGTTGAACCTGCACCCCTTGCACTGGAAAGCGAAGTTTTAACCACTAAATCATCAGGGAAGTCCCCACAGGCCATGTTTTACAAAGACTGCTGAGATGCCCAATATCTGTTATTCCTGAAGAAGTTAGTCTGATTTTATGTAAGCATTCTAAGAACTGTCATTACCTTGTTCTTTTGCAAGGTTTCCACTGTAGAACTGATCTCTCCATACCACATCATCACTCACAACCAGACCGAAAGGTAAGAGAACCATCCAAGTTGTACTTTTAACTGCTAGCAGGCTATCAAGAAGTTATAAGCTATACCTAGTTATGTATGGATGTGAGAGATGGACCATAAAGAAAGCTGAGCACTGAAGAATTGATGCCTTTGAACTGTGATGTTGGAGAAGACTCTTCAGAGTCCCTTGGACTGCAAGGAGATCCAACCAGTCCATCCTAAAGGAAATCAGTCCTGAATATTCATTGGCAGGACTGATGCTGAAGCTCCAATACTTTTGCCACCTGATGGGAAGAACTGACTCATTGGAAAAGACCCTGATGCTGGGAAAGGTTGAAGGCAGGAGGAGACAGGGACGACAGAGGATGAGTTGGTTGGATAGCATCACCAACTCAATGGACATGAGTTTGAGCAAGCTCTGGGAGTTGGTGGTGGACAGGGAAGCCTGGCGTGCTGCAGTCCATGGGGTTGCAAAGAGTTGGACACGATTTAGCATCTGAACTGAACTGAAAACTGTAAGAAATAACGAGAAGTCACGCTCTTGGGGTGTATTTGCTCACTTCACTGATGTGTTTCTGAAGGTAATGGGACGCAGTCCTGAAAGCTAGCTTACAGGAAAGGAATTACCTTGCAGCTCTGCTGGTGGGAATTCCGAGATAATGCAGAGCCTCACTACACAGAAATTCTCTTGCAGAGGAACGAAGGACAGCTCTGCTGTTGCCATTTCTATGGGTAAAACGATAAAAAAGATTTTCAGTTATAATTCAGATAACATTAATTTTTACTTAGATGACTAAAATTAAAAAAAAAAAGAACCCAAAATGTACCAGGACTATGGGGTCTTTCCTGAGCCTTTTAACTGGAGCTCCCATTTTTCACCTTGCCTTAGGGAAAAAAAAAAACAACTAAATATTAGAAGATTTGTGTTAATATTTAGCAGAAAAGGTATTCTACAAGAAAACATGTAGTCCCTGTTCATGTAAATTCCAATAAGATGGGCTCTTCCATCCCCAAACTGATCTGCCCATATCCCAAACTAAAAGTAAAAAGAGAAAATTATTCATGTTTATTAAACTTTAAAGTGTTTACTGTAATCTTATATTCAAAATTTCTTTGTCAAATGATACTGAAACAGTGTATTTTTAAGATTATAATAATCAACAACCTGAATAAAGGTGAAAACAAAATTCAATCCATAAGTTAAATTCATTTAAAAAATATAAATTTAAGACATATAATTAATTTCTTCATTATTTTATAGCTGAGCTCAAGCTTGTTTGGGGTAGAATACTGACAACTGACCTATTTAATTCCAGAATGTGAACTAGGAACAACTGTCAGTAGAAAATTTCCCTGTACTATACATATACAATATAAAACCAGGAACATACTGTACCTGGAAAAAACTGCTTTTGAATGGACATGATTAACTGTTTCCAGATTTTTGCATTCAGATTTGTTTGTGGTTGTTCAACTCCTGGCTATGCCACTTACTAGTTGTGGAAATTTGTTTGTTACTTAATCTTGGTGAGACTGACTTTTCACTTACATAAAATGGGAAAACCCTGGCCAGATTGTTGTAAGAATGAATGTTAATATATGAAAAATGTCTTGCACCATGTCCAACACACCCAAGTGCTCAAAAGATGGTAATTATTATTATTGCTAATGGTTACTTGCTAAATTAAAGATCACCCTATTTTCTTAATCAAACTCACAAGCAAGTCACAGCAATTTCAACAATCGGTTCTGATTCCTCCTTTTTTTTTTAGATCAGTCAGATTCCACACCTTGAACTTGCTTCAACATCTTGCTTTACTTCTGGAAGGCAACGTTAGTATAAAGCAACAGGTTTGCTTTACTTCTACTTGCTTCCTCCTGTGCAGCATCCCCCGTCCATCCCGATTTAATTTCTACCCTTTTCTATTAAAAGTTCTAAAACTTTGCTCTACAGCTATTCTGGCAAGTTCATATTTGTCCTTCTGAGGCTTTTATATTGATGCATCAGGCGACCTGACTTTGCTTAAATCTCTTGCCAAAAACTCCACAGAATGATTTTTTTTAGCAGTAATTCACAGAGCTATTATCTTGTGCGGCCTGAATTTCCTGAGTTCCATCAGAGAAACTTAAAAAATCACATCAGCTAATGCATATAAACATTTCATGACACATTCTTCTAGAAACATCTTGGTGAAGTTTCAATATACTAATATTAGAGAAATTAATGCAAGGAGAAGGAAATGGCAACCCACTTCAGTATTCTTGCTGGGAGAATCCCATGGATGAAGAAGCCTGGGGGGCTATAGTTCATGGGGTTGGAGAGAGTTGGACACAACTGAAGTGACTTAGCATGCATGCACTTCTGTAATGGGATAGCATTTCCACCAGCTGCTTATATTTGCATAAGGAAGTGATACTGGTGCTATTTTTTTAAATTAATTAATTTATTTGGCTGTGCCAGGTCTTAAGCACTCGGGATATTCAATGTGTTGTGGCATGCAGAATCTTTTAGCTGTGGCATGTGGGATCTAGTTCCCTGAGAAGGCTTTGAACCTGGGCCCCCTGCATTGGGAGTGCTGAGTCTTAGCCAGTGGACCACCAGGAGAGTCCTGGTGCTATTCTTACCTGGTGGCCGCCATATCTGTGAGCCAATGGAGTGGATCCAAATACTATCTTTCTACCACTTACAAGCTGGATAAAATCATCTGTTTCTGAGACAGATAAATCAAGGTCCAAAATATCTTCCAGCACTTCCTGAGGCAGGGAAAAAAACAAACAACAAAAAACTTCTTACAAACTTAAGTAATCCTTTGATAGTTTTTGAGAAAATAAACTTTATGGAAGAAGGAAAATTAAAAGAATAAACTTCTTACAAAATTACATTAGTATCTTACCAGAAGAGACATACCATACTTTCTAAGATTATTTACGCTACTTTGGAAAATTAGTTCTATTAGATAGTTCTAAAATTTTTGTGGATTTCTTATTATGCATGGTAAAATAATATTCTTCCTAGCACATATTCTTTCAAGGAAGTAGAAAAAAGTAAATGTCCTATCTTTTTTAATCTCAAATTCATTTATATCTTGAGAGAACAATTTAGAATTTGTTATTAGAGCCCCTTTCTAAGAATTTAACTCATTTACCTCTTTTTTTTTTTTTTTTCACAAAAGTGTGTTTTCCTTAAAGATAATTTTAAAATGAAACTGAGTTCTAATCCCAGGAATAAGTATAAAAAAGTGATTTCTAAGAATGACATTCTCCAAGTTATAAAGTTTAAACACAAAACATTTATCAATAGACTAACAAGTTAACTACGAAAAAAGTTACTAATTTTTTAGACAAAATTATAGTGAGTTAAGTATTTGTGCTGTGAAGAAGTAAAGCCTAACCTTTGAAACTGCTACAAGACGTACTCTTGATTGGAAAGGAGAGGAGAAGGCAATTGAAAAAACAGTTTTTCACTTTATGCACATTATTTTCTTTAACAGGATCAGTTGGCAACACAGCTGATAAAAAAAAAAGGACCTTCTTAATGTTCTCATTTGTTGCATATACAGCATTAATAATCCTTAGAAAGGCTACAGTTCTTCAAGAAAATCGACTTAAACTACTATTTTGTTCACACTTTGCTATTTAAAGCTATCCTATTATTTTCAACCATTTTCTGATCCCAATCTCATGAGAAACTTCAAAACATTTGATACATGCCTGTTCACAATGCTAGAAATTTAAAAATTGCCTCTAAATAGACATGTTTCATAAGGTCCATACACTAAAGTACATATTTTAAAAGCTGTAGAGGAAAAAGGAGAGCTTTGAACATGTTTACTTTTAAATATAATTCTTAAAACTTTAATGTTTTCCTAATCTAAAGCAATTAAAACAAAAATATAGAAGAGACCAGGTGAATTACTAAAAGATATAAGAAACACAAAAATCTATGTTTCTGGATAAAGATATTATCAAGTTGTCACTGTCACCAAATTATTTACCAAACATTATGGAAATCCAATCAAAATCCTAGTAGAATTTCTTTTTTGAAGAAACAAAGTGTAAATATAGGAAAATAAAGACTTTTTTAAAAATAAGAGATGAGCTTATCATTTTCAAACTTATAAAAATATTGCTATCCCCAAAATAGATGCAAAAATCAATGGGACTCCAAAAGCACAGAAAAAGTAATGTAAGAGTTCCCTGTATAATGAAAATGATTATTTTGACTCTGTGGAGAAAGGTGGCATCAGGTTGATTTGCTAAACTGTTTGGAATACCTCCTATTTATTCCACCCAAGCCTAGGTGAACTAAATACCAGTTATAATAGAAACAAGAGAATTCTTATATCTCCTCCATGGGAGTAAAAAACAGGCAAATGTGGGTCAGATTTAGGTTTTCATAGTTTTCCCTAAGTACATGGTGAATAAGGCAGCATCGTGGGGAATTATCCACCAAGAAAACCTCTGACTAGTAGTAGATGATCCAAAAGCTTGTTCCTGCTAGGAGAGCCACTGTGTGGAAATAGGCTAAATTATATAATAAAGGCATTTTCTTTTATGGTGCTATACAATTTCAGTAGCTCGTGGCAAGTATATGATATTTAACTGATAGTTATGATTTTGTACTGATGGACTCAAACGTTGGCAAGGTAGTTCAGCTAATACCTGTGATCATTGACCATGGAATAAAGACTGCTTCACAGGCACCCAGTCCTCACCCTTATTACATTTAGCCAACTCATCAGTCAGAGACCAAGACCCAGCAAAAATTCCAAATATATGTTAACCCTTTTTGGAGAAATTGGTAATAGAAGTAAGGGTATCGTTCCAATTCTTCAGAATTCAGTGGGGCCTCGGAATATGAAATGCACAAAAATTGCTAACCTTTCAGTGCAACTATGTTTGAACCACTTCTCTCAGTAAATGTTCTTATCACAGTTATATTGATAATTTTATCAGTTATCAAATAACCTCAAAATGAGGTATTTCTATGCAGTACTATGAAATAAGACATGGTTAATACATATATAACATTTTATATATAATCCTTCCTCGGCTGTAAAACCTAGTCCTATCTAGTGTTATGAACAGTATCTTCATGATGGAAATGTAGCCAATGCTGCAATATCAAAATAACTTTGAAAATGCTTTTAGCAATACACTTATTCCATTTTTATCAGTGTTGCTAGTTGTTTCTTTTGTTTAAATGCAGTGAAAAAGACTGCACAAAAGGAGTCTCTTCTTTGGCAGTTAATTGCTCAGCATAGACAGTGTGTTAACTTCCTAGACTCATGCTTAACTTAGTTGGGTCAGAAGAATTACTTTGTATTCTCTGGTGTCCAGTTGGTGGGTTATTGTTCATCAGAAGTTTATTTATAATGTTGGAGGCCTTGACTAATTTCAGCTGCTTTCCCTACTTAGCTTTGCCATTACTACATCTTTGTAAGAGCCAGGTTGTTGCTTTAATCTGGCAAACAATGTCTCAATGAAAATAGCTTAACAGAATCATGCAGAGCCCTGCTTTACCAACTATGTGAGCTTGGGCAAGACACTTAATTGCTTTACATCTGTCTCCCTATCTAGAAAAAAGGGCAAAGGATACTATTTGAAGCCACAGGATTGTTGCAAGTTCAAAGGTTTACTGCAACTCTATTTTGGCAAATTCTACCTGTTGGTTATTTCTTAATATGTAAACCTAGACCAAGATAAGCCACCAGGTGCATAATCACAACCTTAATCTAAAGCACCTGACACATTTTTTACATAATTTTCAATATTGGAGTGGAGGAACACCTCAATAAAATGGACATTAAAAAATTGTATTATATTCTTTTATTCAGTTGAAAAAACACTTTGAAGATAAATCTAAAAATACTGTGCTCAGCTATTTGGGTACTTATGTTTTTTTAAGTGCAAAATGCATGTGCAAAATGCATGGGTGAGAAGAACAAGAAAAAAATATCAGAGAATCACAGTTGTCTGCTTGCTGGTCTGTTTTCTAATAGGAGAGTTGTTTTTTCTTTTTGAGGAGGACACAGCAAGTTTCTATTTCTGTATCCCTGATGCTTACACTGTCTCTGATCAACTTTGTGGGTTTATGTGCTTGTGTTGATTGATTAATTATATCACAACTTCTGTTATAAAGGCTCAGACGGTAAAGAATCTGCCTATGCGGGAGACCTGGGTTCGATCCCTGGGTGGGGAAGATCTTCAGGCGAAGAGAATGGCTACCCACTCCAGTATTCTTGCCTGGAGAATTCCATGGACAGAAGAACCTGGAGGTCTACAGTCCAAAGACGCCCTGTCAGTACCATGACAAGAATAGATGTGGACATATGATTAAGAAAAGGACTCTCTAACCTTTCTCGGGTATTAGTCTTGTCCATTCTCCAGTATCCCCTGGGTGGTTACAAGTAGCTTCAACATTATCAAATAGGAAACACACAACTCAGTACACGCACGCGCGGGACTCACATATCCAGATGTGAGCAAGACCGCCAAACTAGACCACGATATATCTATGAGGTTTTCAGAGGAGAGAGTCTAGAAGTCGAGAAACGAAGCTAATCTAGCTCCTCTTTCACAATAGCTCTGCTCGGGGTTTGACCTGTTCCTGGAAAGATGCGAAAGGTTGGCATTTCCTTGCAAGCTAGGTCTCCATAAAGAACCAACAACGGCGTGGCAAGCGACGCCCAAGAGAAGCAGCGGCGGAAACTGGAGCCTCCAAATTAGGCAGCAAAACGGGAACCCGATCCTCTGCGTCCTATTTCCGCCTAAAAACGCAGAAGGAAAGTTAAGGACTGTTCGTCGGGCGCCCTGTAGCATTTCCAGGGGACAGCTGGTTTCCGCCAGGGGTAGATTTTGGCGGTGACTGCCGGAGGCACAGGCTGGACGGGGTCGGGAGAGGCCGCTTCCCGGGAGGAAGATCCCGCTGGCTTCTCCCGGGCCGGCGGCCGGCGGAGGTACGAAGGGTCCAGCCGCCGCGGAGTAACCTTTGTGGCCACCCCTCCAGCTCTCCAGCTAGACAGTCCTCCATAAGGAGAGCGAAAGAGCGGGGCGTGCGACGCCAAGCTCTTCCGGTGCCAGACTTCCGGCTCCGGGTCATGGGAGGAGGGGCCGCCGGGCCAGAGGCGGAGCCGCAGCCCTGCCGCGACTTTCAGACTCGGACCATGGCCTCGTGCTGGTGGCGGTGGCGGTGGCGGTGGCGGCGCGGCTGCTCTTGGAGGCCGGCGGCGCGGAGCCCCGGGCCCAACTCCGCAGGCCGCGCGGCACTCTCTGCGCCGCGGGCTGCCGCCGCCGCTGCCACTGTCTACGTCGCCCGCGCGCAGGTGAGGTCGGGGAGCGCACGCCGCGGCCGGCCGCAGAGGTCACGGCGCCAATGACAGCGGCGCCGGGGAATGAATGGGGCGCAGGCTGCACGCTTGGCGGGCGGGGACCGTGGGGTCGCGCTGGGATGCAACCCTGAGTTGGCGGGGCTCCGAGGATGGGACCGAGCAGAGGGGTGGGCGCCCGGCGTCCGCCTGAAATGGGGGTGTCCCGCGCGCGGCTGCAGAGCGGTGTTCTGGGACCGGGGAGCCTCTTGGGTGTCAGAAAGGGGCGACGAGGAGCCGGGTCCAGGGCATCGCAGGTGTGGCCCAATTTTCTCCTGGAGTCTGTGTCAAGTGTGGAGAGCGTCTGCAGGTGTTTCCTTTCGAGTTAACAGTCAAGGCTTCGGGGGCAACCGCACTTAATTGGGATTTAAGGGCCAAAGGTGCTCTGAGCGCTCAGAGGTGCGGGGGGCCGGGGTAGCCTCGGAATAGGTCTCGTGGAGAACGCGGGGCTGATGCTCAGAGTGAACAGGAGATCGGTTGTGCGGTAGTTGCTTCGGAGGGAGGGCACAACTGAACGGGCTGGAAGAAGAGGCCCAAGGGTGTCGTAGAAGTGGAGAAACCTTGATGTTGAAGTCTGACTTCTCGAAGTAGAGTCGGAGTCTGAGTACTAACCGTGGACTCTGGTGTTCTCTCCTGCTGCCTTTGGACCCCATCTCTTTTTTCTCTCTTTGTAGTCAGTTCAGCTTCTGTGTGTTGACAAGTTTCTGGCTCTCTGAATCCTGTTCTGCACTCTAGTGATTAACTTGCTGTAGGCTAAGCTCGTATTGGATAGTATAACCACGCAAGATGGATGGATTCACTGTCTTTTGGAGACTTCTCCTGTCACATAGTAATTGTTAAGTGTTTGCTTCTCATCTGCAAGGCTTATTTTTTTAAAAAAGTTTATCTCCCAGTATGAAATACATAGCATTTCTAAGTGTCTGCTTTTGGATGCATATGGATGCATATATCACAACTTATTCAGAACAGACACTTGAAGAGAGAATGGCAGTTGGGCTGGTCCCCGGAAGAGACAGTAAAGAGAGAATATGGGGAATAGAGAGACTGTGGGATCCGTGTAGGTGCTGTCCTAGCCAGGCTTCAGATATTCCTAGTACTGAAATAGGATGTTACTTGCAGAGAGGGATGCACCCACCACTGATGACATAGATTCTTCTTTGATGCTCCTGTTTTTAAAAAAAAAAAAAAAAATCCATGCCCATTAAGCAATTATCTTAGCTACACAAAGGGTGCTTTCCTGGAGAGAATTGTTGGAGGAGCTTTGCCGATAATGCCAGTTCTGTATATCTCTCTTTTTTATTCATTTTACTTATTTATTTATTTATTTATTGGCTGTGCTGGATCTTGCTGCGTGGGCTTTTCTCTAATTGCAGCGAGCGGGGACCACTCTCCAGCTGTAGTGCATTGGCTTCTCTTTGTGGAGCACGGGCTCTGGGGCGTAAAGGCTTCGGTTGTTTCGTCACGTGGGCTCAGTAGTTGGTCTCCCTGGCTCTAGAGCACAGGCTCAATAATTGTAGCACGTGGGCTTCGTTGCTCCCCAGCATGTGGAATCTTTGGGACCAGGGATCGAACTCGTGTCTCCTGCATTGGCAGGCAAATTCTTTTAACTCTGAGCCACCAGGGAAACCCCAATACCGTCTCTTTCTGATTTTTGTGTCAGTGGTATTTTTCACTGTAAATCACTCTGGTGTCTGCCTTAGGAGAGGGTGTGTTCTGGCCAGTTCAAGCCTCTCAGGGCCTGAAGGCCCTTGGGGACAAAGTGCAGCAACGGTGAAGCCCCGCCGGGCTCTCCCAGCAAAACTCCACTCTTAACTCCAGTTTGTACGTTCTCTCAACCTCTTCACTGGGAGTGTTCACCTACCTTGTGATAGGGCAAAAACCAGGGTGTGTCTGATTGTGCCAAATCACTGGTATGTCTTGATTCTTACTCAGCCTTTTTTTTTTTTTTTTTTTTTAAAGTAACTTCATGGGAGGCAAGTTGAATTTCAGGGGAGAGTATGAGATGGAAAGAGAAAATCAGATTTTGGGAGATGGTTGATGTTTGCAGTAGTCATGGCCCCTAGGTGGCCCCGGTTCCACAACACCCTTTTAATACAGCTCTTCTGTGTTATCTCTAACCTCACTTCACAAAACCTCAGCAGAAGATAGCTTGGCTGATAGCTTGGCTGAATACATCCTATAAATGTTCAAAGCTAGGAGCTTTACCTGTAATTGCTCAATTAGTCCTAGCACCTTTGCCATAGATTTTATCAGAAAGCTGTCTCAAGGTAACTAGTAGGAAATGTTGGGATTTGAGCCAAAATCCACCTTCTGGGCTTTAAAACAAGTTACACGTTGCTCAGTGATTACGAGCCCTCTGTGCTAGCTGTGTAGTTTTAACTCTTCACTGCACTTAGAGATTAGGTTTCAAATTGAATAAGTATTATAATAAATACTAAATTCATGTGAATTATTTACGTGCGAAGTCTGAAGAAGTAGGTTAAGTGTCACGTTGGGTTGAATTCAAAGGAGGTTTGTTAGTTTTTTTCTTTAGGACATTGTAATGCCTGGGACGTCATTAATGGATTTGTAATGCCACGGGGAAGATACAACTCTGGGCCACCTTCTTCGACCACTGCCTGCCAGGCAAAGTCAGCGTTTATTATCATTTTATTTTATTTACTTTTTAAAAGAGTGGGCCATTTAAAAAATTATTTGACTGCCTTGGGTCTTAGTTGAAACACATTGAATCCTTCCTTGCAACATAGGGAGGATGCCTTGCTTCAAGGTGTGTTGGATCCTGGTTCCCTGATGAGGGATCGAACCCACATGCCCTGCATTGCCAGGTGGATTCTCCCCCACTTTTCCACCAAGGAAATCCCTATTGTCATTTTAATACGTCTAAAGCAGTGTGTGTTCACTCGAGAAAACTCAGAAAATGTGAATTAAAAACGTAAAGCAACAAAACTCCCATGATCTGATTTATTCCAAAATAACCATTTTTAATACCTCCCTTATATGCTTCCAAACCCTGGGTTTTATTTGTATAGTTATACAAAATTTTTGGTGGACTCACATAGTGCACAGTGTTCTGTAGGTGCTTTTTTCTTTTGATGTGTTGTAAACATATCCATATTATCAGTTTTTCAGACTTTTCTGAATTTCAAGTTCCCTGGCTATATAACACGTAGTTGTCAGAGTTGAGCCCACATCGTAGGACGTTATTGTAAAGTCTTGGTTGTAAGACCAATACAGTGGATTCGTTTTCTCCTTGCTAGTGTTAAGTCTGTCCTTGGTCAAAATATTTTCTTTAAATATCCTATAAGAGTCCTTCCTACACCAGATTAGTAGTTTTTGAAATGCCTGTGTCCCTGAATTCTTCAAGTTTGGCTGCTGTACCCCTGGGTCACCAGTGCCTGTCACATTTGCTGGCCCGTAATAGTGCTCAGCAATTGTTGTCTGTCGTCACCACAACCTCAGTCTCCTCCAAGCCATCTTCTGTTGTTCTTGATCTCTGATTAAGTTAGTATTATCAAAATGTGCTGCTGAGCTTGTTTGTTAACACTACTTTTCAAGAAGTACCATTCCCAAGTATATTCAGGAACGGTGGCTTGACATAGGCAGTGTTTGTGTAACTAAATTTCTCAACCCTGAAATCCTCTTTCACTGTCTGGGCAGGTGCTTTGGGGATCTTGATTATTGTCTTAAACCAATTTAAGATTTTAAGAGTGTAAGCCACACTAATCCTTACTACTCTCTGCCCAGTGTTAGTTAAATGGAAGGGAATTTCAGATCTGGAAAGACAGGTATAAATGTGGAGCAGTCTTTGGGGGAAGGGATAGATTATAGATGTTTTCTATTTCCTGCTTTTTTTCATGTTTATATTTTCTGTAATGACAGATACTGCTTTTGTAATATGGAGGGGAAACATCATTTTTTCTGAAGTTTGCAGTCTCTAAATGGACAACTAAAAGATAAAATATTACTATTTTTTATAAATTACAGGAATTCTTATTTAGTGTTATAAAAGTTTTTCATGAATATTCTCTTAGAAGTTTCTTAATATTTTATTTTATAGATGTCCTGTTGTAATCTTATGAAGAGTTTAACATCTGCCTTTCCAAATATGTATCGTGGATCACGGTAAGTTTATTATCCGTATTGCAGCTAAAATTATTAGTCATATATGTTGCCAGTAAATGTCTATTCTAAATTGTGGTGGGCTGTTCAGTTCAGGAAATTGAATGTGCTATTTAAGTGTCATAATACCTGCTTTATGTGATCTTGGTCTTCTTAAAAAAAAAACAACAGTCATCCATTGGTGGGGCGGGGGAAGGAGGGGACATTGGTTCTAGAGCACTCTCACCTCAGATACCAAAATTAGGGATGCTCAAGTCCTTTATTGAAGAAGGCAATGGCACCCCACTCCAGTACTCTTGCCTGGAAAATCCCATGGATGGAGGAGCCTGGTAGGCTACAGTCCATGGGGTCTCGAAGAGTCGGACACGACTGAGCGACTTCACTTTCACTTTTCACTTTCATGCACTGGAGAAGGAAATGGCAACCTACTCCAGTGTTCTTGCCTGGAGAATCCTAGGGATGGCGGAGTCTGGTGGGCTGCCGTCTGTGGGGTCGCCCAGAGTCGGACACAACTGAAGCGACTTAGCAGCAGCAGCAACAGCAATTCCTTTATATAAAATGGCATAATATTTGCATATAACCTACACACATCATCTCTTATACTTTGTCATTTTTAGATGACTTATAATACCTAATATAAATGCTATGCAAACAGTTGCCTGAGCATGGTAAATTCGAATTTTGCTTTTTGAAACTTTCTGGAATTAAAATACACACACACACACACACACACATTTTTCAATATGAGGTTGTTTGAATCCAAAGATGTAGAACCCGTAGATACAGAGGCCCAACTGTATAATAGAATGTAAACTTGGACTTCTCTGGTAGCTCAGGGTAAAGAATCTGCCTGATTCAATCCCTGATTGGGGAAGATCCCATATGCCTCAGAGCAACTAAGCCATGAGCCAGAAGTTTTGAGCCAGCGCCCTAGAGCCCAGAAGCTGAAACTAATGAACCTTTGTGCTGCAGCTACTGAAGCCGGTGAAGCCGGTGAAGCCGGTGTACCCTAGAGCTCATGCTCTGCAGCAAGAGAAGCCACTGCAATGAGAACCTGATACATTGCAACTAGAGAAAACCCTCACAGCAATTGAAGACCCAGCACAGACCCCCCTCAAAAAAGAAAATCTGACCTTTAAAAAAATGTTTACACTCAGAACACAGTGAATGTGATTTATATTTCTTTTGACTTTGTGGTTCCCTAGGTCCTGGTTATGAAAATTGATGTAGTATTGAGCAGAATCAGAATTCTATATGATCTTTGAAATTATAATGAGCTTTTTGCATTCATGCTTAATTCCCAGAAAGTATCTAGGCTTAAATTTTCCATCCTCCAGCTCAGTTACATATATGTGTATATGCATAGGTCTGTATAATTCTTACTTAAAAATGAAGTAACTCGGTAAAACAGCGACCAGTCTTCCATTGTGTGCGTTTCTGCTTAGGTTCCATCACGTGACGCCGGTAGCTTGCTGCTACAGTAAGACACAGAGCGGTGAGAAATACAGCGACCCTTTTAAGCTTGGCTGGAGAGACTTGAAAGGTCTCTATGAGGACATCAGGAAGGTAAGAGATCTTTGATGATACTCTGAAGTGAGGTTGATTTCTTTGAATTACGAAAAAACAGTGCAGGTTTCCCCATGGGTGGCATGCCGTTGCAGACGTGATTCCCAAATGTCTGGTTTTAAATGTTTCTTGAGCAGTGAGTATGGGGCAGTATGGAAGATGTGATACACGTCACCACCCAGAGGCAGGAATGGGAGGCAGGTTCAGGCCACAAGTGCACGTCCACAGAGTCCTCTGACTCTTTCCCCTCAGGTTGGTCGCCTGCACCAGGCCTGGGGCAGCTCTGAAGCCTCCCACGCCTGCTGCCACTGTCCTCCCCTCTGATTCTGAATATCAGTGCCCCAGACAGGGCTTTCTTCATCAAGCATTCTGTTCCCCAAGCCTTCAGTGGCCCCCAGCCTCACGTGGAGTCCCCTCTGCTGCCCAAGATGCTCAGGTGCCCCTGGTCAGCTTACTCCCCGTTTCAAGGTTCTGCGTTTACCCCCTTCAGCCCCCGCCCCACTCTCCTGTCTCCACGCCTCCACCGCTTCCAGTCCTCGGAACCACGCAGAAGCTGTGGAGGACGAGCTCCCTGCACGCCCGCTCTGGGCCCGTTACAGTCCCGCCACGGCTGTAGCCTGCCTCCTCCAGTGTCGTCCCTGTGTCTCTGATTAAGTGTCATGCCCTTTGCCTCCCCCTTGGGGCCCTAGGTTTTCTCCCCCAAGTCCCTGTTCTCCATGTTTGTCTGCAGACTTGCCCTCCTCATTCTCTTCTGGATCCATTTCAGATGCTCCAGCTTCTTCCTGTTCATCTTGTAAAGGACCATCCCATCACCCTGTGTCCTCCCGGTTCCATTCCAGTATTCCCAGCCATTCTCTGTCTGTTCTGCCCCTTCACCACGGCTCCACCACCGCCCTTTGCCTTCCTATCCAGCCTCTCACCTGAAACTGCCTTTGCCCGCTTCTACTAAATCCAACAGGCCATGCTGGCTTGTATCTTCCAGACTCTCTGAACGCTGGACCGTGTTCACCACAGCCCTTCTGTGAAGCCGGCCCTTGGCTTCTGCACTGTCCCTGTGCTCCTCAGGCCATCCGTCAGTCGGCTTCCGGGGCTCCTCTCTGTCCCCTCCAGCCCACCCACTTGGATGTTGCCGTTCCCTGGGGTCATTTGCTCCTCTGCTCCGTCTTCAGTTTACCCGTTTCCGTGCTCAAGACTCCCTTGTAGAGGCCCTGGCCTAGAATGAACATTCTCTCCTAAACTCTGCCTGCTCCCTGGGCAGCGCTATGGAGTTGTCCATCACTGGCTCACACTGGCAGATCCGAAGCTCCGCTCCTTCCTACGAGTTGTTTTTTCTCTCGTTTATCCTGTTGATGCGAGGTTGTCACCCCAGACCTTGGGAAGGACCCTCGACTCGGCCCTCTCCTTCCCCTCCACACCCTCCTCATCGCATCTCTCTCTCTTTTGAAAGTTGTTTTTATTTATTTTTGGTTGTGCTGGATCTTGGTTGCTGCGCGAGGGTTTGTCTCTAGTTGCGGCAAGCGGGGTGCTACTCTCGAGTTGGAGCACCCAGGCTTTTCACCATGGTGATTCCTCTTGCAGACCTGGGCCCCAGGTGCACAGGCTCCTGTGGTTCTCAGGCTTAGCTGCTCCGCGGCACGTGGGACCTTCCCGGACCAGGGATCGGACCGGTGTCGCTGGCACTGGCAGGCAGGTTCTTACCCGCCGGACCCTCAGGAAGTCCCGCGTCGGTATCTGGCCTTCAGTCGCCAGCCCTGGGTTTCCGTCACCCCCCGCCCCTGCCCTCGCCCCCCCGGCCTCGGGCTGAGCCAGAGGTGCCTCCTGTGTGCTCCCAGCGCAGCCCTCAAGTCCAGGACCGGAGTCCTCACCCCGCCACGCTCCACTGCAGTCCTGTTTCCCTTCCCCGGCCTAGACTCTGAGCTCCCTGTAGACCGGAGATTGTCCCGTTTATCTCGGAAGCCTCTGCGTTTATTATCGCCCTTGGCCCCGAGGAGGGAGTGCCGGGCCTGCTGGATCGTGTGCGCTTGAGCCCCGTGAGGGGCTGCCGGGCCCGTTTGTTGCTCCTGGACACAAGCTCTTAATTCTTCCCAGCAAGTCCCTGAGGGAAGAGACAGGAGACCCACGTGCCCACCCCCAGGACAGCTCTCCCTCCTCTTAGGAAGCAAAATCCTCCTTAGCCTCTGTTCCCAGGCATAGCTTGTCTCCTCCATGAAGTGCTCGGTTTTTCTCATCCACACTGATTGCTCCATTCTTTGAACCTTAATGCATTTAACATACGGCCATTATTCAAGTTGCCACCATATCATTCACTGAATTCATATTTTAAAACATTTTGCTTCCCTAATGGCATCGTAGGAGAAGGCAATGGCACCCCACTCCAGTACTATTGCCTGGAAAATCCCATGGACGGGGGAGCCTGGTAGGCTGCAGTCCGTGTGGTCGCTAAGAGTCAGACACGACTGAGCGACTTCACTCTCACTTTTCACTTTCATGCATTGGAGAAGGAAATGGCAACCCAACTCCAGTGTTCTTGCCTGGAGAATCCCAGGGACGGGGGAGCCCGGTGGGCTGCTGTCTATGGGGTCGCACAGAGTCAGACAGACTGAAGCGACTTCGCGGCAGCAGCAGCAACAATGCCATCGTAAGCTCCTTGCAATCATGTATAGCTTTTGTTGCACACTTTCCCCGTGAACCTTTGGCTTGTGCGGCTGAGAAATGCCTGAGCCAGACTCTGATGCCGCCCTCACCTCTTCTCATCTCGTCTGCCACCCCTGCCCTTCTGCTTCACTGGCTCCCACACTCCGCCTCTTTGTCCTCCTGCCTCCGTCCTCCAGGCTGCGAGCAGCCCTGTTTCTCTCCGTCACCAGCCGTCTGGCGCCCCCCGCCACCGTCACTCAGAGTCTCCACCAGCGGCAGGCCCCCAGCACCCCGGCCCCTGGCGGGGGGCGGCCAGATGCTGCTTGCGGCCACACGGTGTTGGCACCTCTTCCCGCCGAGTGTTGGGTTTCCCCGTTGAAATGAATGCACTAAGATCAAAGCTGTGTGAAAAAAATTCCACTGACGTTTTGTGTAGTTATGCTGCCCTGTTGACGCAGAGAAACTTTGTTTCAGGAACTCTTCATCTCTACAGCAGAACTCAAGGAAATGTCTGAATACTACTTCGATGGAAAAGGAAAAGCCTTTCGACCAATTATCGTGGTGCTAATGGCCCGAGCCTGTAACATTCATCATAATAACTCCCGGTGGGTTATTTACTTTGTCTCCTCTGTTCTCTATTTGGCAAACCTTCCTTCCCAAGGTTACCATTTATTTTCTTGTTTAACTAGTACCTTGTGTCTGCGAACTCGCTTTGTGGTGGGCAATTTCCAGCTTTGTGTTCCCAAGGTCACCCTGGAGTCTAGTCTGGGCATCTTCCTTTTCCACACTTTTTAATATCCATGGAAGAACAACTTCAGCACCAAATAAGCATTTTAGAAAGAATTTTCAAGGCTACATTGAGTTTTCTCATGCAGAAGTAAAGAATGCCAGCATGTGTGCATTTGTAACTGTGGTACACACAGGGCCATTATTCCGAAGGTTGATGGTTATAAAGTCATGAGTTAGACCCAGATTCTGGCCACCACATCCCCTGCAGGACCTGACTTCCTGCAGCCTTCAGAAACATGCCAAAGAAAATTTTTCTTAAAAGAAGGCATTTTGACTTTTGGCCTTCAATTTCTCTGTTGCAAATAAAAATGTAAAATTTTAACTATTAAAACAACTGCTATGTTTTAATATGAAGGAAACCTTGAAATGAAAGAGGACTTACCCATTGCCATTATTCTTGAAACTCTTTGTTAACTGGAGTGTCTTCACTGTGTTTGTTTCTGCATCGTGCAGTCTGCTGAGGACACTCCAGTGGACCCTAGTGTACTGGCACGTTTGCTGGTGTTGAATGTCTGCACTCTGCTCCCTTTATCTGTAGATAGCTCAAGAAAAGATGCAGACCTTAGGGAGGGCCTAAGGTTTGCCATGCTGGGAAAGACCAAAGACAGGAGAAGAGGATGACGGACGGTGAGTGGTTGGATGTTATCACCCAGAGTTCAGTGGATATGAACTTGGGCAAACTCTGGGAGATGGTGAGGGACAGGGAGGCCTAGCGTGATGCCGTCCATAGGGTCGCGACGAGTCGAACAAGACTTGGCAACTGAATAACAGCAGCAAAGCTTTGCCAGCACCAAATTTAAGGATGTTGTAAGGGTGGGCGTCAGGTGTTGCTTCTTAGCATACGCTGTGCCGCTCCAGCTCCAGGACAGGACTCTGCTCAGGGGCACCTCCCATTTGTTCTGAGACTTTCTAAGTGCTCACAGGTGAGCCTCAACAAGCAGCGGGACCTCTGGGGGCGGCTGTTTTCCCATCATCAGGACCACTTCACCTAGAAGGCAGAGCAGCAGAAATGCTCCCTCTGAACCATACTTGAAATTCCTCTCATGAGGTCTGGAACTGGGTTCCTCAGCCTTGCCTCTGCTGACATTTGGGGCCAGCACAGAGTCGGACACGACTGAAGTGACTTAGCAGCAGCAGCAATCCTTTGCTATGGGGACTGTTCTGGGTCTTGTAGGGCATTTGGCAGCTGTACCTGGCCTCCATCCATTAGATACCAGTGGTACCCCTTCCCCAGTCGATGACAACTGAAAAATGTCTCCAGACAATGCCAGGTGTCCCTTGAGCAGAATCGTCCCTGGTTGAGAACCTCTGGTCTAGAGATAGTGTTTATATCTTTAATGCCTCAGATTAACATCTGATACAGCCCATTACCCTCAGAGATGACATGAGAAGGAAAGTGTTCTGCGTTGCTTGCTTTAAATCCTGTCAGCTGTTACCCCATTGTCAGAGCCTTCAGTCTATGTCATTGAAACTGTAGAAATTATTGGTTTGCAAGAATAAATGGAGAACTATGATACAGAAAAGGCATTGCTGGTTTGAAAAGTGAAGTTCCATTCTGCCTTCCCTGGGGATATCCTGGCTCCAGCTTCATTCTCCCCGTGGTGGGAGCAGGGCTTACTGAAGACTCAGCACAGAGCTGCGTCCAGCATTGAGATGTGCGTCGTGACTGGTGTGCATTCTGCTGGCACAGTTGCCTAGCACGATTACTCTCCAAGTCCCAACTTCTTGGGAAGACTCACTTCCTAAGGACCCTCGTGGATCAGGCACTTAATGGACCGGGTGTCTTCCCACTTAAAGCGGGAGCAGGTCGGAAGCAGGAGGAGAGCCAGGGCCGTCTGTGGTTTTGCTGTAAGAGGTTTATTAGAACAGTGTGAGCAAAGGTGGCTGAAGATCCTGGGCGGGGCGCCACAGGCGTGTTTGCAGCGGAGGCCCCAGAACCTGTTCACCTCTTGAACTGCCTCCTTGTCAGTGTCGGCAGAATTGCTTCACCATTTGACAGTCAAAGTTGAATGGCTCCTCTAAGGCTTGTCAGACATCTTCATCCTACTTCTGTGTATTAAATAAGTTAAGGGTAGTCCTGGAGGGGACTTTAGAAAACAAAATAGAAACCTTAAGAAATGGGGGGAAAATGACCTTCTGTTGCTTTATTTTTTTCCTTCATTAAGCTTTTTCACTTGTCCATTATACATTCCCTACTAGATTGTTGATAATTCTTAACCTGAGGTCCATGGACGTTGGGGGGGGGGGGGGGCCTGTGAGCCCCTGGAAATCATATGCAAAATTTGTACGTTTGCATTTTTCTAGGGAAAGTTAGTTCAGTTCAGTTGCTCAGTCACGTCCAACTCTTT
This sequence comes from Odocoileus virginianus, assembly GCF_023699985.2. NCBI lineage: Eukaryota > Metazoa > Chordata > Mammalia > Artiodactyla > Cervidae > Odocoileus > Odocoileus virginianus. Next base: position 15,832,359 of record NC_069682.1, on the reverse strand, counting down.
GCAACCTCACGGACTGCAGCACACCAGGCCTCCGTGTCCATCCACAACTCCCGGAGCCTGCTCAAACTCATGTCCATTAAGTCGGTGATGCCATCCAACCATCTCATCCTCTGTCATCCCCTTCTCCTCCTGCCTTCAGTCTTTCCCAGCATCGTGGTCTTTTCCAAGGAATCAGTTCTTTACATCAGGTGGCCACAGTATTGGAGCTTCAGGTCAGTCCTTCCAAAGAATATTCAGAACTGATTTCCTTTAGGATGGACTGGTTGGATCTCCTTGCAGTCCAAGGAACTCTCAAGAGTCTTCTCCAACATCACAGTTCAAAGGCATCAATTCTTCGGTGCTCAGCTTTCTTTATGGTCCAACTCTCACATCCATACATGACTACTGGAAAAACCATAGCTTTGACTAGACGGACCTTTGTTGGCAAAGTAATGTCTCTACTTTTTAATATGCTGTCTAGGTTGGCCATGGCTTTTCTTCCAAGGAGCAAGCATCTTTTAATTTTGTAGCTGCAGTCACCATCTGCAGTGATTTTGGAGCCCAAGAAAATAAAGTCTGTCACTGTTTCCACTGTTTCCCTATCTATTGCCGTGAAGTGACAGGATCGGATGCCATGATATTCGTTTTTTGAATGTTGAGTTTCAATCCAGTTTTTTCACTCTCTTTCATTTTCATCAAGAGCTTCTTTAGTTCTTCACTTTCTGCCATAAGGGTGGTGTCATCTGCATATCTGAAGTTATTGATATTTCTCCTTCCAATCTTGATTCCAGCTTGTGCTTCAACCACCCCAGCATTTCACATGATGTACTCTGCACATAAGTTAAACAGGGTGATGTACTTCTCGACGTACTCCTTTCCCAGTATGGAATCAGTCTGCTGTTCCAAGTCCGGTTCTAACTGTTGCTTCTTGACCTGCATACAGATTTCTCAGGAGGCAGGTCAGGTGGTCTGGTATTCCCATTTCTTGAAGAATTTTCTACAGTTTATTGTGATCCACACAGTCAAAGGCTTTGGCATAGTCAATAAAGCAGTAGTAGATGTTTTCCTGGAATTTTCTTGCTTTTTCTGTGACCCAACAGATGTTGGCAATTTGATCTCTGGTTCCTCTGCCTTTTCTAAATATAAACCTTTTCCAAGGGAAAGTATACATGGCTTGTATTGTCAAAGGGTGGTGTGGCCCCAGAAGCTTAAGACTTAATCTTTAGTTTTCTTCTGTGTATCCTGGCAACAGCAGCACCTGGCCAGGTGCAGATAAGGAGACTTGAGCGTCCAGAATACAGAGCCGTGGTGGACTCCGAGCCATGTGCCCAGAGCCTGCCTTAAATGAAAAACCTTCTGCCCACGCCGCCAGAAAGCCTTTGCTTCTCGGGCTCCTCGAGAGCTGTCCCAGCAGCCGAGAGTCCTCTCACCTGAGCCCGTCCACATCCGGGGACTGGTCAATGAAGGGCCATCTAGCGCCGGGACACACGGTGAAATGGCAGCAGCTTCGGACCGGCCTGCCTCGCAGAAATCCCTTCCCCACCACACGTGCTCATCCCGGGGGTCCAGAGGAGACATCCTGTGCTCTGAACCTGAGAGTCTGCTTCCTGGAGCACTGCGCCCTCAAAAGGGTGCAGCAAAACCCAGCTAGCTACCTGTGAGTCAGAGCTCACTTGAACAGAGAATCCAGTTGAAAAACAAGCTCTGTGAGAAATAAGATTTCTGTGAAATGCTCTGCTTACTGACTATAGCACGATTAGTGTCTCCTCTCCAACAAGCCAAACCTGACCTCCTTAAATTTAAAGGTACCTGTTCTTACCATTGGTGTTGACATCACCTGTTTCTCTTGGAAGTCTTCCAGCTCTGGAGAGTGGATACCAGTACCAGTGACTGAGATAACAGGCCTCCTCCAGTTACTCAGGGCACGGATTTATGGATCGCGACTGTACAGGCAGTCAGGTGCCACTGAATCCTGTAGTGCACTTTGCAAAGCCAGACATTGGATTAGATAGAACAGATCTATGGTGCGGTTTTGGTTTTGGTTTTGTTTTTTTAATAACGCAGTCTTCACATTAGTTAACAGGTCAAGTTTCCAAATGTGATGAAAGTCTTTTTTTAGTTCTACCACTTTATTGCTACCAACCCGTCTCCCTCCACCCTCATGCACACAGGCTCGGTCATGCAATCCCATGGACTGCAGCCCGCCAGGCTCCTCTGTGCATGGACTTTTCCAGGCAAGAATACTGGAGTGGGTTGCCATTTCCTTCTCCTGAAAAAAGTCTTAAATTCAGTGGAGGTAACTTTTGTGATTCTCATGACAGCAAAGGAAATTACAAAAGCTTACTGTAAGAAAGCTGTAACGAAATAGTCATAACAGCACCAGCTCACTTGAATGATTCCTAGGGTCAGGCCGCTAAAGATTCTAGACCCATTCCTGGTCTAGAATGTGTGTGTTTTGAATCAGTGAGCCAGCTACTGCCGTGGCTGTTTGTGGGTTAGGAAGTTTGGTGCCCCAGGAAGTATTTTTGTCTTTAAGCCAGGAGATGGCACTTTTGATGTGTCCATACTCAATATTAACATGGATCTATATCAGTAACCTCAGATATGCAGATGACACCACCCTTATGGCAGAGAGTGAAGAGGAACTAAAAAGCCTCTTGATGAAAGTGGAAGAGGAGAGTGAAAAAGTTGGCTTAAAGCTTAACATTCAGAAAACTAAGATCATGGCATCTGGTCCCATCACTTCTTGGGAAATGGATGGGGAGACAGTGGAAACGGTGTCAGACTTTAATTTTTTGGGCTCCAAAATCACTGCAGATGGTGATTGCAGCCATGAAATTAAAAGATGCTTACTCCTTGGAAGGAAAGTTATGACTAACCTAGAGAGAATAATAAAAAGCAGAGACATTACTTTGCCAACAAAGGTCCATCTCGTCAAGGCTATGGTTTTTCCAGTGGTCATGTATAGATGTGAGAGTTGGACTGTGAAGAAAGCTGAGCGCCGAAAAATTGATGCTTTTGAACTGAGGTGTTGGAGAAGACTCTTAAGAGTCCCTTGGACTGCAAGGAGATCCAACCAGTCCATCCTAAAGGAGATCAGTCCTGGGTGTTGATTGGAAGGACTGATGCTGAAGCTGAAACTCCAGTACTTTGGCCACCTAATGAGAAGAGCTGACTCATTGGAAAAGACCCTGATGCTGGGAGGGCTTGGGGGGCAGGAGGAGAAGCGGACAACAGAGGATGAGATGGTTGGATGGCATCACTGATTCAATGCACATGAGTTTGAGTAAACTCCGGGAGTTGGTGATGGACAGGGAGGCCTGGCGTACTGCGATTCATGGGGTCGAAAGAGTCGGACACGACTGAGCGGCTGAACTGACTGACTGAGAAGTAAAGTCTGTAACAGAGGATGCCTACTGAGGCAGAGAAGGCTTTAGTAAACAGAGGTTTGTCCATTTCATGGGTGAGGTCAAGCTCCAACCCAAAGGAACATCCCTGAAATCAGGATGACTGTAGGGCTCGCTCTTCTGGCTCCTTGCCCCCAGGGGAGGCTGAGTCCATCACTGAAGGAATCACCTTCTGCACTTTCATCAGCTGGGTCCAGTTTGCAAAACCCAAGTATTGCATCATTCGATGTCACCATGGGTCCTGTGGAGCAAGCCATCGTGGACAAGCTGCAGGTCTGAGATGTCACCATGGGGGTCCCTCTCCACACGTCTCAGGACTCTGAATGCAGTGCTTCAGAGGCAAGAAAACTGCCAACTGCAGGAGTCCTGCATCATTCACAAGGCAGCTTTGCAGGCATCTGTTTTTATCTGGAGGTCGACTGAAATATTCAAGAGCTGCTGCTCTGGGATGTCAGTTCTTTTCTTCTGATATTAGAACTGTTAATGGATTCATGACTGTAGGGTCAAGCTTAAAACTGCCACTCCCTTCAGAGAAAGATAGTCTTCGCACTAATCTGGTGCGCTTGTTTGAGTTTTCGGAGGAGGGTGGCCCGCAGAGCGAGTCGGAGCTCGCGGGCATCTCTGCTGTCCCTGGGATGTGGAGGGCGTCGCTGACGTTCATGGCAATGGTGTCCCCAGCGTGCCAGGGAAGAGTACAGCGGAAGAGCAGATTGCAGAGGCCAGAGACCAAGGCCAGGACGCAGCAAACTGGGGTAGAGGAAGAGATGCGGCGAGTGAGAGACGGTGAGGAAGCCCTTCCGTGGCCCCCTCACCCCAAGTTCAGCCTGAACCCTGCATGCCACTGCAGAAGGGGAGACACTTCAAGGTTGTATCAATAATGTAGAAAAACAGGCTTTTAGACAGAAGCAGTAAAATCACGTCATTTTAGGAATGAGATCACTGAAAAGGAAACATTTGAGCATCAACAGAAGAGGCTGGGGAAAGCAAGAAACTGTTCAGCTGAAAAATTGCTCCCCAAAAGGTATCCATGTCCTAAGCATTGGGACCTATGTGTTGCATTTTGTGGCAAGAAAATGGTCTTTGCAGGTGTGCTTTCAGCTAAGGATTGTGAATTGGAGGTGTCATCCTGGATTTTCTGATGGGCCCTAAATGCAGTCACTGGTATCCCTAAAGAGGGGGCAGAGGAGACCGCCTCACACAGAAGGGCATGTGAAGATGAAATGGAGGGCCTTGAAGGGGGCACCTTGCAGCTTGTGGCCACAAGCAAAGGTCCCCAGCAGCCAGCAGAACTGGAAGGAGTGAGGAGGGGACCCTGCCCGTGAGCCCAGCCTTGCCAACACCTTGGTTTCAGTTCAGGGCAAGTTTTTGGACTTTTGGTCTCCAGAACGGTGAGAGAATTTCTGCCAATTTAAACCAGCACGTTTGTGGTGACCTGTCAGAGCCACAGGGAGCTAGTGCAAACACCGCTGTTTGCGTCGCATCGCGTCGCGTCCATGCGGGCCGTGTTCCTGGCGGGCTTCTCGCTCCCTCTGGAGGCGCCTCTTCGGGATGCACCCCAGCAGGAAAGCAGAACCCCTTCCACGGTGTCGGTCGTTGAGGGGCCCACACTTGTAGCAGCCCGCCACCCGGCTCAGTGGCAGATAAGATAGAATCTAAAGTGCATCTCTGCGGATATATTGTTCAGTGTACTGAAAACTTGGCTATATATACTTCCATCAGGTAACAGTTCACATCCTGAAGAATTTTAGAGACAGAGACTTCGTTTGCCTTTTAAATAGAGAATTTCTTCAGTACCAAACTGATGGTGTCCATTCCTATCCTTGAAAACTCGAGATGACGCGGAGTGTCAGAGAAGAGGTCACCCTCCCGTGACTGCGCCCTTCAGAGCAGGGGACACTGCCTGCCCGCAAGCTGTGAAGAGCCTTGGAGAGAAGCTGGCCCAAGACCCTGCTGGAACTGAGCCGCCAAGTTCAGGTCACCTTTCCGGCAGGAGAGACTTCTCATGCCTGCAGTAGAATTTCTAAGCTTGGCCACAGGGGGGCAGCAGAGACCACGCTTCTGTCAAACTCCTCCTTAGGAGCCGCTTCCATTTGGGGCTTGCGGTAAGGCAGGTGAATGCCCCCCACTCACAGATCAGCATTTCCGTGACTGTGCGTCAGACTCAGTGGGCCTGCCACTTCAGAATCCCAGTTCCTGAGTCCCGTCATGAGAGATCCCAATTTCTGTGTCTGAGGAACTTTCAGTCTGCATTTTCAAGAATATTGGTTTTTGACAAGGTGTGCAAGAGGTGAGATTTAAGGAATACTAGAATACCAGACCACCTGACCTGCCTCTTGAGAAACCTGTATGCAGGTCAGGAAGCAACAGTTAGAACTGGACTTGGAACAACAGACTGGTTCCAAATAGGAAAAGGAGTACGTCAAGGCTGTATATTGTCACCCTGCTTATTTTACTTCTATGCAGAGTACATCATGAGAAACGCTAGGCTGGAAGAAGCACAAACTGGAATCAAGATTGCCGGGAGAAATATTAATAACCTCATAGGCAGATGCCACCACCCTTATGGCAGAAAGTGAAGAGGAACTAAAAAGCCTCTTGATGAAAGTGAAAGAGGAGAGTGAAAAGGTTGGCTTAAAGCTTAACATTCAGAAAACTAAGATCATGGCATCTGGTCCCATCACCTCATGGGAAATAGATGGGGAGACAGTGGAAACAGTGTCAGACTTCATTTTTTTGGGCTCCAAAATCACTGTGGATGGTGACTACAGCCATGAAATTAAAAGACACTTACTCCTTGGAAGGAAAGTTATGACCAACCTAGAGAGAATAATAAAAAGCAGAGACATTACCTTGCCAACAAAGGTCCGTCTGGTCAAGGCTATGGTTTTTCCAGTGGTCATGTGTGGATGTGAGAGTTGGACTGTGAAGAAAGCTGAGCACCGAAAAATTGATGCTTTTGAACTGTGTGTTGGAGAAGACTCTTGAGAGTCCCTTGGACTGCAAGGAGATCCAACCAGTCCATCCTAAAGGAGATCAGTCCTGGGTGTTCATTGGAAGGACTGATGTTGAAGCTGAAACTCCAGTTCTTTGGCCATCTCATGCGAAGGGTTAACTCATTGGAAAAGACCCTGATGCTGGGAGGGATTGGGGGGCAGGAGGAGAAGGGGGCGACAGAGGATGAGATGGCTGGATGGAATCACTGACTCGATGGGCATGAGTTTGAGTAATTTCTGGGAGTTGATGATGGACAGGGAGGCCTGGCGTGCTGCGATTCATGGGGTCGCAAAGAGTCGGACACGACTGAGCGACTGAACTGAGCTGAAGCTAGTGCTAACAAGCAAAGTGAAATGCTTCTCTTTAGAATTGTCAGAAGAGAGAAACAGAGGAATATAATGAAATATTTTGAAGTAGAGCCTCCTGTAACCCACCTGAGAACTCTCTGGTCTTACAGTCCCTGTAGTTTCAGGAATAGATATGCCTCTGTCCCTGTTAAAGTGACAACCACATTTATTATTTAAATTTATCTGCCTCCTTCACTTGTTGCAAGCCAGGGTAATCCATTGACAAGGTTTGATTTTCTTTTTGGAGACAACTTTCTCACTCTTGGGGTTTGCTTGTCATTTAAAGACAGCGTTGTATATCAGCATGAATAGGAGGGAAAAGTGTTTTACTTCAGTCACATGTCAGCGTGGTGAAGGGTATGTGGAGAGGTCATTATATTATTCCATCTATGCCCATCTGTGCTTCTAATTCTTCATTCTAATGTTGTTGTGAATCTGATGAGGGGGAAACCCCTGATGGTGGTGAGGGGCTGGCTGCCTCATCGCTCGCTCTTGCAGGTGTGACGCGCAAGGGACAAGAACCTTTGCTCTCTGAGGTTCGGAGCCTCCTTTCTCCTGCCGTCTCGCCTGGCTGGCTTTTCCTGGCTCCTCTCCCAGGAGCTGGGAAAGTGTGGCCGCTCTCTCAACAGCAGGAAGTAGAAACGGTGCCTATTTTTTTTGAAGGCATGATTCGGTTCAGTACTTGGAAGATTTCGTCTTCACACAGTGTGAGTTGTTTCTGGAATCTGTAAATTTGGCTTCCAGACCATTGTGCTGTGCTTGGGTATGCAGTGGCAGCATCTTCCAGACAGAATCTCACACACGTGAAAGCCTAAGTGTGCAGGAAAAAGTACATCAGATAAAATGAGGAAGCATCAAAAATGTGATGCTATCCTATGTAGGGGCTGTGTCATGATGCCAAAGAGTGTTCTAAGCAAGAATCCTGGTTTCATCAATTTAGGCATACAAAATGGCATTTTTACATACATATTGAGTCTATTAAATTTCCAATTATTTCAAGAAGTCTTTGTATTTTAATATCTTAAAATTACAAAAAAAAAAAAAAACCAAACCACCCCAGTGCCTCGCTGAGCACTGCCACTTTGCTGCAGTTTCTCAGCAGGGCCCTTGCCTGCTGCTGTGATAATGGAAGTGGTGCCCGACCTAGAAATGCCAGAGAAAGGCTAGATGACATCTTCCCAGTTGTTTGAAGGTGAGTCTGCTATTAACCAACAGCAAGTATATGTTTCATGAGACTGAAATTCATTGAGAAAATATTCTAAAAAAAAGAAATAGTCTATTTTTTAAATGGCTGTAAAAGTCTACATCTTTTCTTGTGCATTCAACTCAAAAAAAGATAGGACACAGTAAATGTACCTGGAAAATATTTTAAGGTCCAAGCTTCTTCCTTTAGGGTCTGTGAGTGTCTCACTGAGAGATTTGGAGCAAGCTCCTAGAAGCCCTCTGAAGCTCCATTTTCTCACTCACTAAAGTGGTCTTACCAGATCATTTGTCCCTCCCTACTACGAAGGAGGCTTTGATCCAGAAGTATTTAGAGCAGGTATAATTGTGACATTAATAAATAATAAGTGGCACTTTACAGTTTATTTCCAAGCTAAAAGCAGTTGGAAGGTTCTGAGGTTTAGTTCTAAAAATCTTAGGTAAGAGTTGCTGGCAAAGCACTATATTTTAAAATTATATTTGAAGCAAAATGGGAAGATAGTCTTCAGGCTGATTTAGTAGTTAAATTCCAGCATCTGTACTGTAGCTGTACATCATTTTTCATGACTTTCTGCTAGAACTGAGGCATTAGAAGGAGCACTGGCTTTTGTAGACGTTAGGTTCGATTTTTAAAGAAAACATCACATTTCAGGATCCCCTTCACTTTTCTCCTGAGAGAACACGATATTTGAAAAGTAAGCTAGAGGAATAAGTGAAACATTTGGTTAGCATGTGTTTGATCCAGGCTTCTGTTTTAGGTTCAGAAAATTCAGTTGGTTATTTTCCCAGTTTGATTTTCTCAAAATCCAGTTTTTTAAAATTTCCCTAGAAGATTGATGGTGATAATAAATCATGATTAAAAAGAAATTGAAGCCCCCTTTTAGCTGTAGAACTCATATCCATGTATCTTCTTGGAGTGTTTTTCCTGTATTTTGTGTTAAATATGGGAAATGAAAGTTTAAATTTCTAATGCACAAGTTAGACATGAATTGGAACTCATACTCTAGTATGAATGAATTACCAATTCATATTGATAACCAATGTCAGTGGCCAAGTGGAATTATGAATTCCAGCTCTCTTGGTTATGGAGGTCTTCTTACTAAACATGCGGTGGTGGTGGTGAGTTAGTCACTAAGTCGTGTCTGACTCTTGGAACCGCATGGACTGTAGCCCGCCAGGCTCCTCTGTCCATGGGATTCTCCAGGCAAGAATACTGGAGTAGGTTGCCACTTCCTTCTCCATACTGAACGTGTAAGACGGTATTAAAAGGCTTGAACAGTGATTAGTGGTTCTTGAACACATGATTTTCTAGATTGCTTTTCACCTATCTTCCCCATCAACTCCTGAAATTTAGTTGTAATCTAATTGTAAACTTGATCAACTGACCAAGACCACTGTTACAGGACATTTATTTTCAGTCCAGTGCCCAGACTTACAAGCTGTTTATCCTTCTTTTGTTGTTCATTATACAAATTCTACTTTTTAATGTGGTGTCCCGAAAGCATAATCTTGATTCACAGTATCTCCTGTGTTTTTAAATGTTCTCCAGATGATAGAATTGACTGTGTAGGGAAGCCAAAGTTTTTATACAATTTCTCTTAGAGAAATAAAATTCTTTATCCTAGATCCAATGTCCACTTTTCACAAGATGATTGCTGAGAAGGTTATAGGCGGTGTCTCTGTTAAAAAGCATTGCTTTCTGTTAACTAGAAATGTGCAAGCAAGCCAGCGTGCCATTGCCTTAATTGCAGAAATGATCCACACTGCCAGTCTGGTCCATGACGATGTCATTGATGATGCAAGCTCCCGGAGAGGAAAACACACCGTTAATAAGATCTGGGGTGAAAAGAAGGTATGTGCAACTTTTGGGGTTTTTTCATCTTTCATATTAAATGCCACACTCTTTGGATTGCATTTATTTTTCAGATTTGTCTCAAATGTTGAAAATATGTTTCATCAAATGTGGTCTTCTAGCTTTCAAAATAGTTCCTTGTATATAGTTTTCATCTATATACAGATGTTTGATTGTAGATAACACCATAGAAAGATAAACTTACTATTTCTGTTTAATCACAGTTGTACATAGAATTTGGTTAAGGAAAGCATATTTGTAGTTATCCAAAAAGTGTCTCTTATGAGGAATCACACCTTTTACTCCAGGGCTTAGACTACTCAAATTCACCTGAATTACTTAACCACCACAGGTGAGAGTGTCAGGGCAAGTAAATAAAACAAAAAAAAGTATAAATACACAAGCGTGCGCATGCGCGCGCACACACACACATTCCCTCTCTATTCCTTCCCGTCCCTCACATGTCTGTAGTACCTGGTTCCCACCTGTTTGCTAATCGTATTCAGAGAAGAAATAATACCTTAATTACCATGTTTACATGCTGGTTTTGCTTTAGTATACACAATTCTGTTGTATAATCAAGCCCTGCAGTTTTCAATTGTAAGCCTCTTATCGCCAATTGTAGAGGAAAAGGTTTTGTGTCCTCTGACATGGCTTGCAGTTTGCTGGGTCCGTTTTCAGGGCCTGCTCTAAAGCCATTAATACTTGAGCACTTGGGCAGTGGAGGCTGAAGTGGACAAGTCGACATTTTCTCCTGACTGGCCCCCTCTCGTGAGTGCCTCTGCTGTTGGGGGCCTCACTGCCTCTTTCAGCTGCGGGGCTGGTCCGCCCTGCCCGGGGCCACCTGCGAGTCTGCCCCTCAGACAAGTCTGCTGTGTTGCCAGGAAAGATCCATTCACACAATACCTCCACCATGGGCCCTGCTTTCCTTCCACCCCTCATCCCAGCCATCACCAGCCTGGCAGCTTCACTTCCCTTTTGGCCTCAGGGATCCCGGGGGCCGAGAGAGGAGAGAGGCAGAAGCTCGGAGATCCTGAGCCTTCAGCGTCTCGTGCCGTAGGGCGGAGGTGGATGTGTGTGCCTCTAAGTCATGATGCGTACAGTGACTCCATCAGTGTGTGTTTACAGTTACGTCAGGATACCTCGTACAGTGTATGTTGTATAAAATGATGTTTAGTTGGTAAACACACTGAGCATCACTAATTTTTAAATGCTGGAGAACTAATAGACAGTAAAAGCTTGGGACTTCTCTGGTGATCCAGCAGTCAAGACTCCAAGCTTCCACTACAGGGGCCATGGGTTCAATCCCTAGTTGAGGAACTTAGGTCCCACATGCTGTGTGGAATAAAGACTTAAAATGTAGTTATGTTGCATATTCTAGGGATTAAAATTTCCATGAACTCTTTCATTTATAACTACTCTTTAACACTTATGCATATCTTTAAGTATGCAAATTAGTATACTTGATTATAGCATATAATTCAATCATGATTTATAATTAGCTGCAAATACAGTGCAAACATTTAACTCATCATCTAAAGAAAATTGAAAAAATATTGATGCATGTTCAGTGAAAAAAATATTTTGTTCTGGAATGAGAGGCAGTGTAATAGTGTCCTAAGAGCTTGGAACTTAGAGCCAAGCTTCCTTGGTTTAGTTTTCATTGAGCAAAGTGTGCGTGAGGCCACGGTGTGTGCCAAGTACTAGCTGGGTGATTCACAGTCTGTGCCCTTAGGGGTTCGGCAAATAGGAAAAAAGTGGGAAGACAGCAGTACCCAAGGGGCGCTGTGCTCACAGGTCAGACTGGGGGGTCTCAGTGGACCTCCTGCAGGTACCGCCTGAGCTAATCCTGCACAGGAGTCGCCAGGTTGGCGGGGGGGGGGGGGGGGGGGGGGGGGGGGGGGGGCTTTTTGAGGAGAAGAAACATTAAGTGCAGAGGCGCAGCCACATGATTTGAGGGGAGAACGAATGGCCCAGAACTAAATGAAGGTGGTGGGATGCATTTTGCTGCAGCCAAGGATGAAACCAGGGGGTCAGGCACTTCCCATCTCCAGGCGTTCATTTCTTCAGCTCTCAACTGAAGAGACAGACTGGGTAATCTCTGAGAGCCCAGAGATTCCAAACAGGGTCCCAAATGTGTAAAATAATCCCACCGAGGAAGAGGAAAAACAGAGACCCAGGATGAACCCTCCCTGCTCCCATCCCAGACTTCTCTCCTGAGAAACTTCACTGTTGGCTCCAGTGCTCAGACACTTTTCGCTAAAGGTTTTTCTTCTTTTCTAGGCTGTCCTTGCTGGCGACTTAATTCTTTCTGCAGCCTCAATAGCTCTGGCACGAATTGGAAATACAACTGTTATATCTATTTTAACCCAAGTGATTGAAGATTTGGTGCGTGGTAGGTTAATTCCGACTTTTCTTCTTTATTCATTCTTAGTATTTTACCAGCAACACCGCCGCCCCCCCCCCCCCGCCAAAAAAAATTTCCAAAACCCTCACCTGACCCCTTTTCTTCTTTGTAGGTGAATTTCTTCAGCTCGGGTCAAAAGAAAATGAAAATGAAAGATTTGCACACTACCTTGAAAAGACTTTCAAGAAGACTGCAAGTCTGATCGCCAACAGTTGTAAAGCAGTATGTACGTTCTGTTTCTTTTCAAGTTAAAAAAAAAAAAAAGCCTCCTAGCTCTTTCTTGGGAGCTAATTCTCGTAGAAAAAGTTGCACTGGAGAATCTTAAAATAGTGACCAAAATCCCAAGAGTAACTGAGAAAAGAATTGCATCCCCAGACAGCAGAGAGAACTTCTGCTATGATTTTCATTTTTGCTGTTTAGGCATCAACTTTCCTTATAGGAGTCAAATCAAAACAAGCTTTCTAATATATTCCCCAATCTAATTTCCAAATGGGTGCAACATTTTGAACAACGAATCATAAATGGACTCCCTCACGGTTACCACACAGTTTTGTATGATTGACATGTAAAACGTGTGAAAGTGCTATGCTGTGTCCTTAAATGTTGACCTGGGTGGAAGTATCCAACTAACAGATTGTACCAGTGTTCTAAGCCCTCTTCTATGAGTAGTAAATCCCTCCCAGTTATGGGGAATATGAAAAAGCCCTTCTACTTCCCAGTATAAGCTGAGCATGAACTTTTCTGTACCTCTTGCTTTCTCTGTGGCCTTCCCTCCACTCTTCACATAGTTTCCTTTTTTAAAAATCAATGTTGTCTTTAATCATTCAGGGCTAGCCCATGAATGACAGACAGTTCCCTGCCTGGAATTATTCATCTGACCGTCTTTCAGCCTCGCAGATACACAGGATGAAAACTGGGCCAAGTGAGAGTCCCTGTGATTAAAGAAACAAGAAGGGGAGACTCCTAAGGGGCAAGTGTCAGTTGCTGCCACGATACACCCTTAACATAATTACAGTTGAAGAGAGCTTCTTCTCAGGTGAAAAAGCCCCTTGCCAGTAATGTCTCTGTTTGGAAAAGTGTCAAGAAATGTGTCGTAATTGAGCCAAAAAAGAATGAGGACAACATTTCTTCCTAAAAAGACCCAATTGAAACCCAAAGGAATGTGAATTATGTAGAACATGATGGCCACAATCTCAGCCATTTTTGTCTTTTTATTGAAAGAGCATTTTTTTTCTTAATTTCCCAGAAATTGTGAGTGTGGTTTTCTAAAAAAAGAGAGATAAAAATAGAATAGGCCCGAGAATGCTAAATTAAAAAAAACAAAGATTTAAAATGGTGGCCTTCAACCTTAATTAATCTTAAGAACATTGATGTCATTGCTCATCATACCCTTGATGGCCAGCGTCTCCGTGGAGCTGGAGACCCAGCCTCGCTAGTGTGTGAGGTGACAGCGAAATCTTCCCAGGCCCGAGGCTGCAGAGAGGAGCACAGCCGTCAGCGGGGCGGTTGGATCTGAAACACTGCGGGCCATTGTCCACAGTGGACATTCCACAGGGCGGCAGAGCTTGCCGCCCCGGAGCCTGGACGGGGGCTCATGCTCTCGGCGAGCCGTGTCATCGGGGAGAGGCTGCCTTCGCTGTCCTCTGCTTAGGAAGCCAAAGACAGGGTCGCGCGTGTATTCATAAAGAGGACCTTGTCCCTCGCAGGTAGGAAGCACAAGTGGACCTGCATGTTAACAGGGCTCGACCCTCATTAAACATGAAATGTCTCAGGCTCTCCACTAGGGGGCAGGCTGACATCAGCCCTGAACTGCCCACTTTGCTTGTGATTTATTCCTGAGCTCCAGAGCTGTTAGAATAATAAAGCAGAATGCTAGTGTGAGCTCCCTGAATAAAAGTTTCTATATATAAGTGCCTATGGGGAGAGATGTTCCAGAGGTGTTATATATTCAAACCTGCTATTTTTATGTGATTTTGGAATTTAAAACGCAGACACATGGCCTCTGAACACATGCAAAGCAAATTAGAGACACCAAAAAGAAGGGGTGAGAATTTAAACATCAGAATTGTTAGAGAAGAGCTGGTGGGATTCAGGATGTCATGGGAATTTGAAGGAAACCTCTCAGCTTACAATTCATTGTCCTGAGGACTGTTTAATGAAAACTGGTATTAAATCTAAGAGAGGGCTGTTCAGGATTGTTTTGGGACACTGATTGATGTTAAAATAGAAGTAATCTTAAAAGGTGATTGGCTGTTTGTTTCTGTACGTAGTCATGAAAATACATTGTGTAGTTTACCAGTGAACACTGCCTTGTTCCCCAGAAAACCTCACAGGAATGAGACCAGAGGGATCTGGTGGCCCATCCAGTGTTTTTCAATCAGACAGTAGCTGAGCAGAGATTTGAACCCAGAACTGGGTATGATAACCCTGCAGATTCATGTATTCATTCATTTTCTCGTGTTTTTTTTCCCCCTGAATTTTCTGTTCTCTCGAGTGCTGCATGTGGCCTGGAATCAGTGGACTGTCTTCCTGGTGCCTTATTGTCAAAGCTACGGAGGGCCGCCCCAGAACCTTGGTTTGTGGGTCATAGCTGTAGAACGCCTATTTTTTTTTTATTATGGTATTCTTACCTAATCTACACATAGTCCTTATTCAAATTTTAATAGTTCTCATAATATTGTTAGAACAAATAGGAACGTTGTTTTCTGGCCCAGGATCTAGTCTAGGATCTCATGTTGCATTTAGTTGTCAAGAATCTTTTTTTTTTTTTTAATTTGAAATATAGTTGTATTTTTAGGCATATAGCAAAGTGATTCAGTGATATATAGATAGATAGATATAAGATTATTTCCACTATAGGTTATTATAAGGTATTGAATATAATTATCTGTGCTATATAGTAAACCCTTGTTGTTTATCTGTTTTACTTATAGTAGTTTCTGTCTGTTAATCCCATATTCCTAATTTATCCCTGCACCCTATGGTAAACATAAGTTTTTTTGCTGTGACTCTCTGGTTTGTATTCAATAATTCTTATTATATTTTAGATTTCACATATAAGTGATATCATATTTGTCATTCTCTGACTTACTTCACTTAGTATAGTATTCTCAAGTTCCATCCATATTGCTGCAAGTAGCAGTATTTTATTCCTTTTTGTTACTGAGTAATAGTCCATTGTGTGTGTGTGAACACACACATACACATCTTCTTAAACCAGCTGTCTGTTGCTGGGCACTTGGGTTGCTTCCGTGTCTGGGCTTTGTACGACTGCTGCCATGCACACAGGGGGGTGTGTGTGTGGCACAGACGTGGCGCTGGGCTGCGGTGCTTGGGCTGGGGCCTGGGACCTGGGCTGCCTCTGTGGCCGGCCTGTCCCACGACCTGTTGGCCCAGATCCAGCTCCAAGTGGGGGTGTGGGGCGGGCAAACCAGGGCTGTCGGCTGGGAATGAACAGCTGTGTGCTCCTTCCCAGGGGCTGTCTGCCCGAGTCCCATGGTCAGCATGGTTGCCTGTTTCCCCACAGCCACGCTAACCAAATGTAGCCTTAGACTCAGTGTTTGACAGCCTGATAGATGAGACATGGTGTTACAATGGAGTTCCAACTTACATTTCTCTTTTCTCAGTGAACTAGAACTCCTTTTAGGATGCTGAAGGTCTGTTTTCAGTTCTTTAGTTTTTGTGAATTGTATATTCATCATGTCTTTTTCCCATTTTCTTGACGGGTGGTTGGTCTTTTTTCCCTTCTCAGTTTTAAAGAGTTCTTTATATATGAAGAATATTAACTCTTTATCTGTGATTTTATGTTGAAACAGTTTTCTCCCAGTATTTTCCATTGGTTTCTGACGATCACCTGTTTTGGTATTTTTTTAATATAATGGTGGAGCTCCAATAATCTCCATTATTTTTATTTTTTAAATTTTTTTTCAATAATTTCCATTATTTTTAATAAATAAGACCACAGTACGTATATTAACTCTCATAGTGATGTAAACACACCCTTTAAAGACAGAGATGCAATCGCTTCTCGGCCTTTTGGCTAAGATCAAGTGTAAAGACAGAGATGCTCGATAGATGTCAAGGGCTGTGCCCCTGTCAATGTGATCTTTCTGATGGTTTTGAGGAAAGGCGCAGATGAGTCTCCTGAGAGGTGTGGGTCTTACCCCCACCCTCGACTCGTGCGCCCCATGGCCTGGCTGCGAACCTGCTTCAAACAGAACGGTTAGCTAAGCTCTGCTTTCTCCTACCCTCTCTCCCCTCCACCCTCCTCCAGGAATCAGATTGGGGGCGTCTCTGAGGCTGAGGACGAGAAGCGTGCTTGTCAGCGTACCTCCTTTCTTTCTGTTCTGCCTTGTGGCGCTTCTGACTTGCCTGGTTCAGACAGTCCTCGCGGGGCAGGGGGAGCAGGACTATGCCGTGGGGAGGGGTGCTCTTCACGTTGTAGTGGGGAAATCTGAGCAGGAACGTCCCTTTACTGCCTGGCTTTGGGGGGGCGGCGAGGCTGACTCGGGGCTTTCTGCCTCCTGAGCGCCGTGACTGGCCTCTCTGAGCCTCGACTTTGAGGCCCATTAAAGGCAGCGGATCCACGTGATAGGGACCAGTCTCTGGGGCAGACCGCCCGGATTCGGTCCCGATTTCGCCATCTCCTCATCCTGCGATGCCTGGTCCCCGCTGTGTCTCAGCGCCGACCTCCGCAGTGACTGGCAACGTGAGAAACCTCAGGCTAGCGCCCAGCACACAGAGTGCTCAGTGGTTGTTAGCTTTACCCTCGTCAACCACAGAAGAGGTATTTATAGGCTGTCGTGAGATCTAAGGTAATGCACAGTGCTTATTGTATGTACTCCATACATTTTAACCCATTGAGTTTAGAAATAGAATGGCGTTTTTAAAGATCTTCGACTTCTCAGGAAGGAAGTCTGTATTTCTGTGCTGCTTTGTGCATAGGAAATAGCATCACCCTCTGCAGAACTGCTTTACGAGTTATTTCTGTCTAGAAAGGGGATGTCTTTGTTTTCTGGGCTCAGCATGTCCCAGGCTGCCCGAGCCTGGCTGCGCACTCATTCTCTCAGCCAGGTTGATGCATCTCTTGACTTCTTTCAGAATCTCTGCACCGTCTCCCCCGGGGGCCTCCCGGATCCCTCCCTGCAGCCCGCCGTGGGCCAGTGCCTGCCGGTGGTCAGGTCTTTGCTGTTGAGAGCAGTTGAGTTTATCATTCACTCAAGTAAGCGGCCGCCTGGCTTTTTACCACGTGTGCATTTTTATCGAGAACATGTAACCAAACATGACCCGGGCACAGGCTTCACTCAGTCCCTGGAAACCTGCTCAGGGCTGAGCAGGTTATGTGTTCTGGCTGCGGCAGCAGGCCGGGACACTCCCCGGCTCCTGTTGGCACAGCAGTGGAGGCGGGCTGGTCACAGCCTCGGCAGACGCTCGGGGTCACAGCTAGACGCCCGCACGGTGCGGAGGGCGTGGGTAGCATCACGTGTCCTCCTTCCAGCCTCTGCTATAGGTGCTTGTGAGCCTTGGGTTTACAGACGAGGAAACTGACGCGCAGACAGACAGGATCACGAAGGTCACGTGGTAGCTGAGGGGCAGAAGCCAGCCCCCGGGCTCACTGTGGTGCCCACCTGCCTGTGCCCAGCAGGGTCCCCCGCGTCCCCTGCGGCCGACAAAGGTGAGGGCTGAGGTCAGACAGGAGGCCCAGAAGAGCTCTGTCTGGCTCTCGGGGCCAGTCCACGCCCTCTCTCCCCTAGAGGAGTGTTCTCCCTGACCCCAGCCCACCCCCGTCTCTGAAGTGTGGCCGGGCCTGCTTTGCATGCTTAGCAGAGTGGCAGGAAAAGGGCGGAGTGGCCAGTGCCAGCTGGGTTTTTCAAGTTTTACAGAAGACTTAGAAGTCCTGTTCCCTCACTGAACAGGGGAAAAACCTTTTATATAGTTACATGACTTCTTGTGAGAGAAACATGGAAACAATAGGATCAGGGACTGTCCTTAGGTAACGGAAGAACCATACCTGTGTCTGAACCATGAGGCTTGAAGCTGTTACAGACACCAAGAAAAAACAGCTTTTCAGAATCAAGTGAAATCACCAAAAATGATTATAAGGACTACAAATGGGAAAATGAACGATGGCCACATCCTGTATATGATTAGATCAGATCCGATCTCTACCCCTAAAATAAGGGTAAGTCAGTAGAGAAATAAAAATAATGCCAACAGTTGGGCAGGTTTGCCAGGCGCTGGAAGACAGCATTTCAGATACTGTAGTCTGTTTGGTTTGCACATCAGAAAGGCTGACGAGCAGAACTGGTCTTTTTTTGTTTTTCTTTTGGAAGTTGCTCAGTCGTGTCTGACTCTTTGCAACCCCATGGACTGTCCATGGAATTCTCCAGGCCAGAATACTAGAGCGGGTAGCCTTTCCCTTCTCCAGGGGTTCTTCCCAACCCAGGGATTGAACCCAGGTCTCCCGCATTGCAGAACTGGTCTAGTCCTATCTCATTTTCCCCTAAGTGGTGGGAAAGATGGCCTGTCTAGTGAAAGGAGCCAGGAAAGGCGAGTTTTCTTGAAATTTAAGAAAATAGTCTGAGACCGAAGTCCTTTGTTCCACAGGTCAGACACACAGGTGCTCTGTCTGTGACTGGTCTGAGAGCAGTCTCCTGGCGGCACAACCAGCCTCACGGCCCTTTTCTAAGGAGGAGGAGGTGTGAATCCCCTCCCTGTGGGGACCAGTGTCCCCGCCACGCTGCCTCTGCCCTCCAGCAGCTTACCTCGGGATCCTCTATTTCAGGTCTCTGTCCTGGGATGCCCTGACCCAGTGGTGCATGAGATTGCCTATCAGTACGGGAAGAACGTGGGCATCGCTTTTCAGGTTAGTCTGCTGCTCTGGAAGGATGCGGTCCAGCGGGCAGGGCGGGGGTGGACACTGGTGCGGCGGGGCTGTGACAGCCCTTTCTTCCTCTTCAGCTGATAGACGATGTCCTGGACTTCACCTCGTGTTCTGACCAGATGGGCAAACCGACCTCGGCCGACCTGAAGCTCGGGTTAGCCACTGGCCCCGTCTTATTTGCTTGTCAGCAGGTAGGTTTTATGCCCTTCCCTAGGACACACTTCTGGGAGGCCCTGTGGGACCGGTACCTGCCGGGCACAGCTGATGGGAAGGTTAGATGAGATTGGGAGCGTTTCTAACAGACCAGAGTTCTAGATGTGATCCCAAGTCCAGGACTGAAGCATCCACGCCAGTCATTTTTGCCTCTGAAGTCTGTTTCCTTGTCTGTAACATGGAGAAGATCATAAGCTTCCTTCCAGGGCCGCTGTAAATATTACCTGAGATGATATTCTTGGAGATACTGTGTGCATTAAGTGCCGTGTGCATTTAAGGAAGCACTGCGATCATTTCTGTGTCTTGGGCACTGACAGGGTGGGTAATTTCCACATCTCCATTGTAGGGAGACTTTGTGCATCAGAGCCCCTTAAATAGGCACAGGAAGGCCTCCGTCAGGAGTAACTCTCCAGTTCTAGAAATTTAACAGGACTGTTGGCTGCTCTCAGCGAGCCTCTGCCATTGCCTCAAAAATGTCAAGAACAGAGGGATGCACTGGGCCCACATAGTTTCTTCTTGTCCAGATTGAGGGGCTGTTAATTAAGGAAGGAAGTAAAGCTATCATCATCTTCCCCTTAATATGGATGAAAAACTGCGGAAGCTTCAGAGAGGCCTCGGTGACTCGCAGGGCGGACCCTTCCAGATCCTGCTCTGGCTCCCGGCCACGCTGCTTCTGGTTTGCCAAATGCGCTTTGAAAGAAGTAGGACATTAGCTGGTATTTGGACTTCTTTCTAATAGATTTTCATCTAATAGATGTTCATCACCAGGCTGTGAAATTTAGAATTAGCTCTTTGGTCCAAAATGCTGTAACTTATAGTCTGCTGAAGATTTTGCCTCTATTTCTCTCAGAATTTACAAAGATAAATCATGTTTTCCATAGACCTCAGTGATTTCGTTTTTTTCTTATGGTCAAATTTTTAAAAATTGGATCCATTCTGATATTCCAAAAACCAGTGACCTTGCTTTCACTGTTTCTGGTCCAAGAAAACAGAAGTTATCTTTTAGCCATAAATGGGGGTGGGGGGGCTGATACTCAGAGAAGGCGGATGCCTGAGGGCAGCAGGGGACGGAGGAGCAAGGCTGGGGACAGAGGTGATGGGGACAGGCTCTGGGCAGCCTCTCGGGATGTTGAGGCAGAGGTGAGAAGTGTGAGGTCTGCTAGGAGTGGCTCCTTTCTTCTGACTTGCCCAGCCAGAACTCAAAGTGACACGTTCTGACAAAAATCTGTCAGATCACCTTGTGTGCATTCAAGCGTGAGTGAGGGACTTTTTTTTTTTTAACCATGAGCTCACAAAAAAGCAGAGGATTCATGAGCGACGTCCCTGTGAGGCCTCTGAGATTAGAAAGAGGCGGCACTTGC
Organism: Odocoileus virginianus; assembly: GCF_023699985.2. Lineage (NCBI taxonomy): Eukaryota > Metazoa > Chordata > Mammalia > Artiodactyla > Cervidae > Odocoileus > Odocoileus virginianus. The sequence goes on along the minus strand of NC_069682.1, from coordinate 15,811,716 downwards.
TGCAGACACGAGTCTCCTTCCCAGGCCCCAGTGAGGAAACGTGGGTGAGATGCCCCAAGCTGGGCCTGGCGCTCTGAGCTGCTGCCCCCGGCCCCCGGGTTATCAGGATGCCTGGGGAACGCGCCTCTCCCTGAAGAGGCCTGCAGTCTGCCGAAAGCCTCGGGGGGCTGTGCTGTCAGAAGTCTCCCCAGGTCTACGTGACTGTCCTGAGCCCCTGGGACTCGGGTAACAGCGGGGTCCCGCTTCAGCCTTAGGATGGAGAATGTTCGCCTCTTCTGATTGTGTTTGACCATGAATGTATTTCAGAAGAAACACGTTTACTTTCCTCTACTCAAAGGAGTGTCACTGATTCTGCCTGCAGATATGGAGGGGGTGAAGTCGGGGGGCAGTGGACCACTCCCACAGATTGACTTGTCAGTTGTCTACAAGAGATTAAGAAGTGATGGTTTAAAAAAAAAAAAAAGGGAAAAGGAACAAACAAAAGCATGCAGTGTGCGAAACCACAGTCCTGTATCACTGGGACAGCCCAGCTTCATGAGGCACACTCTACCTCACTGGACAGGCTTCTCCCACCTGCCCGGAAAAGGAGTTAAAAGGCACAGCCTTTGGAGTGAGGCCGAGCAGGGTGACGCTCCAGACAGGACTTGTTTCCCAAGCAGACTGATTGTTCTGTCTTGTGGTGCATGGGCCTACAGTTAGTCAAACATTTCATTTCTTTTCAAATGAAACATCACGTCTAGACTCTCCTAGTTCACACTGTCAAAAATTAAGATTTCTGGTCAGAAATTTGTCAAGATTTGTCGTGCTAAAATTGATTTGGGTTAAAATAAGTTCCATAAAATAACATGAGACTGTGCAGAATCTCACTGAAGGAAAATGCATTGCTTTTAGAGCTTGTAAAGGATTACCTCTGATCCCACAGCTCTTCCCTGGGTAGGTAGTATGTCCCTTCTACAGATAAGAAAGTGATGCTCAAACTTGGCCAGAATGAAGCCTCGGGTCAATGGTACAGCAGGCAGTTAAACGCTTTGCATCCCCTTAGACCAGTGTCGTGTCCCCACACGCTCAGAATTACTGCTGCTGCCTGTGGGGATCAGCGCTGGTGTCCACAGGGCCTGTCTGAGCCCCCAGAGGCCACCCAGAGCAGGGGACTGGCTTCTCCCATGCTGGAAAGGCTTTGAAGACACTCGGGAGTCTGTGTCGGCCTTTGTTTGCCCATTTAGTGGAGTAATTCCAAGATGCCTGTCATCTTTTTCCATAGGTAGGTGTGTTTTGTTTGCAGGTTAATTAGTCTTTGAATTTTTCCACTTAAGAACATTGAGTTTCATTGCACCAAGACAAGTAACCTTGGGAGACCACTTTTCCTTTCATTTAGCCTGCTGACTTGTCTTAAAATTGGAGTTTGTTGATAGAAACCCCTTCTGTTTGGAACTATTTTTGAAATCTCTCTGAAGGGGTTTTTCAGTCAACTGGGGATTTAAGGAAATCTTCCACATTTCTGGGGAAGTCCCAGAGATGACAGCATGCTCCCATGTGTATGTGTACATATACTATACTGTCTATAGAAAACACAAACCTTAACATTCAAATAAACCTTTAAAGAACAGAGGTTGGATTTCAAGATCTTCAGAAATCAAATGGAGGTTGTTTTCTTTTTTGGTGAGATATTTGTTCCCAAATACCCTTGAAAAGCTCTCTTCTTCCTTCTTCTGCATCTCTTCCTTCTGTGATCAGTCAGCAGACCTAAATGTCAGCCTGTAGTCATGCTTCCAACTGCCACCACCGCCACCACCAGCCCCGCACCAGCTGCACGGGCTTCTGCTATTGTGAGTGTTGCCGCCTTAGAGTCACCCCCAAGTTTTCCTTGATAACAAGCTCACCACAGTTTACTGACTACCCTTGTCATTAGTTTATGGACAGACTTCACAGTCAGACGCTGATTTCAGCCACAGGTGACTTCCCTCTTAAAATCAGAGCCCAGGCAACAAGAACTTTGCTGCTTCTCAGTACGTCTGCAGGCAGGCCAGCCCTCCTCCCACCTGGTGCATTTCTTATTTCTTCTCACAAGTTTCTGGAACAGGAACGCCTAGGGGAAGAGTTTGATATTTGCATACTAAAACTGCACATACTTCATGCTTCAAAGGAAAGATGTAGTCAACACTCAATGGAAAAAAAATTTCCCCCAAATTTTGCTTTCTCAGTGCTTTTTATAGTCAAAAGAATCAAGAGAAACCACCCAATCAGTACATTTTACTCCACTTGTTGGCACTGCAGGAAAATGCTCATCTCCCCTAAAAAAGGTAGTTTTACCAGTTGCTGGACCAGTATCACATTAGCTTTGAGGATACACAGCCTTCTAGAAATCCAGTTGTGAAATGTGGTGTTAAGTAACTAAGACCCATGCCTACTTGGTTTGACTCTTACCACTAAAACTGACTGATGGGAGCTTTCCTATGAAACTTTAATTTTTTGTTCTTAAAAGACCAGTACCTGAACCTAATCACTGGTTTTCATTTAAGAACTAACTAGTTGCTGCTCTTTACATTTCATAAGCAGGTTATCAGCAGCCTCTCCTTTGTCTGGACATGTACTTTGTTCTGAAAGGAACAATCTTCATTTGTCACTTGCTGCCATCTAGTTGAGATTTTTCTGTGTGACCTATTTTCCCTTCCAGGATTACTAACACCATGGTGGTTCCAGGACAAAGCTGACTTCATCCCCCAGGCGCCCTGCCAGGGGAGCACTGGCCACTGCCCTGAGCACTGCCTGGCCGAACACACACCTTGTAACCTCATTTCACAGACGAAGCTGTTAGAACAGATTTCTGAATGTAGCTCGGCTCCTTCCTAACATAGACGAGGAGGCGGAGGAGCTCGGCTGTGGCAGCAGCAGGCCTTGAGCTCGAGTCTCCAGGAGGAAATGATTTGGTGTCTTGGCTTCCAGGTTCTGTTCATGGTGGCAGTTCCCCTACCTGGTTGCTAAGTACTACAGGACAGATTTTCTCTTCATTGCACCTTGGACCTGTTTTCTGTTTTCCTCTTGACTGCCGTCAGCTTAAACTGCTGTTTAGAATTCACTCCAGTAAAAAAGAAAAAAATTTCACTCCAGTAACCTGATGGCCGCTTCTATCTCGGTCTCCTCTAACTCCATGGTTCTCAGCCTTGGCTGCATATTAGAAATGCCCGAAAAGTTTTTAAAATATGACCCTGGGGCCAAACCCCAAGCCAGCTGAGTCAGAACCTTAGGGAGCAGATCCAGGCAGCTGCACCGGAAGCCTCCGCAGCTGACTGCAGGGCCGGCGGGCGTCTAGCAGTGCTGCCCCGGTCCCATCCACGAGCTGAGCTTTTCCCAGCATTCCCTCTGCTCAGAGACCTTGGCGTCCCTCTCAAGTAAGATGCAGCTTAGGACTACAAGCAGAAGGCTCACCCTCGTCTTAGGCCGGTGATTTGATTTTCGTAGTTTGTAGGCAGAGAGCAGCAGGACCGGCATCCCTGGGAATGCACTAGGGCACCCTCAGGCCCCACGGCTGCCGAGTCAGAAACCTCAGGGGAGAGGCCCAGTGGGCCCCCAGTGACTTGGGCAGCCGAGCGCTGACCCCGAGGGAAGCCAGCAGGTGTCGGGGTGCACGCCGGCTCCTCCCCTCACTCAGCGTTGGACCCAGGACAGAAGACGCGGCAGAGCGAGCACAGGTCGGGGTGCGTCTCAGGTGCCTGGGAGGAGGCGTCCTCTTCACTCTGCTGCTGTAATTGCTGCAGCTCGCTGCTCCCCCACCCCCATTGTTTAAACCTTTGACCACCTTTGTTTGAATCTGTTCTTACAAACTGATGCTTTGACATTTGATTTCTCCCCAGAGCTCTAAATAGGTTTTCTTTCTGGTTAGTTCCCAGAAATGAATGCTATGATAATGAGACGGTTCAGCTCACCAGGCGACGTGGACAGAGCGCGGCAGTATGTATTACAGGTGAGACGATTTCAAAAGGGAGAGCAGCAACAGTGGGTGTGGCGCTGTAGAAGAGTTCTTCGGTAACCACGTTAAAGGAACAAATTGTAGACACAAGACCAAGTTTGGTCAGGGAGTGTTGTGTGTTGTCCCCCACGAGTTTTACTGTGTCTGGCCTGTGTTCAGGTCTTTAATCCATCCTGAGTTTACTTTTGTGTGTGGTGTTAGGGAGTGTCCCTCCTGATTTCGTTTCACATGATTATGTCCGGTTTTCCCAGCAGTTTACTGAGGAGACTGAAAATCACTGTGCAGTCGTATCTCTTCTGTCAGATGAGGTGACCATAGGTGCATGGGCTTTCCACCCTTTACTGTTGACCTGCATTTGCTTTTGTGCTGGTATTGTACTGTCTTGATTACCATAGCTTTGGAGCAGGTACAGTCTGAAGTCAGGGAGCCTGATTCCTCCAGCTTCATTTTCCTTAAGATAGTTTTGGTTATTCAGGGTTTTTTGTGTTTCCATACAAATAGTAAAATTTTTCGTTCCAATTTTATGAAAAACGCCATTGTTGGTAATTTGCTAGGGATTGCACTGAATCTGTAGCTTGCCTTGTCCTTTTGACAATATTCTTTCGAGAACATGGTATGTCTCTCCCTCTGTTCATGTTGCCTTTCCTGAGCATCTTCGTTTTCTGCATACAGTTCTTTTGCCTTCTTATGTAGGTTTATTCCTAGGCATTTTATCCCTTTTGTTCCAGTGGTAAATGGGACTGTTTCCTTAATTTCTCTTTCTGATCTTTCATTGTTAGTGTATAGGAATGCAAGAGATTTCTGTGTATTTTGTATTGTACAACTTTACTACACTTCATTGATTAGCTCTAGCAATTTTCTGGTGGCATATTTAGGATTTTCTATGTATAGTATCATCGAAAAAGCAAGAGAGTTCCAGAAAAACATCTACTTCTGCTTTATTGACTACGCCAAAGCCTCTGACTGTGTGGATCACAACAAACGTTGGAAAATTCTTGGAGATTGGAATACCAGACCACCTGATCTGCCTCCTGAGAAGTCTGTATGCAGGTCAAGAAGCAACAGTTAGAACCGGACATGGAACAACAGACTGGTTCCAAATTGGGAAAGGAGTACGTCAAGGCTGTATATTGTCACACTGCTTATTTAACTTATATGCAGAGTACATCATGAGAAACGCTGGGCTAGAGGAAGCACAAGCTGGAATCAAGATTGCTGGGAGAAATACCAATAACCTCAGATATGCAGATGACAGCACCCTTATGGCACAAAGTGAAGAAGAACTAAAGAGCCCCTTCATGAAATAGAGTGAAAAAGTTGGTTTAAAGCTCAACATTCAGAAAACTAAGATCCTGGCATCTGGTCCCATCACTTCATGGCAAATAGATGGGGAAACAATGGAAACAGTGACAGACTTTATTTTTTGGGCTCCAGAATCACTGCAGATGGTGGCTACAGCCATGAAATTAAAAGACGCTTGCCCCTTGGAAGAAAAGTTATGACCAACCTAGCCAACATATTAAAAAGCAGAGACATTACTTTACCAACAAAGGTCTAGGCAAAGCTATGGTTTTTCCAGTAGTCAGGTATGAATGTGAGTTGGACTGTAAAGAAAGCTGAGCGCTAGTGTTAGAGAAGCCTCTTGAGAGTCCCTTGAACAACAAGGAGATCCAAGCAGTCCATCCTACAGGAAATCAGTCCTGAATATTCACTGGAAGGACTGATGCTGAAGCTGAAACTCCAATACTTTGGCCACCTGATGTGAAGAACTCACTCATTTGAAAAGATCCTGATGCTGGAAAAGATTGAAGGCAGGAGGAGAAGGGGACAACAGAGGATGAGATGGTTGGGTGGGATCACCAACTCAATGGACGTGAGTTTGAGTAAGCTCCGAGAATTGGTGATGGACAGGGAAGCCTGCTGCAGTCCTTGGGGCTACAGGGAGTTAGACAAGACTGGGTGAATGAACTGAACTGACTGATGTATAGTATATCATCTACGGACAATGACAGTTTTACTTTTCTAATTTGAATTCCTATTTTTTTCTGATTGCCCTGGTGAGGCAATCACTGTTGAGTAACAGCAGTGAGAGTGGACATCCTTGACTTGTTCCTGATCTTGGCAGAAATGCTTTTTCACCAAGGAGAATGTTGTTTGCTGGTGGTTTATCATAGGTGGCCTTTGTGTTGAGGTAGGTCCCCTCCATGCCCACTTTCTGCAGTTTTTGTCTATCAGTTTTGTGAAAAGCTTTCCCTGCATCTGTTAGAGATGATCATATGGTTTTCACTCTTCAATTTGTTAATGTGGTGTCCCACTGATTGAACTGCATATACTGAAGAATCCTTGCATCCCTGGGATAAATCTCATTTGGTCATGGTGTATAAGCCTGTTAATGTGTTGTCAGATTCAGTTTGGTAGTATCTTGTTGAGAATTTTTGTGTCTAAAATGTGTCATATTTTGAGTCACGTGGTAAAGAAAATCAGAGTCCTTTCAGTCATGATACTTACAGATATCTTGTTCTGAATGACAGAGGGAACCATGCAGAATAAAATAAAATCAACTATATGTCTTGATTCTGCCATTAACATTTTGACATAATGGAAATAGTAAATATAATTATTTTATTAGTGTTTAGCTTTTTGAAAGAACCAACATAAAAACACAGTTACAAAATGGAATGCAAATCTCTATAGTGTAAAGATAGAGGAAAGAGAAGGAGCAGTGGTTTCTTCATCTCAGACGAGATGAAGTCAGAAGTTGATGCTGCATGATGACAACAGTGATCAATAGAAGAACTGAACACAAAGAGTCAGTGGTCAAGCTGGGAGACAGTATGGCTGGGCTTAAATCCCTGTCTTAACAGAAAGGCATAGATAATTAAAACCAACAGACAAAACTGGTGCCTTTGGAAGAAGGAACTGTTGATTTTCATCGTAAGCTCTTCTGTATTATGAATGTATTATGTTAAGTTGTACTTAGAATTTTACTATATAAATTTTAATGTATGTGTAACTTAAAAGCTAATACTTAAATGAAAAATAGGGGGAAAATAGATGGCTACTTGGTATTAACGAGTTTACTGCTTGGCATGGTAATAGAATAAAAATGTGCTTCAGTCTGAGAAAGGAGGAGACAGACAGAAAACATTAGAAACAACATCCAGCTGTTAATCAGATCTCAAGAGTATGTTTTAACTCATTGTAGCAAGAATTTAAAGAGCTGATCCCAGTGGCTGACATGCATTTGTTCTGTTGTATTTTGTTACACGTCCGGTAGAGTGACGGTGTGCAGCAGACAACCTACCTCGCCCAGCGGTACTGCCACGAAGCGGTGAGAGAGATCAGTAAACTTCGACCATCCCCAGAAAGAGAGGCCCTCATACAGCTTTCAGAGATTGTGCTCACAAGAGACAAATGACACCTCTTTCCGGTATTTCTGGCAGCTATTTTACCAGATTGTGCCTCAAGAATTCTGTGGAATATACTTTGCTTCATGTGCAGATAACCAAACAAATCATTTAAAAAGATCATTTCCTTATTAATGGGACTATTTTTTTTTATTGGCGAAGTTTTTCAGAAAACTTTTTAAATGTATTTAAACCATCTGAATCTGTCCTTCTTCCTGTAAACTCTAATCGAGGTATCTCGATGGTTATATGTGGTATTGTTTACAGTTACAGTAGCCACATGTAAAGCCATTACACAAATAAATAATCAATGTTAAAATTCATATGGTTTATCCTGTTTCACCATAGGTGTCAAGATCATAAAACAAGCCTACATTTCAGTCCACATTAGTTAGATTTTAACAGTATCCAAAATTTCATATAGGAGAATGGTTTATTATAAAAGACTGTACATAAAATTTAGACAACAGGTTATATACAAAATTAAGAGAACAGTCCACTTGAAAAAATGAAGAAGGTAGCTGATCACCAGTGATACTGAAATCATGTTTAAGATTAACAAAGGCAAAATGCGTATGCAACAGTCACATTGATTTGGTAGCAATAATGGCCTTTAATTTTCAGAAATAAACATCTTGCACTAGTCTAACCATTTACTACACTGTTGTAAGTCTGAAACGCCCAGTAGTACATAACTAACTTGAAATCCAAACAAATCATTGAAACACAGAAACCCACAACTGAGGGCTCTACTTTAATGGCCTAGGCAGCAGAGATTATACACGACGAGAAAGAACCCCTCGAACCCTCCCTCAAGGGGAGACACACAAAGTGCACACGTTGCATTTCAATCATGTCAGAGACAGTACAACTCTGTTGGTCAGGTATATCCCTGTTCAGTGATTAATACATGGCACACCTTTTCCCCCCATTTACTTTATATTTAAAATCTTCTTATGTTGCAAGTGCCAGGAGATGGGTTAAACAGTGCCTATTCAAAAATCCACTGCATTTACTTCTACTGAAAAAAAAAATGTAAAAGATAATTAGCATTTCCTATCAGTGAATCAGTATATGACAGTCCACTGGAAAACCAGAGGACTTGGAACAGTCCTTAAGAATCTCACCTACAGCATGTGCACTTTGACACATTATCTTAGCTTTGAAAAAGTTACTTTAGAAAAGGAATTCAGTAGACTGACTTGTAAATAACCATCTCTGATTTTAAATTCTGCAAAAATCAGCCACTGCTATTGGGATAGATTGAGATAAGGCTAAATTTTCTTCCAAGTTAATATATTGAGAAAATAGAACCATAATTCTGCAATAAATTGGTATCTTTTATTTATCATTATTTTTAAAGCAAACCACTGAAGGAAAGGACAAAAACCTTTGGTTCACTTATGTATTTATGAATGAAAAAAATTTATAATGCAAATTCACTGATTAAAAAAACTTAGGTACAAATTACAACATTACAGGTAACCCTTTGTTTTTGTTTCACGTGGAGAACTTAGAGACTCAGTTCATCTCAAGAGACCTAAGTACGAGTACTCCCAAGTAAGTATTACACAAACTGGAAGCATCCTGGACTTTTTAAAAGTATATTTCAACACATAAATGTGTATGCATGCTTTAAACAAACAGTACATTTCAAGAATGAGCACGTCTAAACAGAAAGTATGACCAGCACCAGCATTTAAGTGTTCTGATTTTTGTATTAGTCTGAGAGAGCGTTAGTGACCATGCTGCACCGACACATGATGGCACGATCTGAGTCACGGTTTGTTAAGTAGATCCCACACCCCCAGAACGTTTAGGCTGGTCATCAGGTTAACAATGCATAAGGAAGTATGTAAGCACAATCTGTGACAGGCAGCCTCGTGTAGAATGCTGTTCAGTGATCCGCAAACTGCCTCGGAGATTTATGCTTATAGGTAGACATTCAATTATACCAATAAAACAGCATGTTCTGAAAATATGGGCACATTTTAAAACATTTTAAGACAATTCTGTTAACCATTAATAGTCCCACAGTATGACTGAGTGATAATAAGAACCTACTTTAAAAGCAAAAATTTAATCAGTATAGTGCATGATTGACTCCACATAGTTTCCTGGGAACAGACCAGTCACTCGATTGCAGACTCCTTCATACCAGCCATCGTCGTTTTTCTTGATTACATAGATGATTGCACCCTCCATAAATGACAGCTCATCATCCTTGTCTTTTGTATAATCGTATATTGCCACAACTGTGGAGAAGAATTGGAAGATCATGTGAGTGCATGAGAGCCAACGTTTAATTGAACTTTTAAATGTAATGCCAACGAATAGTATAGCAAACCCAACCTTTTTATGAATACTCTTACTTCTTAAATCTCTACATCCAGGTAGGTCAAGTAGCCAACTGTGTGCCTAAATCACTAGCTTGATCTTCAGGCCAAACCAACAAATAACTCGAGAAGTCAAGAGTTTCTACCAATCTATTTAGGAAAGGTCTCTGGATTTTAGGTTTTATTACATGTTTCAATTTATTTGTTCAAATATCTACTAAGTGCCAACCATATGCAAAGCACCATTTATCAAAGTAACTATTGAGTAAACCTGCAGAGCCAATCAGTAAACCAGGTAACAACCCAAGCTATCTAATTTAAAAATATACATATATTGTGAAGTAAATTTCATCCTACTCATCCCAGAAAAATACTCATGTGTTCATATAATTTATGGGGCTATACCTAGATTTAAATATATATATATACCTTAGAAGTCAGCAGAAATTTTTCTTTATTTTTAAAGGAGAAACAGGTAAGTAAAGAATAGATAAGTAAAGACTCACATAAGACTTAAGAGAACATTTTTGCTATTTATTGTGTTATCTGTTATTATGCTGAGTACAAAATACCCATTTCCTTTCCAAACGGTGTTGTGGAAAGGAAAGGCATCAAAAAATCACTAGCTTTCCAAACCACTGGTTTATTATTTTAAGTATTCCTTCCTTCTAGCTTTATAACATGATCATTCTGGAATATGCAATTTTCCAGTATATGTGAAAGAGTATGTCATACAAAAGTTTTTTCATTACCTCATGTAATCTTTTCTTAAAAGAGGATTTTTAAGACATTTAAGATATTCTGGAACTCATTTTTTCCTTAAGAAAGGTGGCTATGCTCCATAATTATTCTGAATCAATAAATTACAATAAGGAAGAGACCCGAAGTACTGATCCACAGCATCATTTGATAAAGTAAAACAGGCAATCTTTTTTTCCCCTTTACAAAACAGTATATGAAGTAAACTCAACAAGTACATTTTCCTCCATTTTAATCCTTTAGTGAAATCACAGTGTGGTAATCACAAGCTCACTTAAACATGCCCAGTTTCAAACCACCAAAATATACAGAATAAATAACATTAATTATCCTGGTAATTTTGGCTAAATAAACACCCAAGAAAACAAAGTGACTGCTAGAAAGAAACATTTTCTTTTGTATTCCGTCACATTTTTAGTGGTATAGATGAGTTTTAAACTGATCATGACAATGCCTGATATCCTCAAAGTCATTCAGCAAAATTAAAATAGTATTTCCTCATGTTCTTAGTTCCACTTATACTAAGAGCTGATAAAAACACTGCACCCAACTAATTGTTTCTATTTGCCAAATCCCCTCTGTAAATGAAACTTAGTTGCCCCTCACCTTCCCTTCCCCAATGCGTATATTCTCATATAACAATTCTCACTGCTGAGTATTTAACCATTAACAATGCGTGTCCATCCTAGTCTGTAGTAACCTAGTCCACATAAAGTTCTGAACTCTCCCTTCTCTATATACTCACTGTAGGGTTCTGTGGGACTAGAAATCTAATATTCTTATCTACATCTGTCATTAATGCATGTGTGCTAAAGTCACTTCAGTTGTGTCCGACTCTATGTGACCCTATGGACGCTTTGCAGCCTGCCAGGCTCCTCTGTCCATGGGACTTCCCAAGCAAGAATACTGGAGTGGGTTGCCATGCCTCCTCCAGACCCAGGGATCAAATATGTGTCCCCTGCACTGCAGGTGGATGTGAGCCTCCAGGGAAACCCCTACATCTGTCTACATGATGAAAATTTGAAGATAGCTATCTAGTCCCTCTGAAATCTTCTTTTCCTCAACTTAGAAACAATGCTTTTAACTCATTATAGATACACTGTCTTAAATATTTCAACCTCCTGAATATCCTCAAAATTAAACATACTATTAGTCTAATATAAATGACTGAATCTGGCTTCTGCAAGTAGTCATGTCATCCTGTTGGATTAACATATTCAATTGAAATCCTATTAAACCTAGTTTTAATCATGTGACTTACAAAGGTAACTGGGCTTCCCTGGTGGCTCAGAGGTTAAAGCGTCTGCCCGCAGTGTGGGAGACCTGGGTTCAATCCCTGGGTCGGGAAGATCCCCTGGAGAAGGAAATGGCAACCCACTCCAGTATTCTTGCCTGGAGAATCCCATGGATGGAGGAGCCTGCTGGGCTACAGTCCACGGGGTCGCAAAGAGTCAGACACGACTGAGTAACTTCACACACACACACATTAAAGGCTTAAAATATAACCCTACTAAATACCAACTTTCTGATTAAGACCAGGGGTCCATAAGCAATGGCCCATGACCAAATTCAAACCAAAGCCTTTCTGTCAATAATTTTACTGGGGCACAGCGACATCCTCACTTGTCTATGACTGCTTGTTTTGTCTTTTCCCACTTTGGTTGCACTGCATGACTTGTGGGATCTCAGTTCCCCAACCAGGGATTGAACCTGGGCCCTCAGCCGTGGAAGCGTGAAGTCCCAACCACTGGACCGCCAGGGGATTCTCAACGACTGCTTTTGTGCTACAACAGTGGGGTTGAGTAGTTGTGACAAGCCTGAATGACCAGCAAAGTTTAAGATATTTCATTTTGTCAATATATACAAATATCAAAGAATTATGTTGTACACCTGAAACATGTCAACATACCTTGGTTTCTTAAAAAGTGTATTATTTGGTCTTTTCCAAAAAATCTGGTGACTCCTGGTTTAAGACTCATTATTTCCTTCAACTTGTGAAGAGATTTCTTTAATCCTGCTCTATTACCAAGTATATTAACCACTGAAAGTTAAGTCGCTCAGTCGTGTCCAACTCTTTGTGACCCCATGGACTGTAGCCCACCAGGCTCCTCAGTCCATGGAATTTTCCAGGCAAGAGTACTGGAGTGGGTTGTCATTTCCTTCTCCAGGGGATCTTCCCAACCCAGGGATCGAACCCAGGTCTCCCGCACTGCAGGCAGACACTTTCCGTCTGAGCCACAGGGAAGCCCTATATTAACCATTATATCATTCCAAATCTGTTATGTAAATATAACTTGTCCCATTTTCACAGTTACTTAAATTTGCTTTTCCAAACCAGAAAATATGGATCAAAACACAATTCAAGACTGCTCATGTTTATCCCTCTCATAATAACCACAGCATATCTCTGTTTGAAGGTACATGAGAATCTAAATATGAAGAGAACATTCAAGACTTCCTCAGTAAGATGTAGAATATTTACTGTTTAAAAAAAATTAAAATATTGGGAAATGTTTAGGAACTAAATCATCTTGGCTGAATAAGTGTGTTCAAAAGGTAGAGACATACTGGACTAGGTGTTCTTTACAGCTCTAAAATATGATCATCGCTAGTTCCTTCCCATTACAGCAATTCAGTGATGACTGTACCTTACCTTTCTCAATATAATTCTTGGGGGCCCAAGCAGGATCCCCATCTGCGTATGGGTCGTTATACTGAACTACCGCGGCCTCCTCATCTTCATAATCCACTGGTGGTGGAGGTGGCGGAGGTGGTGAGTCGTCAAACAAGGGGATGTCGTCTGGTGGAGGTGGTGGAGGTGGAGTTGGACTATCAGCAACTAAAAAATTCAGATACTTAATTGAAATCAGAAATCAGACTAGATGGGAATTGCTAAGTTAATAGAATTTAAGGAAGCTCTATCTCATATACAGCATGCACTATAATAATACATGCAAGATTAGAAATAAAAGTTTGGTGTGTTAAAGCTTCTACTACTTTTAAGAATAATTTTGCAGTAATAAAATGAGCTAAAAATTAAAGGTATTAGGAAGTACTACAAATTAATGAATGCAGAGGTTAGGAGACAATATGTCTTTTTTTTTTTAAATAAGACTACAGGAGTAAAGAAGTTCCCTTATTCCAAGGTTCAGGTCACAACAAATGTCACTCTTTAGTTAGCCTCTCTCCTTAAATAAGCCTTATGTTACACCTGTCATTTGGACTATAGTAAACATTATGAATGTTAGTTTAATGGTTTGATAACCATTTATTGTGCACATTCATGTCCCCGATTTTGGTTTTTAGTTACCTTTAGTTTCAAAGAAATCTCTAGTGGGTGGATATGTGTTTATTTTTATTTGTTTTATGCAAGGGGAAAAAAAAGCTGTGGTGTTAGGTATGCTTCTATGTGTGTAGGTTTTCTATTATTTATATTTTACCAAGAGAAAATAAATTTAAAGTTAAATAATTCTAAGCTAGCAGAAAATCTCATTAAATATTTTTTAAATGTTTATGTTCACAATTAACTTTAAAAAAAGATAATCAGCTTCTTAAATGTAGAAAGCAAGCTAAGATTTCTGTATTATTGCTTGTAAAACTAAGAATGGAATGAGGAAAAGACTCGATCCTAAAGATCCAATTTCCTAAGAATACATCCTCAATAAAGATTTTAAAAATAAAGTACTGCAGGAAGATGTTTAAAAAAAAAAAAGAACTCAAATCATGTAAAACAATAAAAACGATTCATACCTCAAATTCTAGATGGCTGTGGTATGTATATGTGTGATTTAAATAAAGAGGTAAACAGTGAAATGGAAAAAATGTCATACTAGAATTGTTTCAATGAATTATTATGATACCAGGTAACAAATGCTCCCAATATTAACGAATTCAGAGCTGAAGCACAACTAATTCTTAAATTTCTGATCCACAAATTTCTTAGAATAAAAAATCTTTTTTGATACAAAGAATTATATAGTCTCCTGTATCTGAGAGAAGTAATTCAGAATTCCAACATACTAATAATTCCAACATACTATCTCACGTGCCAATTTCTGGGGCTATTTATATGATCAAAGAAAATGGTTATCATCTATTCTAAGACAGTGTTAAAGTTATCAACACCCTATTTGCATTAATGAGCTGAGAATATAACCAAAGAACCCAGATTTAAAACATACGAACATAAGAGCCCTACTGACGACCACTTTAATTCTGTTATTTCTATTTTATCCTATTTGGGATGAGAAAGAAGACTACTAGGAAGCAAGTCTGTGTGCTGATGCTCATTCAGACAGCTCTCACACAGGTGTGTAGTTTATTCTTCCTACAAATGCTAGGATCCATTTTATTTCTGCCAATCCCTTTTCCATAAATTATTATTTTTATATTCCATAAAATATTATTGAGATGAGAAGAAAATGCATATGAATACATTCTGACATTAAAGAGTCATAGCTCATATCCTTAATATGGCTTAATGAATAAATTATGTATGTTTGCCTGAATTCTTAAAGTATACTTACTCTTGATTTATAGACAACTTACTAGTCTAATTTTTCATTCAACTGTCTTTATACCCAACTGCTGTTAATTTACATTGGCTTATCTTCAAATTGCATACACTGGGGCAAGAGTCTTGTCATCTAATTCCCTGTGCATAATACCATGTCTAACACCAGGTATAATTAGTTCAAAAACGGTTTCTGATGTTAATCATAAACAGATGTAAACACACTGCTTTTTTAGATGCTCATGTCTTAAACTGAAACACATTTATTAATAGGTTAACTGCTCTGTGCATTCATTATCACCACTTTGTCAAAGAAAGTGAACGTTAAAGAACACAGAAAATTTGTAATTCATAAAACATTTAATATACTGATACCAATTTATCAACAATCTTCCTAACATGCTTTCAAAGAAAACAGATGCCAAATAAAGTGAGGCATTCTGTGGCACCAGGAGAATTACTGACTCAAGATCACAAGTTTGGGAGAAGAACTGAAATAGTACCATGGCCTCTAGAACAAAGACCATACATGTACATTACACTGAATGTCTATTTAAAAAAAGGATTACCAAAAATCTAATCAATGAGCTTTGGACTCACCAAATGGATGTTTATTATGGCTATTTTAAAACATTTCCTAAAAATTCTCAGCTATTAGGCAGTTCAAAGGTTGAACTGGCTTTGTTTTTAAACTCTTAGAGCACCAAGAACCAGCAATTTACCTTTACTCACTAATTTTTTAAAAGAAGATTCACTTATTTTTACATTTTTAAACACATAAGTTTCCAACCAAATGTAAATGATAAGGTTGGTTTAGGCTCAGAAATTTTAGCATTGTGAAACTGTTTTATAGAAAGTCTATTAAATCACACATTTCTTAAAGATGGGGACTTTGTCTTAGACTATGTCTATTCCTCCCAGAGCCTAGGACGGAACACTGAATAAACAAATACTTGACTGGACGAAGGGAGGAAACGTGGAGAATAACACAACAAGGTCAGGAGAAGCTGTAGGATGGAATTTGCCACAATGTTTTCTCCTGGAAGATGGGCTGGTCATTTGAGTTACACATCTGTTCAAACCATTCTGAGATTTATCTGCATGGTGATGAAGCCAAATGAAGTGAATTAGTATTAGACCACCCTACCATCTTCAGCATTTTTGGCATAATTCAATAATAGTAATATTTTCCATTTTGCCAAATAACATTCACTATGATCATGTAGTTAGGATTATGTCTCTCCCAGAATGTCAAAGTAATCAGGTGGTAATTAAAAAAAAAAAAACCTCTATCCTAATTCATATATTCAAAAGAATTTCCTAGTCAATCTGACCTTCCTTCAAAAAGACCTAAAAAAATGTGACAAGTCTGCCTGTTCAGAAATCATCCTCATGGGCCAAAACATAAAGAGGGCTCTACACAGATCATCACTTAAATGGGTGCATGGATGTAATTTACTTATTTAATCTCACAGTGTAACTATGCATCTTGATGAGTTTGCTGGCAACAGAAAACTAGTTCCCCTAAAAACTATTGAAAGCTAGTAGTTTCCACACAATTTTAATTTGAGGCTTTGATTATGCTTTCCTTAAGAATCTGCAAAGATCTGATTTCATGTTTTAGAGCATGTGAATACATAAGGAAATTGCAGTTGTGACATTCATCTGAGTCAGTAACCATGCACACAGAAGAAAACTGAAGATCGTGCTCTTCAGTTTCAATAACAGATCTGCACCTATTTTCAAGGTAAGATTAGCTTCTCAACAAAAGTAAGGAAAATGATGACTCATCAGCCATGCATGCTATAAGGAGACAGCCTCTACTCTTGGACAGCTCAGGTTTTCCAAACTTACTGTTTTCCTGCACCCTGGCCACGAAGCCTGTGAGAGGTATCTGTGGAGTCAATTGAGGCATAGGGGGAGGGGGTGGAGCAATAGAAACTGGCGGTGACAACACAGAATGGGGGAAGTAAAACAGATAAAGGAAAGAAAAGGAAACAAACAAAAAGCAGAAGTCAGTTACAAGGACCACAAACATAAGTATGCAAAGAACAGTTTGTAAATGAAACAAAACAAAACAAAAAACAAAACAAAAACCTGCAGAACCTTCATTTCCCACAAACAAACCTAAAGCTGAGCTGTGCTTAGCCAACTGGTAATTTTATTAAAAAAAAACAAATACATTTATTTTAATCCTACTGTTACACTGTTTGTGGAAAATTTAGATTTACCATCACCTTCACTTCCATGCAATGAAAATTTTAAATTCTAAGGAAAGACTTTAACAAAAACAGATAAGAATGAAATACCAAGAAAGGTTTCCAGGATACTGTTAGTTCACCTTACCTCTCTAATCCTAACAAGTATGTCTAGCTTAAGGATAATGCTGTAAATCAGAATTCAAATAAACAAAACAAAAATGTTATGGAATAGCTGTTTATTCCATGTATAAATAAATGCATTAGTTATAGGTTTCCTTTAAAAACAGTTGTTATGTATCTATAGCATACATCTAAATTATATATAATCTTATTATATATAACATGCATATACATTATAATAAGATTAATTATATAATGTATATTATATAATTACATGATAGTATAAAATATATGATTCATCATGTAAATTACATGATTTAATAATAAACATAAATTATAATATTTATATATTATACAATTATATAACATTGTATGACTGATTATATAATATAATCTTATTATATACAGTAATATAATCTCATTATGTAGCTAAATATTTTTAATATATCTATATCATCTCTCTAGGAAAAATCCTTGTTTGTAAAAAAAAAAAGGTTACTGTTATTTTTTAAGTTGACAATTTTAAATACATCACTCTTAAATTTACTAGGGAATAAGAGTGGTCCATATACCGTGTTAATTGTTCACTGAATTTCAAGGATATTTCAAGGGACCTTCTTCCTTTTATATCACAAAATTCTGTTTATTGGCAGTCACCAAGAAATGACACTAAATTGACAGGGAAAATTTATTGGCTCCCAAAGATCATTTAATTGAAAGATTGTTTCCATTAATCCAATCTAAAAATTGTTTAGTAAGCATAAAAATCTGAAAGAGGTTCAGTGTACAGATAAACAACAAAGCAATGTGTGTGTATTTATATTCATTGTATGGCTAAAAACAACATTCAATTCACTATGAAATAAGTCCTGGTTCATTCTGACACTGTATACAGAAGTATATACATGTGTGTATATACTTGTATATACATGTGTGTATATAATGTTCCAGTATATACACATTTATATATGATAGCTTTAATAAATAAAAGACTATATACCTTTTCAATGTAAAAAAAAAAATTTTTAACTTCCACAAACCTAAAAATTTTTAAAAATAACCCTTAGTAACTAGCCATGCTGGTTAGTACATAAAGAAAAGAAAGGTTATGCTGCAACAATACTAATCATATGCACAGAATATGCACATCAAAACACTAAAAACACTCACATGCTACCACTACAACACCAACAGTAACTCAGGTTGAAGGATAACTGATTTGACAACACATAATCATATGTTTAAAATGTGAGGCAAATTTGCTTTACATATCCAAAAATATGGACATTCAGTAGTGACAATGTCTTCTCTGAGGATAAGCAACCAACCCAAGCAGTGTTAAAACAGAACTACACAAACATGTATCAGGTGAAGAGTCACCAGAAGTCCTATTTGCGGAGTAAACTAAATAAATGTCTAAGTGCGGAAAAGAAAAATAACACAAAGATGAGATCTAAAAATGCAGAATACGAAAAAAAAAAAATTAAAGGTTCATGAAACTAGTGAAACTAATGATCAGATCAACTGCTCTGATGGTGGGATTCTCAGCCACCAGCTACTTTTCTTTACCAAAAAGGAGACTAGGGGAAATGTGAAGTAAAATTCTAATTGGTAAAGTTTCTCAGGAGCTTGGATGAAAACTTCAGTCTGGAAAAGGTTTCTAATAATATAAATTTTGGGATTACTTGTGAATTATGATATTTCTGCTAAAGTGCTTTTCAATTCTTAGAAGGTTTTTTTGCTTATAACCACAATTAAGTCTTTAAACTAAAATTTAACCCCCCTCAAAAAGAGAGAGAATTTAGTTCTACTTTAAAACACTTGTTAAAAACATGCATCATAAATATAAAGAATTTAAAACCAACTTCCTGTGTAAATATGGAGTATTCAGTATTTTTTAGGTTACATAAAATAACATACAGCTCCAGAAAGTAGCTAGAAAAACCACACAAGAAAGTGTGTTTCAGTCTATGTCTGGTGATCACTGTTTCAAGCCAATAACAAATACTGAACAACTGGCTCATTTCAGATTTCTCTTGTTTGGATTGAGCATCCTGATACGGAAAGTGAAATTAATGACTACTCACTCTAAGCAAGTGGAACTTTTTCACATTTTATGCCAAAGTTATTTTCTAATCTTATCAGCCTTTAAACACTGATTGCAGTTAGTGTTGAGATGTGCAATCTGAGGTGAACAGAAAGGATTTGTCAAAAGAAAAGTCCTCCCCACTGTTATAATTATTAGAGACAGAATAAGCAGGCATCAAGAATGGTTTTTAATGGTCTGGAACTCATTTCAGTATAGGTTAACAAGCTTAAAAGTGATAGCCAGCAATTTTGTTATATTATTGAAAAGAAAAATTGTCACAATATTTTTAATTTTACTGTTATCAAACTGTATCAAACATGCCAATATTTTAAAATTCAGCTTAATTAATTTCAGTTTTTCCTCTTTAGTTCTATTTATAGTATACTCAGTGAGTCGGAAGTTTTTGAAAGTGATAAGCAATTATTCTTAAAATGATAAGATTCAAGGTCTCATCTTAAAACAAAAACAAACATGAAATAATATGGTTTCAATTGTTGTCTATCACTGGCAAGAACAATTTAAAATAATTTCCTTCAAAAGGAGCTCCACTGCTGCGTGCACCTGCTAAGCACAAGCTTACTTGAATTCTGAGAATAAAGTGGCCCTCCATTAACATGAGGCTGAGCAGAAAACGGAGCCGTCACAGAGGGGGTCCGTCTGTATCCACCAGAAGATGTCGAGGAGGTGGTAGAGTTGTGCCGAGAAATCTGCCTGGTCATTGTGCCATACTGGGAACCAGGAGCTGAGCCCGGGGCTGCTGGAAAGCATGAGTCAAAGGCAACCGACAAAGAACTTGAGCACTGCAGTAACCTCCGATGGCAGCACAAAGAGAAGCAGACTCTCATCGAGAAACATTTTTTTATCACTTTTTAAAGTCCACAGCACAAAATAAAGAGAAAAGTAAAGATACAACACAAATAGCTCTATCTCTGAACTTACAAAAACTTACAAAAAAGCAGAAAAAACAGATACTGTGTGGAAAGTGCAAAAGTTAAGTATGAAACATTCTTCAACCTTTTAATTTAGCATAATCCCAAGTGGTATTTTGCTAATAAAATGTATAATCTTTTTCTTTGTTATTTTAGAACGTATAGTTTTTATATGTCAACTGTGTCTCTCCAACAAGATAAGTACCAAATGACAGTCTGAGGTGAAAAGCATTAGTTTTTAGATGTGAATACCTTAGTATCTGGATTGTACACGTCTTCCTTCTCACTGGCAAGTCTACAGAAACGCAGTCTAAGAATCTAGCCAGCCAAACTCGCTTAAATTATAAAGTTTAAATAGTTAGGCTTATTTTCCACATTTACTAGTATATTTATTTGACTGTTTATTGTATTAGCAGTTATTATCAATACCTATTATAGTAAAATCATTTTTTTAGAGAAGCACAATTTCTAGCTTCAAAGCACCTATGTCAGATTTGTTGTCTATCTCCAAACTTTTAAGAATTACACACTTTACTCTATCACTGAAATTTCTGTGATTGATAAAACTGAAAAAACTTTAAGACTGTAAAACATGGGCATTCTAGGGCAGCTTTGGGTAGAAAATGCCCTATCTTTTCCCACATATTTGGAGGGCTTTTTTCTTTCCCCATAGTACATCCAAAGCAATCTTTTCTTCTTTAATTTCAAGCATATTTAAAACTAATTCAAGTATTAACAATACTTAAAATTTTATTCAATGCCATCTTTATCAACATCGTCAAAGTTTAAAATTTTAAAGGTTAATATAAAGTTCAAAGCCTCTAAAGTTAACTATACCTTCCAGGCAACTTCAGGATTTACATCATTCTCCCAAACATCTAACCACGACTGAAGAAATAAAAAGGCAGAATCCTGGTTTCCTTTCATTCAACCTCTCCTAGAGGCCATACAAATTATTAGAAAAATCATACAGCAGAGGTTGTTCATTAAAAGAAGTGCTAATATTTAACATTTTGGAGGTCCCAAGCCATAGGCAGTCACTAAATCATCCACACACTCATTTTCTAAACACACTTTTAAAATAACTGTCTATTCAAATGCCTTTGAGAATGAGTAATTCTGGACAGCTAAGTTTTCCAAGGAGCTAAGAGGTAATCCTTTAACCATTTTTAATAGAAATCTTAAAATGATTTTTTGTATTTCTTTGACTTATATAAAAACTATACAAAATCCAGGTGACTTTTTTTGGTGATTGAAAACCAAATCGAGCTATTTATATAGTTCCAAACCAGGCCAATTTTAGAATTTATTTTAGTATTTTATTATGAAATAAGTCATAATGTTAAAGGGTATGTGACTGACGTATATATATGCTGTGTACATATAAATAATACATATACTAATGTATATTATATAACTATTTACAATGGTTATATATAATGTTTAAATATATAAATATTATTTGTATATTTGGTTATATAGGATTATATATTCTGTTGGTTTGCTGATTTCCTTTTATATTTTTTAAGGTTCATTCATGTTGGTAAGTATATCGATATATCATTCATTTTTTTGCTTTATTTACATACAAACATGCCACAATTACAATTACTTTTCCATTCCACCGTTAGACATCTGAATTGCATCCAGATCTTTGCTATTATTATTATACCACATTATGAACATTCCTAAATATGGTTCCTCAGTTTCTCTGAAACAGTGGTTCTCAAACACTGATCAGAATTTCATCTTAAGGGCCTACTGTGATACAAGCTGCTTGGCTCGTCTCCGTTTCTGAATGAGGAGGTCTGAAATGGGACCTGAGAATTTACATTCCTAACTAGCTCCCACAACAATGATTCTGTTGATCCGGAAATCGTATTTCAAAAGCCACCTGCTCTAATACAGTGGTGGTTAAACTTTTTGGTCTTAGGGTCCACTCTAAAATTAGAGAACCTCAAAAAATTTTTATTGAAGTGAGTTACAGGAATATGTAATTACCATATGAGAAATTAAATCTGATTTATCTTTAAAACACATGAACACAAGTACACATTCCTTTAGCTGTCAAAAAACGATGCTTTCAAATGTTACGTAGCCTCTGGAAAATTCCACTGTGTCCTGGTACCAGAATGAGAATGAAAATGGAAACAAGTCTTAGTATTATTATGGAGATAGTTCTAACCTCAAAAATGCCAAGAAAGAATTTTGGCAACACCCAGCAGTCACATACCTGTATTTTGAGAACCAGTACTCAAGGGGAAATATATGGAAATGAAATTGATAATTCTAAGGTAAGAAACCTGGTTCAACCTGGCTGAGTAACAACAAATTACTTTCTAAAGGGAGCATGTTAACTAATAAACTCCCACCAGCAATATACCTTACCTTTCTGTTACTGCACACCCTCAATGACATTTGGTACTAGGGGACTTTGACATGTTTACCTATCTAGTAGCTATAAAATAGTATCCACTGGTTTTTATTTTCTGTCTTCCTGAGTATTAATTAGGTTGAGGGCATTATTTTTTCCACATGAACTTTCTGCCAACAACTTCTTTACTAGGGCCTTTTTTTATTACTTCCTTTTCCCCTTTTCTTTTGAGTACAAGTGCCAATGTTTTTAAAAGAAGATGCTAGATGGTTTTATTTCACCAAAGCTCCATTATTTGAGACAGTTCTTTATCCATTTCCACCCAAATGCTACTGTGCATTTCTAGGCTGAATGGTTTTATATAGTCTATATTTGGAATTCTGATATGCTCAATCCAGTCTCCATCAACCTGGGAACAATTTAAATGTATTTTATTGGTAAAAACTGTTTTCATGGCCCCCTCAGATGCCATAAATCCTCAACTGTATCAAAGTTTTTCAACTGTGAGCCACAGGAAAGCCTCAGAGCACCCCACACATCATTCTCTTTTCCATTTTTCTTCTTCCTGTCCTCCACCTTCACCCCAATCATTTGACTGTTGTATACACCAGGGAATTCCAAATCAAGTCTCACTTTAAAAAAATACTGCATCGCTAATAAAAAAAATTTTTTTGGAACAATCACTGCTATAATATTCCTTGAAAGATCTAAACAAAACAAAAGCTAAACCACATTAAATTGGTTATAAACAAGGCAGAGACACATTTGACATCACAGAGAAGTTTCTGCGTAACTTCAGAGGTTTTTCACAAGGAGAAATTAGTGTAAATTAGATTTAATACTTAAAACTTTGTACTACCACCTACAAGCTAATAACCACAAAAGCTAACCGTGTAACAGGAGCTGACTATGAACTAGGCGCAGCAAGTTAAACCACTCCAGTGGTTATGCAGTCTCACCTACCACAGTGTTCACGGGGAGGGGTGGTAGAAAAGGTGGTGCTGGTGGAGCTCCAGAAGGAGGAAGGACAGAAATGTTTTCTAATAAAATAGTTTATAATTCAGGTCAGAGTGCAAGAAAGAGAACTAATCATTCTGAAACAGTAAGAAAGTACAATGCTTTGGAAAGAAGTAAAAAAGAGAGAAAGACACCCATATGCAAAGCATGTTCCAAAGAATAAGAATTTTACAAGGTAATAAGGTCACTGAGTCCACACTTTCATTAACTATAAAATACGCCTATTTTTATAAGTAGCTCTTTCTCCTTTTTCAACAACATCCTTGAGAAACTAAGAATTTTTCCCAGTTTTAATTATCAAACTCATTTTTCAAATGTATATTTTAACACCAAAAAGTCTTCCTTTCATTTACTAAACAATCAAGGGGCTAATCATAGCTCTACTATGATTTCTTAAATTTCTTATATAATCTAAAAAGTAAAAGAGCTTTTCCTAGTTTAATTCCATGTTACATTCACAGCGTTTTACTGACATACGTATCGAATATCATACATAAAAACAGGAAAGTCACAACCAGCTATCACCAGAGTTGATACACCTACCAGCCTACAAGGCAACATCAAAGTTCAGTGATACATAATTCACATTAAAGACACTGATCTTTCAGTTGAATTATCAACAATATTGGCTTGCTCTTGAAATAATAATTATTATTTCTGACTAGTGCCCACATATTTCTAAAGCAAAATGGCCCAAAAGTTATTTAATATGCTTTTTTTAAATAAGTAAGGAGAAACAGCTGCAAAACTCTAAAGACTCTGAAAACCAATCAAAAATTGTTTTTAAATTTGTTAGCTTTCATTCTGGCAACAATCACATAAATTTAATTAATAGTTTTATCTAATATAACTAAATTGCTTCAGACTTCCATAATAAAGCTCATAAATACTACCACATGTGACAATGGATTAGCTGATGACACACCTGGTCCAATGGTGGGTGGTGAGGGTGTAGGCACGGCGATGGGAATGCCAATACTGCTGCTACCACTGTTCTCTCGGCTGCCGCTTCCTCCGCTGCTTCCACTGCGAGAGAGAAAAATCATGAAAACAGCAATTCTAGGGATTCCTTCCAAAAATATAATCAACTCAAAGCCACCAGATACTATTATGATGGATGTGTGTGTGTGCATATGTATACATATGCTTACAATAGAAAGAAACGTTCTAACTGTCCAATACAAATTTTAACTCTAATACCTGAAGTGGTTTTTGTGTTTCACTGTATGTGTTAGTTGCTCAGTCGTGTCCGACTCTGTGTGACCCCATGGACTGTAGCCTGCCAGGCTTCTCTCTCCTTGGAATTCTCTAGGCAAGAATACTGGAGTAGATTACTATTCCCTTCTCCAGAGGAACTTCCCAACCCAGGGACTGAACCCCGGTCTCCTGCATCGCAGGCAGGTTCTTTACCATTTGAGCTACAGGGAAGTCCATGTGTTTCACTATGTTTCTCCATCTACTGAAAAATCAATATAATCACATAGTACTCAGAACTGTAAGAGATCACTGAGAAACAACTGACCAATACCATCTAATATACAATGAATCAGCAAGGATTTATTTAAAACCTAGTATAAACAGCAGTAAACAAAGCAGACATGAACTACACTGTCATGGGACTCTTGGCTGAGAATGGGAAAACAGACATTAAAAAATAGTGGGACGGAAGCCACAAAAGATGCTATGGAAGTTAATAAAAACGGTAACCAACTTTAGTCTGAAATTAGTATGCACACCTCTAATTAATCTCAAAGAACAGTAATAAGACAGGGAAATTTTTGGAAAAATGAGCAAATGAAAAAGAAAGACAATAATGAAATTTCACCAAGGAACATTCTAGAATAGTGGATACTATTAAATTTTAACTTCTATGGACTCACTGTCTTTAGGCATACAACCTAACACTGACCAGTTTCAGTAACATAAAGTGGACATGTTGTTGTTCAGTCGCTAAACCATGTCCAACTCTTTGTGACCCCATGGACTGAAGCACGCCAGGCTTCCCTGTCCTCCACTATTTCCCTGAATTTGCTCAAAGTCATGTCCACTGAGTCAGTGATGCTATCTAGCCATCTCATCCTCTGCCACCACCACCACCTTCTTCTGTCCTCAATCTTTCCCAGCAGCAAAGTCTTTTCCAATGAGTCCGTTCTTTGCATCAGGTGGCCAAAGTATTAGAGCTTCAGCTTCAGTCCTTCCAATGAATATTCAGGGTTGATTCCTTTTAGGAATGCACATGTACACATATGCAAATATACGTATGTACCCATGTAGCCTGAAGCTCCATATTATATTTTTAAAACTCAACATCATTGGTTCAACAGGCCCAGAAACCCAGCAGAGTAATAATCTGCACTGTCTAGGTTAATTTATTTTCTTCAGTATGATCCCTCTATAATTACACTGTCACATACTAACAGAAGGGGAAAAAATATATATGTAACAAAAATAGCTCTGGTGTGAAGGCCTCCCTCCTCCCAAGCTTGTCAATACTCTGCTTTGGGCCACCACCATGTAACAGACAGATGCACTTATGTGCCTGTATGATTAACTAATCTGTATGCCTTTTTCTAACATGAAGGTTGGCAAGTTACAGCCTGCAAGCCAAATTTGGCCCATAGAATGATTTTTATAACCCATGGGCTAAGAACACTTTTTTTTATTTTAATTAGTTGGAAAAAACCAAAAGAATAATATTTTATGACACATTAAAATTATGTGAAATTCAAATTTCAGTGCCATATATTAAGTTTTGTTGGAACACAGCCATGCTCATTCATCTACGTGCTGCTGATGGCTGCTCTCATCACAGAGCTGAGTAACTGCAGCAGAGACCGTATGGACCACAAGTCCTGAAGTGTTGACAATCTGGCCCTTGATCAAAAAGTTTGTTGATCCCTATTCTAATAGAACAAGTTCCTGAAAAAAAGAACCATATCTCACTGGTATATCCCTAGTATAATGAAGTAACTTAGTTGTTGAATATGATTAAACTATTACTACATCCACTATAGAGAAAAATCATGCTTTGATGTAATAATTCAATAATAAACATATAAAGAAACAATTTAAAAAACAATTTTGATCCTCACTGAATTCATACTGTAACTGATACTGTAACTGCAGACATCAATATGACAATTTATTTACTAACAGAAATAATAACAACAAATAACAATTACCTAGCATTTAAGAGCTTGGTATACCCTATGTTAACTGAATCCTTCAAAATAACTTTACCAAGTTATATCTCTAATAAAACCAACCAAAAATCAAGGTAAAGAGCAGTTCCCTGCCCAAGTTATTAAGTGAGAGGTAAAAATTAAATTAAAAAATTAAACTATACAATAAAGTACTCCCCAAATGAAGTAGTTACTTTAGGGGGAGGGAGGTAGAAGCAATCATTGGGAAAGGCCTGAGGCGGACTTCTGGGTTGTTGGTACTATTCCATTTTCTCACCTGCGTGATGGTTACAAGACTATATTCAGTTTGTATTAATACATCAAGTTTCATATTAATAAATTATCTCCTTTTCTGAAATGCACATTATGTTCCATACCAAGTTTTTAAAAAGACACTGGGTAGATTCCCTGGTGGCTCAGTGGTAAATAACCCACCTGCCAATGCAGGAGACAAAGGTTCGATCCCTGATCTGGGAAGATCCCACATGCGGCAGGGCAACTAAAAGCCCACGGCGCCACAGCTACTGAGCCCGTGCTCGAGAGTCTGAGAACCACAAGGACTCAGCCCACGTACCATCACTGCTGAAGCCCACGCACTCCTGAGCTCATGCTCTGCAACGAAAAGCCGCCACAGTGAAAAGCTTGTGCACTGCAACTAGAGAGTAGCCCCTGCTCACCTCCACCAGAGAAAAGCCCGCACAGCGACAAAGAACCAGCACAGCCAAAAATTAATAAAATAAATTTTTTAAAAATAAAGGGGAAAAGAAATTCACTGGGAAGTTGATTTCTAGAACTTTTTAAAAAACCAATTTATATAATAACATATTCTACAGTCTATCAACTCTCCTAAGAAATTCTTCCTCAGAGCTTCAAGTTTAAATCTCATTGTATAGTTTCTGATATTCAACCATTTACCCAAAAAACTTAACAGTGGTTATCTTGATCATTTTTTCCTAAATGATCATTAAAAAAAAAAAATTCTTTATAGACTTCATCCAAATGTACATACGTACCTCTGTCAGAGGAAATACTAGCAATTTGCTAGCAGTATAGATACTAAAAAATCTAAAAAAGTACAAGTTCATGATATAAATGTACAGAAAGGTATACAGTAGCATCATCCTCAACCTTACCATCTATGTTAGCATCAGAGGAGCACTTTACCTATAATTCTACAGGAGTTTGTCACCAACCAATAACATACATTCTCAGCTGTTCAAAGGCTCAACCTAAAAATTTACCTGTGTGTCCTCGGTCTCTGATTTAAAGAAGCCGTCCTGCCTGGACTATGCTGACTTCCCAGCCTCGCAGGACTTGTCATGTAGTCATTAGGAACTGTTGGAGGTTTAACAGGCTCAAGGGTTTTGTAAGGAGTATTTCGTCTAAAGAAGCATAATAGAGAAAGTAGTGGATGAGAAAGAGAAAATGGTATTTTCCCCCAAATCTGTGACTAACCCTTTATTACCAAGTAAAACACAATTTTTTTAAATAATAAAGTTTGTTTTTAAAAAATGCTTTAATTGGAAGAGATGAATTTTGTTACTTTAACAAAAGCTAAAATCTGTTACCTTTTCTTAGGAAAACCACTGAGAAAGGTAAAAGTTCTAACTAATCTTATTTCTAAAAATAATAGCTATAATTTTTTAAATGCTCAGTAATATGAAACTTTGAAATACATATGATTCTCAACTCAGTAGCCCACAAGGCATTGTCCTTATATATTGTGGTAGCTGAATATCTCCTCTTCAATTTATTCCTACCTCAACATGGAAATATTAATACATGGGCAAGTACATTCTGGTCCCAGTGGAGAAGCCATTAATTTCTCAATAAATGATTTTAACTTTTCTATTTAACAACCTCATGTTTTTTTTTCAGGGGCAAGGGGTTCACAAAATGAAAATAGAAACTAAGAGCCTACAAAAAAAGTTGGTTGCTATTAAGTAACGATTCTACCACCCCTCCACCAAAAACAAGGAGTCTATAGTCTACAATAAAGTGAATGATCTTTCAGGACTGTCTTACCAAGTATTCAGTATTTGCATTGCATTGAAAATTGGGAACGAAGAAGGCACAAACTGTTATCTTTTCTACTTCTGCACTGGCCTTCTCACAAAGCTACTCTAGAATGAAGGGCCCCAAAATGACCAGCAGAAGCACAGTTAGAAGGATTCCCAGTAAAGATTCCCAAGTCTCAGGTGAAACAGAAATGGGGGAAATGGAAGAACTGCAAGCTACCAAACCAAAGTATGCAAAACAGGCCACTTATTCAAAGTTCTGTAATATAAATATTGCAAATACATGTGAAGACAATATATACGGAAACCTCTGGTTATTTCATTTTAAGGTCAGATTTATATATATGTATATAAAACTTTTAATGAATTGGAAAATAATAGACAATGCTCATTTATACACATACAAAAAACTTTTCTAGTACAGAGTTCCTCAGAGAAATTACGGAACAGGCAGGTTCATTTTGGATTCATTTTGGATTTCCTTCATTGGATCTGAAGAACATGGATGTAACTGAGTTCTTACCCCAGCGTTCCCCGGCCTGACATGGGAGGACTCGGTGGTTTCTGAGTAGGAGGATTTGTTCTCGACAGTGTGCCAGTTCTTGCAGGCTGGTTATTTCCATGCTAAAATGTGGAAAGAAATGCTTTTATTTTTATATCAAATTGTTCTCTTGGTGTTTTGACACCATGTATTATTATTTTTTAAATATCAGAATGTGAAATAAGGATTCCCAGACAGCTTTAACAACAGACTTTGGTACTATATTTTAAAAAGTCAAGATACCACTTGCACTTGGCTTTTCATATTATTTTGCACCCTTCATGCCAAATAATTGCAAAATACAGGTGAGATTACTGAATTTTATATATTTTATTGTTATACATGTTCACTGAGGTCTAATTTATCTGCAATTCAAATATACGGTTTCCTGAAATTTTCAAAATATGTGCATGAATATAAACGACAGATCTCAGTGTCAACTTGCTAAAATATTCATCTGAAAAATCATCTCTATCCCAACAACTCAGTAACAAAGTCACATGTAATGTCTGGGAAACCTCCTAATTGTAAGTCAATAAAAGCAAGGCAACTATCAAAAAATGAGCAAAGCAATAAATGTTAGCAAAATTAATGTTCCTATATAAATGCAGATGTCAATATATCTCTGATATATTAACACATCCAAGCTCAGTGTTGCCGACGTGAACCGGGTCTGAGTGTACTGAGCCCACACACGCCCTACGGGGAGAAGCAGACAGACACAGGAGGAGTGTTCAAGCTTCGGGGGCTCTGCAGCCTCTACCAGTACAGGAGGAATACTGTGGGTCAGACGATAAGTAGTATCTCTTACCTTGGCTTTTAGCCACTTTACGTTGGCAAAAAAGGGGGGAAAAAGTAGAAATTAATTCTAGATATCTTATCTGATAGGACAGTTACTTGATTCATGTTAATAAGCTTTTACCCAGTCATATTTCAAGTATTTTATAAAGAAAAGTCATCCACAAGCAGTAGGGAAATATTCATAGGTATCACATATTTATTCAAAGTAATATAATTCATAAGAAAATTACCACTTAATTATGCCAATCTCATGCAAATTATGTGATTTCTTAGGTCAGTATTTTATCCTATCAAACTAATTCAACTGAATCATGGATGATAAAAAACAAACTCTGATTTAAATACAAACACCATACCTCATTAAATGTATGGCTATTTTAATACATCAGTCCACAGACCTTAAGACTACTGGATAATGAATGCTCACGCTTCATTATTTGAATGGTAGTACAGAATTTTAAAGAGTGATCAACTGTAAATGTTAAAATCCAAAATTACAGGTTGCTTCCAAATGCAGAAAAGGACCTAGCAACTCGGGGTTTAAAACAAAATTACAATGCACCATAACATCTTAGCCAAATTCTAATTAAGGAACAAACAAACAAACAAATAGGGTCTGGAAACCATCTCATTTGTAGCTTAAGAACCAAATCCTAAGAGGCCAGCACTAGTAGACAGAGTTTGTTTTAGTTCTAAATTTCCTTCTGAACAAGTCTGACCAAAATTCAAAACTGAAAAAAAGCTGCTTTGATCCTAAAGGCTACATCTTTGAAACCTGGCCAGCTTATATATACGAACTGATGTGTCCAAGGCAGCCTACTTGCAACATGCCACTTAAGGAAAACTATCTTCAGATTGCAGTCTTTTTCTACACTGGAGAAAAAAGGGTTCCCTCAAGTTCTTTCCATCTCATCTGCCATTCTAAATTTGTATCTTATCATTTTTCAAGTGACCGTAAAAGCAATATTAAGGAAAGCATCCAAAAATGGAATATACCTGGACCCATATTCTTATGGCTAGAAACCATGCCAGAACTTTGGTATTCTTTAACATTTGTTTAGAATAACATGGCTCATTATTATCTAGATTAAACAATGTCTGGAATCCTACCTTGCCACTACATTTCACACCTGGATTTAGAAATTAAATTTGAATAGCCTCATTACCTTTGATGAAAAGACATATTAATGTGATAGCATTATAATACACTAAATACTAAAGTAACTTAGAAATATTCTAAATATGACCATACATCTTCCCTCATATGCTGTTTCAAGTGAAAGAGAAAACAAAAAAATAGCATTCAAGTGTAAACTAATCCCAAATGAAAGGGTGAAAGGACAACTTATTTGGGAATAAAAATTTTACTTGAATTCTGCTACTGTGTAATGGTGTAACCTTTAACCTGTTATGGAGCACAGCTTCCTCTGTTAAGTGTGTGTAAATTTACACAAAGATGTTGGGAGTGTTGGAAGGAAATGATCTCTATACCTTACAACTCAAAATGTAACTGGTGAGCAACTTAAAATCTTCCACTTCAATGTCCCCCAAGCTCGTTTTAGAAATAAAACATCTTAAGGAAATAAAACTAGGCTTTTCATTTCCTTAAGATCTCACTTCATTTCCTTAACATCTACATTTATGGATGAGTCCGTTTACCATCTCCCTGGAATCTAAGGTTGAAAACAATAGAACTCTCTTATTCCACCCTATCTTCAGGCCCTAAGTAGATCATAAACTTCGCATACCACAGGAATGAAACTCTGTAAGATGCCAACTCCTCTTTGAAATGATTCATCAGTTCATTCCTCTAATAAAATTGAAGCCTTTAAAAACACCATTCTTATGTATTATAAAACTTCAGTGTTTCCATTAATAAAACGGAACAACCCTTAGATCACATGATCTTTTCAAGGCTTGAAAAAAAAGACATGTGGAAAATCCTTCACAGTTATGAACCAGGCTCTATAGCTATTATTATTAACAAATAATTTTAACTGTTTCTACTATGTATTCAAGTTTACTCTGAAACTGCATAGCCTGCAAACACTTAGGACACTTACCTTGACGCCGTGGCCCACATCATCCAGAACCGTATAGTCAATAGGCTTCCGAATATACCTGACAGGCCGCTCCATGTTCGCAGGTGCTATTATTTTGTGAGTTCTTGATGTATTCTTATTTGTCGTCAAAATACCAATCTCTCTTCGAGCCACTTTCTCTTTATGAATGTCCACAGTCTATATTTTAAATTTGAACAAAGCAAGAAAATACTGTTTGGCAGAGTGCATAATATGTATAATGTCTGCATATTAAGACTGTATCACATGTCTATTTTCCAGTGAATACTACTACATGCTCCCCTTCAAAATTAAGCAAATATCTTTGACGTCAAAACATGGAATCTCTAAAGCTGATTAAAAGCACCAACTAAACTATTGGTTTTGACTCCAAAGTGATTCTGAGGGAAGCGATTTTCTCTCCCAAAGACCTGGTATGTGTGGAAGGGGAGGACTCCTACTCTGTGCTGCTTACACTTTGTGGCGATACAGACCAGATAAATCAGTAATTACAACTAGATGAAGTAACTACTATAGTGACACACACACACAATTTATTTGCAATTACTCTAAAGGTGTTCAGAGCAAGATATCCAACTAGGTTGAGAAGGCTTTAATAGAGTAAGTACATTAAAAGAAAACAGAAATATTAGAGGCAAATTATGGAAATTATTTAAGGCGAAAAGAACAGCATATTACAGACAAAGGTTTAAGAAGGAAAGAAAAGACCAGGGGTTACGATTTAGCACCAAGGAGCACACACATCTGCAGCCTACCTAGTACTGGTCTTTACAGCGTTAAAAAAGGTGGGTTTTTGTTTTTTTCATTTAACTGTCAGTATTAAAAAAAAAACTGGATAGCAGTCAGCACATTAGAAATAGTTACACAACCACTCAAAAGTTTAAGCTTTGGCCTAATAGTAATGAGTGGGTAGCCATTCCTTTCTCTAAGGGACTTTCCTGACCCAGGGATGGAACTCGGATCTCCTGCATTGCAGGCAGATTCTTTACCATCTAAGCCACCAGTGAAGTCCCAATAGTAATGAAAAACCAATAAAAAATGCAAATTGAGCAATATCATCAGGTCTGCATTCTAAAAGATCCCTCTTGCACAGGAGGACAGAGAGAAGACTACTGGGATGAGACGAGTTAGAAAGCAGTGAGAAAACAGAAGCATGTGAAATGAATTGAAAGCGGCTGGAGGTGGGGGGGATTGTCAGGAAATAAAGGTTAATGTTATGTGTATTTCTGCACACCTTGTGAGAAGAGGTGCTGATTCCCTAGCCTTAGAAGATATAGCGTCTCCTCAAATCACAAAAGGCAGGCTTACTGTTCAGTATAATAAAGATAACGTCAGAAGGCTTACTGCCCATTATAAAAGAGCTGGTCCCCTAAGCTGGGAGCTCCTTTCCTGGAACACACCTGAACATGTACAGGCACCACCTGGCTGTCTCGGACATATTCTATAGAAAGTGGGGCTGGTGTCTGACAGTGTTGACTATGACCACAATAATGACCTGTCTCCAACCTGGAGTCTCACGTCTTCTCCTCACATCTATGGAATTGTGGCTGGCTTAACTTGTGAGCGTCTGCGAAGGGTAAAATCTCAAACCCTTCACAATGTTTGAAGCTTTGGTAATGAAGATGGAGTGCTGACAAAGACAAAGCTTTTTAGATTTGGAATGAAAGGATAGCTAATGAAAATTGAGAGAAGTCCATGGGAATCGTGAGTGAACATGATCAAATCGTGTGGTCCCCCATGCAGTAACTGGTCATCTATCTCACAGCTTAGTAATGAGGCTGAACTGGGGCGTTAGCTTCAGGCCAAGTACCAGGAAGTAGTTTCAAAAGCAGCAGCCTGAATGATGCCCTGGCTACTGCCAGCTACTCACTAAGCTCACCTGGTGGACCCTGAAAACAACTAGTAATATTTATCGGGAGAGGGAGGCAAGGGCACATAAGGTTCTTTCAGTATTTCTATACTGAGCATGAAAGAAGGAAAACTGTAACCACTCTAAGCAGAACCAGGAGAACCTCGAACTCTGGCTAGTTTGCTTGGGAGACCTAAGGGGCCAGAGGGGAGACATAATGCTTATTAAAGAAGAAAGGCAAAAAAAAAAGAAGAAGAAGAAGAAGAAAGGCAACAGTGGGCTGTCTTCCTGCTCAGTCCCTCCTGCAGTTTGTCTTCTCAACCTTCTATTCATTTGAGATGAGGCAAAGACCTCAGCATTTTTGACAGTGGGCCCTGTCTGCTGTGAGACAGCTTTGGCCCTTTGGGGAAACTTTCTCCGAAACAATCTCCCAAGGGCACTGATTCGTCCTGCAGGCTCTTCCATCCTAAATTGGGTTTTATAGGATGATGAAGGTAGTTCACCACAGAAGGAGAAACTCACCCAAAGATTAAATTCTGTCACCCCTACCAGCTTCAGGAAACTCCCAGTCCTACACTGAAATCAAGAATCACAGAGCTGGTCTTTTGACAAAGGAGCAGCCAAGAGCCCACATAAGGCGAACTCCTAAAAACAATGATGCCACCGCGCGGATCAAGCCCAAGCCAACCAGAGAGTACAAACTCATGGCCCCTGCCAAGAAGTAATATGGCTGTAGCTGCTGAATAAAGGTGTTCCCAACAGAAATGGATGATGTCCATCAGCAATGATGACCTTACCACAGAAAATAGAATGCAGGCCTTTAGGTGGGCTAGGATTGCTTGCAGCCACAGCACTGCTCAAAACAAATAAATTGACCTTATTTATGGGAGCAGAGTCACTCTCTCCCAACCTCCCCATATACCCTTAAAGAGAAAGATGATTATGGGTTGGGCCAAGTTCTCCGGGTCCCCAAGGGAAATTGAAGACCAAGCATACCTGGGTGTCTGACATCACTCTGGGGAGGGCAGGACATTTTATAGCTGGCTGATATATACATATTGGAGCCCACATCCCCATCCTGTGGAGGGAGAGGGTATCTGCTTTCAGCTATGAGGTTTGTGCGTGGTTCACAGTGGGAAACAGAAGCTAATGCGTCCTTCTGGGTGGAGTTCTTGGGACCAACTCGATGGATTACTGCTGTGCTTCCACCAATGAATGTAAAATTGGTATCGATATTTTTCATGCTTGCACAGTGAATGCTCTTAAGAGCCAGAGGAGATGATGCCACCTGGAAAGTGGCACGTAGAAGAGCACTAGTGGTCCCAGTGCCCACCATCCTTAGGACCCCTCTGAGTACAAGCTGCTGTGCATGGATGATTTTACTGACTGGAGCCTCTGGCAAGAGGAGCAGCCTCCATTGGAGGTGCCCCTTGGGTTTGGTGTATTCAAGAATGCAGCCAGCCCAGCTCCTGTGACATCCCAGCTTTACATGAAAGAGTGGCAGCTACATCTTGAGGGAAAATGTCTCTTCCATTCTGCCACCTAAACCAATGCCGTTGATACACAGAGGATCCTCTAAGTGCCTGGGCCTGGTACACTAATAATTCAACTAAGCTGACACCCTGTGGTGTTCTACGGACTGTTGTGCTGTTTGACCTCAGTGCCAGCTACACAGAATTGAGAAGTGGGTATGGCTGCTATGCTCCGTGGGCGGAGCTCAAGGATGTTCTCACAGATTTGGCCGATATTCCATGATAAACCTTGTTAGATTTTTACTGATCTGAGGCTGGTACCAGTTGGGAATAATTGTTTGGGTCTGCTACTTGGAAAATGACAGATTGACATCTTAAACATGGGCCACATAAATTGTGGAGACAAACTGTAGTTGCCGATCAGACCATGTGGGTCATTAACACATGGCCATGGTAAGGGCCTACGGTCTGAAGAGGCCAGCTGCAGTCCAGCTGCTGATGAAGCCTGCACTGCCCAGGCTGCCATCACTGCCAGCAGATCCATCACCATTCCAGATGTGCCAACACGTGGACCATCACTGAAAAGACCCAGAGTAAAGGATTCTGTTCCTGATGCAGAGGTAACCACTGCATCCCACACTGTGAGTCCAGGAGAAAGACCCATCTGTCTCCTGGTGAGAGAGGCCACATCTCCCACCACTGGCAGACTAGCTACATCTGACCTTTAACCCCATCTTCAGACCATCAGTGGTGCCTCACCATCAAAGGCACTCTTTCATGTTATGGTATTACAATCCCGATCCAATCTGCTGACTCCAGCCAAACCACCTGCCAATTCCTCCAGGTGTCTTTCCAACCGCCACCCCCAATTCCTGTAGCTTTTCATTCAGTCACCCCAAGGGGCAGATGAATGCCACCTGACTGGTGGCATAGACAAGTAAGACAGATTTGACTGACTACCTTCAGGTAAGCCTCCCAAAATAAAAACAAGTACTAGATTCAGTTATTTGTACTGAACTGGGAGCCCTGGTGCCTACCATCTGTGCAGGAGAGGACAGTGGAGAAACAGCTGGT
This sequence comes from Odocoileus virginianus, assembly GCF_023699985.2. Lineage (NCBI taxonomy): Eukaryota > Metazoa > Chordata > Mammalia > Artiodactyla > Cervidae > Odocoileus > Odocoileus virginianus. Next base: position 15,774,986 of record NC_069682.1, on the reverse strand, counting down.
CTGTGCTACCTAAGCAGGTCCCACCTGTGCTGCAGGGGGTAGGGGAGGACGGGACACACATTCTTCACAGAAGTACTTATGCGGAAGTCAGACATTAACTTACCTCCCTCCAGAAATGTGGTGACTTGTACTTTACGGGTGGTTCTAAGAGACCCTCAAGCATTTAAGCAAGCACCACCAGTAGATCCTGTACCTGCAGACAGCTATGACCTCTCAAAGTATAGCTATTCTTGACTAGTAGGAGGGGCACCCCAGAGGGATAACTGATTTGTTAATTATGTGCAGCCTGCTCCAAACTACTTAACCCTAAAATGGGAGTTATCCAATTAGGAAGGGTGGTTTGAACTGTCCCAGACTTAAGCTGAGGTGAACAATGACATCATACCAGCCCTGGAGCCATTTGGGTCAGGGTCAACTATTCAGGTCAGGCCAGTATTGTTATGGATGACAGAACCACCCCAGACTTCCTTCCTTCAGACCAGGCCAAGGCTGTGCATTCCAGCATCCTCCTGAACTACTTGCATCAGGTAGAAAGTCACTGCAGAAACCTGAAGAGAAAGCCACTTGGCTCTCCAGAGCAGACCCCTGAAGGTTACGGTGTTTGTTCAGCTGGCTGGTCGAGGACCCTGGGGAGCCAAACTGAGGTCAATATTGCAGTTTGGCCTCATTCTGCTACCATGCTGATAGTACGTAAACTGAATTACATGTTTTATGAGATAAACTGAATGGCTCTGGTCCCAGGTTCTGTCAGACAGATTACTCAGGGTGGTCAATCATAGGAAATTGTGCCAGAAGCCAAGAAGGTAGAGAAATGAGGGATGAATATTGTTGGAAGGCAATTACCCTTGGACCCATCACATTTCTGTACATCTTGTAGGTAGAGGCACTCTTTGTTCCAGACTATTTTAAGTACGTCTACATCGTAAACAGCCAGGAAGAACAGAAATGTCACCCTCAGGAACAACAGACAGGTTTGCTCACTGTCTCATGCAAAAAGATGTCATCTCCCACCAGGATTAAGGTCAGGCAAGCTTTCTGCCCATTATGAAAGTCTGGGGGGCTCCTCTCCTGTAAGAGACTATACTACACATCCAGAAGCATCACCCACCCTCCTCACAGTCTATGGAGCTCAGGGTTGGGAAAAGCAGCACGGATGCCAACAACTCTGGCTCCTGCCCCTGTCATGAGTTATCAAGTCTTATGTCTCTGACTGAGAAATCTGCGTCTTCTACCAACATCCATGAAACTGTGGAGGGAGCTAACCTGTTAAACTGGAATTAGCTAAATTTGTGTGTGTGTACGTATGTGTGTGTGCACACATCTGCATGTACCCCTACATATCCTTAAACACTTTTCTTTTCTAGCAGGTCCAGCACAAGATTAACCAATACAAATTTAAACTAAATTTTGCTTGACATGGAATTAAAGTTCTGCTACTTATTACTCCACAGAACGGAAAATATTGAGAGTTCATCAAAATATTAAAAAAGATAGATCACCTCGGTTTGCTCCTAATCCCATAAACATTCATTCTTTGTCTCCTTTACAAGGTCACCTGACAGATAAGGTGCCTCCAGGTTTAGTCATAGGTTCTGCCCCTGACAAATTCATCCACATTCAGGTCTAAATTACTACTACACACCCATAAGCTCTTCTCCATTTTAGACCTCTCTTCTGCACTACAGAATCATAAGAACACCTGTGATGTTCCTCTTGGATATTTCAATGGTACCTCAAAATGAATGTGCCCAAAATATACAAAATATACAGAGTTGACTTAACCCCACTTCCTCCTTCAGTTCTCTATCAAGTTAAACAGTTCAGACATCTACAACTCACTTCATATCCAGTATCATTAAATCTCGTCACATTTTCCTTTAAGAAACAGAAATTTCTTTCCTTCTGTTTCCAACACTTCAATTTAGTCAATCTACTATCATCTCTCACCCTAGCTACTATATCTGTCTTCTAACAGGTCCGTTTGCAGCCAATCTAGCCTCTTTCCAACTGTTCTCCATAGTATAACCACAGTGATATTCACCAAAAAAACTAAACTTGCAGACAAAATGAAAAAACCTGAAGCTATCTGCTTAGTCCTACTTAAAAGAACATCCCATAAAGTTTCCAGTCTTCATGGGAAAAAAAAAATTCAAAATGGCTCAAATATCACGGTGTCTACAAATCCCTTTAAAATCATCTTTTTAAATCCTTATTTCCCTCAAACACTGTAGAACTATTCAGGACACTATTTCCAATTATCTGAAAAATTTTTCTGAGTTTACTCCCTTACCAGTCTCCTAACTGGGAATCAGGAAAGTCCACATCATTACCTCATCAGTGGCGTACAACCCTCCAAATGGCAGGATGAGTGAATACGGCAGCAGAAGGGGAACAGGCCTGAAACATCCGTATGTCGGCATGACTGTGTTCACCAAGCCAAAGTTAGCTTTCCCAGGGAGACTGGTTCCCCCTCACACTTGAATTTCCTTACTTTCACACTTTATATTTAGATGTCAAAAGAAGCAGCCTGATATAGAGAAAATTAATTTTCAATTCTAATAAACATAAAATTCAAGAGTCTCCCAAGTTGAGAGGGACTACCAGGTTGCAGCACCCTTACAGCAATCTCTGGCCCCATGCAGCTCAGGTGAAACCACTATAATACACCAGGTTTATTATAAAGCCAAAGTAAATAAGACAGCGGGGTTCTTAGATAGAGCAAATAAATGGACCAATTCAACAGAAGACAGAGCTCAGAAACAAACTCATGATCATAAGGAACCTTGTTACCTTACAGTGAGTGCACAGGGCCAAAGAATGCATTACTTAAATAGGGCAACTAGTTTGCCAGATAGAAAGAAGCACAGAAAATGGACCCCTACCTCACACTCACTAGAAGGAAAAGCCAATTCCAGATTAATTAAATATAAATGCAAATAAGTGGCAAATTTATATTTGAACTATTACATTAATGAGAATGAACTAATATGAATGAAATACATGAATTACAGATAAATGAAACTACAGATAAATGAATGTAGAAACATAATGCTGAATTTAAAAAAGCAAGTTATATACAGAGCTTTGGTTTTGACTACACATAGGCTGAATCTATTTTATAAAACTCAAACAAAACTAAACAATAACTATTTAAGGATACACATTCATGTGATAAACTTTAAAAGGGCAAGAAAATAACAACACTCCTTGGGAGTAGATCAAAGCACACAGTAGAACTGACCATTTTCTAGTAAACTTTGGTGGTAGAATCACATGTTTATTGTTATAGATTTTATGTTACACCACATTTATTCTTCTGAATGTTATTAAGTATAACTTTTTGAAGTATTTAATTGCACAAAAAGCACAAACAGAGCAGGGAGGAAAAAAATGACTAATATTCCTGGAGCACCATCGTAAGACTCCATAAAAGAAACCTCACTTTAGCCAGCTGTATTTGGCAGGCCAAACAGAAGAAAGCAGACTGTAGGGGGTGGGGGTGGAGGTGGAGGTGGAGGTGGAGGTGAACGCAAAAGGAACAAAACAAAAAAAGGCCAAGGGGGTATGAAAACACAGCATCTGCCTACAGATAAGAGACAATTTAAAAGAGCATGAATAAAAATAGGTTGAACTGTACTCATATTAAGGAGTTACTAAAGAAAGACTAAAAAATCGGAAAACCAAATTTGATGGTTTCTTTTTAAAGGGTCAAGTGAGCCCTTAATAATATGGAAAGGGGAAGTAAATAGGAATAGGTAAAATAACTTGTGTAGAAAGCAAAGGTTCAAAGAAAAGAACATGCACAGTATTCCAGGAGTGATTCTATCTAGAAAGAAAAAGTTTAAAATGAATGTTGAAATAAAAAAGAAAAATTTCACAAGTAGCCAAGATTTTTAAATTCCCCCTTTTTCAGGTTTAGCTATTTTAAATTATGAAATGCTCCAAACATATGATGATAAAACAAACATCAATATACACACCACTTGGATTAAATACAGATTAACATTTTGTCTTGTTCCCTTCTAAGACATGATTATTTAAAGTCACTGTACAGAAATACAATGTTTTAACTATACTCCCCCTAACCACTTTAGGAAGTTCCAAGGTGGTAAAGGGGGTAGGGGGTAAAGTTGGGAAGGAAGGAAAGAGAGCATATGCTCCTTTTAAATATATTCTCCAGAAAAAAAATCCTTTTTAATTATCGAAAGACAGGCGGGAAAGAATATGACACAGCAAAACTACTTAATATTTCACATATTTTCTACACTATCATATTGGAAGGGCTACTGTCCCCATAAATGCCAGTGCCCATACAGGGAGGCATTATAGGTTTCAAGCAAAGAAACTTGTATCTAAGTAAAATCACAATAAATGCTCATTGAAAGAGTAACTAAAGAATGAAAACCAAAACACTTTTGCCCTGAATAGAAAAAGGAGTATGAAAGGGGTAGAAAAAGTGTAAAAGAGGCCTGAGACAAGCCACACACAGAAAGCCTTCAGCCAAGAAAGAGACAATCTTTGTCTGTTACAGCTTCTTTTGGAGCAGACTTTGGAAATGGCCCTCTGCCCAAAATTCTGTGTTACAGGCCTTTGTTCAATAAGCCTGAAACAAGGTCCCAATCAACCATGAAGTTAACTTGATTCAGAATGACCTATATATACACACTATAAAAAAGATCTATTTAGAAAAGATGAGCTGCAAAATAAGACTCTGGTGGAAAAACATAATATAATAAAACACTCAGAATTATTCCAAAATATTTTATCCTGGGAAAGACTGAATCTGTCATTAACACTCTGGCCTACACCCAATTTTTCAGTACAACCCAAGGACATTTTTCTGTCCGCTAACCTCCTGCTTAAGAATATAATGCACACTTTACAACACTCTACATGGCAATTATGTATCCACCTCAAAAATATATATTTTTTGTTATGTGCTTGATTTAATCATTTTACCCAAACCAGGATTTAAAGTAAATATGAACTTTTAAAAGGACATTAAGGGGGGAAAGGGAGCCTTAAGGGGGGAGGTGATATACGTATAATTATGGCTGATTTGTGTTGTATGGCAGAAACTGACACAACACTGTAAAGAAATTTTCTCCCCTCAAAAAATTTTTTAAAAAAAAGAACATTAGGTCACAGTTCATCTTTTACATGTCAGGTCATGAACTTGTACTTATTCCCAACTACTACTCCTTGTTGTTGTTCAGTTCAGTTGCTCAGTCGTGTCTGACTCTTTGCGACTCCATGAACTGCAGCACGCCAGGCCTCCCTGTCCATCACCAACTCCCGGAGTTCACCCAAACCCATGTCCATTGAGTCGGTGATGCCCTCCAACCATCTCATCCTGTCGTCCCCTTCTCCTCCTGCCCTCAATCTTCCCCAGCATCAGGGTCTTTTCAAATGAGTCAGTTCTTCGCATCAGATGGCCAAAGTACTGGAGTTTCAGCTTCAACATCAGTCCTACCAATGAACACCCAGGGCTGATCTCCTTTACGATGGACTGGTTGGATCTCCTTGCCGTCCAAGAGACTCTCAAGAGTCTTCTCCAACACCACAGTTCAAAAGCATCAATTTTTCGGCGCCCAGCTTTCTTCACAGTCCAACTCTCACATCCATACATGACCACTGGAAAAACCATAGCCTTGACTAGACGGACCTTTGTTGACAGAGCAATGTCTCTGCTTTTCAATATGCTGTCTAGGTTGGTCATAACTTTCCTTCCAAGGAGTAAGCATCTTTTAATTTCATGGCTGCAATCACTATCTGCAGTGATTTTGGAGCCCAGAAAAATGTTTTAATATTTCAGGAGTGTCCCTATCCTCTCAAAAAGATAATATATTAAAAATTCTGTAGAAATGTCAGGTGCTGTAATATAATGGCTTCAAGAGCACAGACTCAAGAACCAAACTGCATAAATTTAAAAGTAAACTCTACCATTTACTAGTTGTGTAGACTGGAGCAATTACTTAATTATTCCATGCCCTCAGTTTTCTTATCAAACAGACAATTTAAAAACAAATAATTTTATCAACTTCACACAGTTAATATGAAGGTTTAAATGAGCTAATATGGATAAAGGATTTTCAACAGTGCCTATCATCTGGAAAAAACTAATGGTAGCTTTTATTGTTATTATTCTTTGTTCCCCAATCCATACTCAAGTGTTTAACCGAGTTTATCAGATGGTGTTAAACCAGTTAAAGCTTATAACCACTACCAAATACAACTCTTAAAAACAATCTTAGAAATTAAAAATTGTTACTGAGTTCATTTAAGACATTCCAGCTATATTAAACATATAATAAGGAGTACAAATCGAACCAGTGTGATCAAAAGGGTTAAACCCAACACTTCAAAGGGATTTGGAGTGTACTTAATAATAACCCCTTCTGAGCCTCATTTCTTTCATATTCATCACAGGAATATTTTTGATCCTGCAATTCTTACAAGAAAGGACATCATTTGGGGATATTCATAAAGAAAGAATAATTCTTTAAGGTACAAGTTGGTAGATTAAAAGAACTGATTACACTGGTTTTATATATTTATACACACACGCACATATTTAGGTGCTCAGTTGTGTCCGACTCTTTGAGATTCCATGGACTACAGCCTGCCAGGCTCCTCTGTCCATGGATTTTCATGGGATTTCCCAGGCAAGAATATTAGAGTGGGTTGCCATTTCCTTCTCTAGGGGATCTTCCTGACCCAGAGACTGAACCTACGTCTCCTGCACTGGCAGGTGTATTCTTTACCACTCTGCACCTGGCAGGTATGTACCACCTGCCACACACATACACATTTTTTTTTTCTTCTCCAGAATGATAAAGGGATTTAAGAGGAGAAAAATCAGTGGACAAGAACGTCCAACAAATCATTAAATGTGAGAAAGCAAATGGAGGCAACGTTAACTAACTGAACAGAACAACAGGAGAAGCTAGAACCCCAAACACCCGCAGATGGCAAGGCAATTTATTCTAAAAGAAAAAAAATGAGAGGCTGAGAATTCGGAAGCAACAGTTTCTTTAGACTACAAAAGAGAGGAAGAAAATCAAAATCACAGTGAGATACTACTTGATATCCACTAGGATGGCTGTTAAAAAAAATAGATAAAACAGAGCTGAGCATGTGGAGAAACCAAAACCGGGACACACTGCCAGCAGGAATGTAAAATGGGGCATCCACTTTGGATGACAGTTGGCAGTCCCGTGAAGGGTTAAACAGAGTTACCACAGGACCCAGCAATTCCTCTCATAGGTATATAACCAACGTAACTGAAAACATATGTCCACACAGAAACTGGTACACAGATGTTCATAGCAGCGCTATCCGTAATACCCCAACTGGAAAAAATGCAAATATTCATTAACTAATAAATGGATACATTTGATATATCCACAAAATAGAATACTATTTTGAAGTAAAAAAGAATAAGCACTGGCACATGCTCCAATATGGATGAGCTTTGAAAACATCATGCTAAGTGAAAGAAGACATCACAAATGACCACTTACTACATGATACCATTTATATGAAATACCCAGAACAGGCAAATCTACAGGGATAAAAAGTAAACGGCCAGTTGCTGAGGGCTAGGTGGAGAGAGAAGGCAGGGACTGAGGAGTGATAGCCAAGGAGGATGGCGGTTTCTTTTGACGTAATGACAATATTCTAAAATGTCTGTGGCGATGCATGTGCAACTCCATGAATATAACAAAAGCCACTGAACTATACACTTTAAGTTGGTAAACTGTATGGTATGTGAATTCTATCTCAATACAACTGTTTTTCTTTTAAAAGTGAGGAACAAAGGAGAGGTTACAACAGACAATGCAGAAATACAAAGGATTATAAGAGACTATTATGAACAACTATATGGCAATAAAATGGATAATCTGGAAGAAATGGACAGATCCTTAGAAAAATTCAATCTTCCAAGACTGAACCAGGAAGAAATAGAAATTATGAACAACCCAATTACAAGCACTGAAATTGAAGCTGTGATCAAAAACCTCCCAAAAATCAAAAGCCCAGGACCAGATGGCTTCACAGGAGAATTCTACCAAACATTTAGAGAAGAGCTAATGCCTATCCTTCTAAAACGCTTTCAAAAAACTGCAGAGGAAGGAACACTTCCAAACTCATCCTATGAGGCCACCATCACCCTGATACCAAAACCAGACAAAGACAACACCCACAAAACAGAAAACTGCAGGCCAGTATCACTGATGAACACAGATGCAAAAATCCTCCACAAAATTTTAGCAAACAGAATCCAACAGCACATCAAAAAGCTCATACACCATGAACAAGTTGGGTTTATTCCAGGAATACAAGGACTCTTCAGCATATACAAATCAATCAATGTGATACACCATATTAACAAATCGAAAGATAAAAACGATATGATCATCTCAATACAGAAAAAAACTTTGACAAAAGTCAGCACCCATTTATGATTAAAACTCTTCAAAAAATGGGCATAGAAGGAACCTACCTTCAATATAGTAAACACCATATATGATAAGCCTACAGCAAACATTATTCTCAATAGTGAAAAACTGAAAGCATTCCCTCTAAGATCAGGAACAAGACATGGGTGTGCACTTTCACCACTATTACTCAACATAGTTCTGGAAGTCCTAGCTACACCAATTGGGAAAAAAAGATATATAAGGAATCCAGACCAGAAAAGTAAAGCTGTCACTGTTTACAGATGACATGATGCTGGACACAGAAAACCCTAAAGGTAGTATCAGAAAATGACCAGAGCTAATCAGTGAATTTAGCAAAGCTGCAGGATACAAAATCAATACACAGAAATCACTTGCATTTCCATATACTAACAATGAAAAATCAGAAAGAGAAATTAAGGAACCAATTCCATTCACACTTCAACAAAAAGAATTAAATATCTAGGAATAAACTCACCTAAGAAGACAAAAGAACTAACTGTACACAGAAAATTATAAGACACTAATGAAAAAAATCAAAGATGACATAAACAAATGGAGAGATATTCCACTGTATCTCATTGTTCATTGTAGCACTATTTACAATAGCCAGAACATGGAAGCAACGTAGATGGCCATCAACAGATGAATGGATAAAGAAGTTGTGGACATACACACAATGGAATATTACTCAGCCATAAAAAGGAAGGCCTTTGAGTCAGTTCTAATTAGGTGGATGAACCTAGAACCTATTATGCAGAGTGAAGTAAGTCAGAAAGAGAAAGATAAATATCGTATTCTAACACATATATGTGGAATCTAGAAAAATGGTACAGAAGAATTTATGTTCAGGGCAGCAGTGGAGAAAGAGACATAGAGAATAGACTATGGACACAGAGGGAGGGGAGGAGAGGGTGAGACGTAGGGAGAGAGTAACATGGAAACTTACATCACCATATATAAAATAGACAGCCAGTGGGAATTTGCTGTATGGCTCAGGAAATTCATACAGGGGCTCTGTATCAACCTAGGGGGTGGGATGGGGCAGGAGATGGGAGGGAGCTTCAAAAGGGAGGGGATATATGTATACCTATGGCTGATTCATGTTGGGGTTGGACAGAAAACAAATTCTGGAAAGCAATTATCCTTCAATAAAAAAATAAATTAAAAAAAAAGTGAGGAACAGAGCTAAAAGCTGGAGAATTAACTGTCTCTTAGATTTGGGTAAGGCCTGCTCACCCCACCAAGTGACAGTCTCCGTTACACATTTATAGTTTCTACTTAAGCATTTTAGTTCCTCATCCTTAAACATAAGACTAGAACCACCAGATCATATGAGACAACACAGCATGGCAGGGTGAGGGAAGACCTAAAACAGAACAGAAACGAAAAGAACCGCCCCCCCAAATTTTGCATAGATTAGAGGAATCCTTTTCTGAAAAGGATTTACATTACATGAAACATATATGTATGCATTATATGAAGCGTAAAAGGTAATTCATTGACAAAAATCCAACTTGTGAAAAAGAAACAAACATTCTGAAAAATTATAAAGAACACTAACTGATACACTGGAATTTATTTTTGAGATGTCTTCCAAAGGTAAAGAAACAAGATAGGAGAACAGCACTAAAATATTAATTTAAAAGGTCTAATATCTGCATCTAGAAAAAATGGGAATATATGAATCTATGAATATTCCCAGAATATATGGGAAAACAAATTAAAGAAATAACACACAGCACCCCAAAATACAGCAGCATATCCCCCAAACGCCAGCATAATATACTTTCAAAAGACCAAGTTACAGCCCTATGAAATTTCAAAATATTACAGCTAACAAGAATAAATATTCCAAAGTTTTCAGAGAGAAAAAGGCAAGTTACATACAAAGAATCAGATATATCAGACATCTCAGGGACAATCCTGGAAGCTAGAAGAAATGGACTAGACTGCCTTTCAAAGTATGGAGGGAAAATAATTTTCATTCTAAAACCAAAGTGGTCCAGCACAGTGGTAACAAAGCAGATTCTAAAGCCAGACTTCCTGGTTCAAATAATGCCATTTAATAGATGTATGATTCTGAACAAGTCAAATAACCTCTTTGAGTATCAGTTTCTTCATCTGTGAAGTGGGGTTGCTTTTGAGGGTGAATGAACTCACAGGTGTTCACATGTGTAAAACATCTGATACACAATAGCGTCTTAGTCGCTCAGTTGTGTCCAACTCTTTGCGACCCCATGGACTGTGGCCCACCAGGCTCCTCTGTCCATGGGATTCTCCAGGCAAGAACACTGGAGTGCGTTGCCATTCCCTTCTCCAGGGGATCTTCCCAACCCAGGGAGTGAATCCAGGGTCTCCTGCACTGCAGGCCTGACACACAGTAGTTACTATTAAAGTGCTCTAGAGAACAAGACTGAGTATAGAAAGGGGCAAAACAGATCTCAGCTTTTCACTATAGTCCCTTTGGTAGATTCTGACTGGCCTGGGCACACTCACATACTATCAGACAGGAGGAGGGAACTGTGAAACGCAGTCCAATGATAACTGCTCAGTAGAGAATTATCTATATGCCTTTAGCTCAAATGAGACAGAAAAACAGAAAACAGAAATTCGTATTGAAAGAGAACCACCTGACCAGACAGTCAAGAATGGAAACAGGAAGTAACAAGAGAGAGTCTTGGTCTGGTTGAGCATCAGAAACAGAGTAACCCAGGACAGGTGGAGTCAGATTAAAAGAAAAAAGGCAGTTTGTTGGTAAGAGCAAAACAGAGTACTCAAAGAAGAAAAACTGACTTTAACCACAGTTAAAGACAAGCTTGTTCAAAGATGAGATTCACTGAGGTTTTGGGGGTTGGGGTTTTTTTTTTCAAGGCTAAATTAAAAGCATTTAAAATTAAAAGATAACAGGAAAACAAAAAGGAAAAAGGAATACCAACTGAGGCAATATGGCAGATTAGACACCTGCAAACTCTCACTTATGAACTGCCTAAACATACTTGATAAGACTCTTTAAAAATTCAGAGTCCAATATTAAATACAGCAAACAAAATTCAGGGAGGAGGGAGAAGGGGGGACTAAAGATCAGAGCAGAAAACATCAAAGATGTTACTCCATAGAGGTTTGCTGGCCACTAACAGACTTAAGACTTACACCAAATGGGAACAAGGGCTTCCCTGGTAGTTCAGCTGGTAAAGAATCTGCCTGCAATACAGGAGACCCCGGTTCAATTCCTGGGTCAGGAAGATCCCCTGGAGAAGGAAATGGCTACCCACTCCAGTATTCTTGCCTGGAGAATTCCAAGGACAGAGGAGCCGGGCAGGCTACAGTCCATGGGGTCGCAAAGAGTAGGACACAACTTTGCAACTAACAATTTCACTTTCAAATGGCAACAAAATAGAAGGTCTTGGTTTGCTGAATGTGGGAAAGTAGAAGTGACATGGCAAAAGGATCTCTGCAGATGTGATTAAGAATCTTGAGATAGAAAGATTATTCAGGATTACTGATATGAGCTCATGTCATCAGAAGAGTGTTTAGGAAACTAATACACACACACATACACCCCTGAGGGGGAAGGGGAGGGCAGTTATCCAAGAAAGTATAACAAGTTCTCATGTTTTCAGGTACAAAATTCTCAATAGTCCTGGGTTGATCATACCCGAAGAACACTTGGCAGAGTAACAGAATAAAACTGTCTAGGAATACGTCTTCAATTTATCTTACCAATGTATCACTCTCAGCATGCAGAGAGATCTCAAAGATGTTATCTTAAGACGGGCTCACAACCAAAATTTATAAAACACATAAGGAAATAATTCACCATAAGTGGGAGGCAGCATACACACACATATGCACATACATACATGTGCATACTTACACAGTAAGGCCTCCAGAGAATGTTAATCTGAAAGAGAATATTAATCCAGAAGAAAGGAAAGTTAACAGAATAGATGACATGAATAAAAGGTACAAAATAATGGTGGTTCATCTGAATCCAAATAGTTCAATAACTACATTAAGTGTATATGCAATAAATGTCCCAGTTAAAAGAAATGTCACACCATTTTTGTTTTTAATTTTTTATTTTTGGCTTGTGGAATCTCAGCTCCCCAATGAGGGATTGAACCCGGGCCATGGCACGGAAAGCTGGGAGGAATGCTAACCACTAGTCTACAAGTGAACTCCCACACTGTATTTTTTTAATAAAATTCAGCTATTCCTAGAAGAGACAAATCTTAAAAGGAAAAAGTTGAAAGCAAAAGAAAGGGAAGGGTATATTCTGTATGTTAACATGTAGTAATATTAATGGTATCAAGACAAAATAGGCTATAATTTTTAAAAACTCTAGGCCAGAGAATACTTTATTCCATACTAATGCTGTCTTTCATCAAAAATAGTTTTACATGAATTTACTCAATGGAGATTTTATAATTTATACTTTGCTCTTCGAAAAGAACTAAAAACATTAGAGAAGCTACTTTCATGCCAAGCTTGGAGAAGGGAGGGGACAATTTTAGAAAAAATGAAAACGTGTAACTGCACATAAAATTGCAGGTGGCTAGAAAGGAAATCAGCTCAAAGGAAATATAACTAAAAATAGGCTTCGAACAGTGGCTCTAATGCCTTCATTTGGATTTTCCAATTATTTCAGAGCTAAAATGCACACAATTTGTTTTTAACCAAGAGGGTTATTTTAGAAATAATTTCTGCCATAATTAAATATATTTATTTATGTCTCAGAAGTTCTCAAGTACCACTTGTAACTCAGAGACCAAAGGATTTTTAAATGTGCAATGATATTAATGGCAAAATATAGCACAATTAATTATTTTTGACAAGTTGGAATAAAAATTCCTATGACAGTAAATTTTGTTGGATCTCTAACAAAACATTCTTAGGGGTGTTATGCCTTGATGTGTGTCATGCCAGATTCTTTAACAGAATTCCTGTATCTTTGGATATTATTATGAATTTACAAGCCCTAATGCTAGAAACACTTAGAAAAAGACTTAAAAGTAAACAAAAAAGTATTCTTAACAAAATTGAAACAATGAAAGTGGTTTTTAAATAGGAAGCTACTGCCTCCAAAAAGTCTCTTTATCACATGAATTTACTCATGAAGAAACATTAAACATATCCATATTGACATTCTACAAAGTAACTGGTCTACAGTTTTCAAAAGTATCAAGGTCAGGAAAAGTCCAGTGTAGATGAGGAACAGCGGCAGACTGAAGAAGGCTGAGGAGACAGGATAACTAAACGCTTCTGAACTGGCTCAATTTCCCATAAAGTTACTGAACAAACTGGCAGACTGCAGTAGAAATTTGAGTAGAGAGTAGTAATATATTCATGTTAATCACCTGATTTTGATGCTTGTATAACAGCTATGCAGTAGCATGTACTTGTGTCTAGAAATTACACCCCCAAGATTTCAAGACTGATGGGGCACCATAGCAGCAGGTTATTCTCAAACAGTTCGAAACAAAAAAGTTCTTTGTCCTATACTTGCAATTTTCTGTGAGTTTAAAATTGTCATTCCTTCCCCTCCAAAAAAAATATTTGAAGTCATCTTTACTACTTACTCACAAAAATGAGAGCAAGATTTTTTTTTTTTAAGTTCACTGATTCAGAGGTAATTAGCAATCAATGTTCCATTAACCTATGAAGGAACACAACCAAGAAAAATTTCTCTAAGATAAGGATACAATGATCTTTTCCCCCATCAACTGAAATTAAAAGGGGACAGCCCCATTCAAAACTATAATGAATTCCAATGGCTCTAAAGTCTCTTGCATTGAGCTTCTCTAAAGAGATTCTGAGACCTTCCACTATAATTTCCTTCCCTTTTATTTGTTGAAATTAACAGATGCATGCATGCTAGGCACTGGGATGATCACAGCAGAACCCTGCAGAAGGCAAAGAGAACAGGACAAATTAACTAGATAATTCTAATAATAAATGCTTTGAAAGGGAACTATAGGATGCTGTAAAAAACAATCCGAAGAGAATTCTAATAATATGTGCACAGGTAGGAGACAGGACAGAAAAGGGCATTGGGGAAAACCACCCTTTAATAAAATTCAGGGTAAGACCTCAAGGATGAACGGGAGGGACTTGACCAGATGAAACAAGCCTGTAATATAAGTCAGGTATGCAGAGATATTTTTATCCCTAGAACTTAAAAATCCTAGATGGGTTAGTAATAAGGAATAAAGCTAAAAATAAAGGCAGTTGCCAGGCCTCTTAAAGAAACTTAAATGCTGTTAAAAAGATTTTAGGGCTATGGCGGCTGCGGCTGCACGCTGGAACCATGTGTGGGTTGGCACCGACACTGGCATCCTGAAAGGAGTGAACCTTCAGCGCAAACAGGCAGCGAACTTCACGGCGTCAGGACAGCCGCGGCGCGAAGAGGCGGTGAGCGCCCTGTGTTGGGGTGCGGGCGGCGAGACACAGATCCTGGTGGGCTGTGCCGATGGGACAGTGAAGCACTTCAGCACCGAAGAAGGCAGGTTCCAGGGCCAGAGGCAGTGTCCTGGAGGGGAGGGCACGTTCCGAGGCCTCGCCCAGGTCGACGGCAACCTCATCACATGTGTGGATTCTGGGATCCTTCGAGTCTGGCATGACACGGACAAGGAGGCATCCTCTGACCCACTCCTGGAACTGAGGGTGGGCCCTGGGGTATGTAGGATGCGCCAAGACCCAGCATGCCCCCACATCGTTGCCACTGGTGGGAAGGAGAATGCTCTGAAGGTGTGGGACCTGCAGGGATCTGAGGAGCCTTTGTTCAGGGCCAAGAATGTACGGAATGATTGGCTCGACCTGCGGGTTCCCATCTGGGACCAGGACATACAGTTCCTCCCAGAGTCACAGAGGCTCGTCACCTGTACAGGGTACCACCAGGTCCGTGTCTATGATCCAGCCTCCCCTCAGCGCAGGCCAGTCCTTGAGGCCACCTACGGAGAGTACCCACTGACAGCCATGACCCTCACTCCTGAGGGCAATTCAGTGATTGTGGGGAATACTCATGGGCAGCTGGCAGAAATTGACCTTCGACAAGGGCGCCTGCTGAGCTGTCTAAAGGGACTGGCGGGCAGCGTCCGAGGGTTGCAGTGCCACCCTTCAAAGCCCCTACTAGCCTCCTGTGGTTTGGACAGAGTCTTGAGGATACACAGGATCCGGAATCCACGGGGCCTGGAGCATAAGGTTTATCTCAAATCTCAATTGAACTGCCTTCTCCTGTCAGGCAGGGATAACTGGGAGCAGGATGAACCGCAAGAGCCTCAGGAGCCCAACAAGGTGCCCTCAGAAGACACAGAGACAGATGAACTTTGGGCCTCCTTGGAGGCAGCTGCCAAGCGGAAGCTCCCCAATTGGGAGCAGACCCAAGGCGCTCTCCAAGCCAGACGGAGAAAGAAGAAACGGCCTGGGTCCACCAGCTCCTGAAGAGCTTGTGCTCACTTTGTAAATAAACACCTTAAAAACGTAAAAAAAAAAAAAAAAAAAGATTTTAGGATTTTTATTCTTGCAGTCCAGTCACTGACTTCCAAACCTTTTTTATTGTTCATCCTAATTTCAAGTCAACTCTTACACAGAATCTCAATATGTAATATAAACAAAAGCAGCACTAACCTGGCTAAAGTGTAAAGAGGATGCTCTAGAACTTCATCAGCTAAGCCTCCTGCTTCCCTAAGTGAGACCAAAGGCAAAAACAGGAGAAAAGAGATGGGGCCAGTATGAGAAATAACATAAGCTGGGCTGCTTTAGCCAGACTTCCAATCAGAAACTAGTGAGATACTCTAATTAGAAGAATTCAAAGAGCATTTATAACAGAGGGACTAAAGACAAAGGAATGGGAAGGGATGGGGAACAGGAGGTATTGGAGCCAATGTTCTCAGCAGGAAGAGCTAAAATCCTAAATGCAAAAGGACAAGCGCAGGAGGATCACTAGAATGAGGACGACGAAGTCACCCAGACAAGGCCACCTTGAGAGGAACAGGGACTTGTCCTGGACACAGCCAGTCCACTGGGAAGAAACCAGAGAAATAAATGTTCTGAGCTTGCCTTCCTCACTGCTGCTGACCTGACCATGTCCACACTGGCTGCACTCTTTCTGAAGCCAGAAGTCACAGATGCCCATGGACATAATCCATATGGTAAGCCTCCCAGGACAAAGACCAGAGGGGAGAGAAAAATCAAGGAAGATCAAACAGAAGTTACCTGTCATACAGCAGCAGGCACAGAAGTACTAGGCAAGATCAAATCTACTCTTCTGGAACCAATGAAATGCTTTCCATGAGGCCAAGGCAATTAAACTGAAGCTGAAGACTGACCAGGAATTAGGCAGAGGAAATTGAGTAGGTACCCATTCCAAGCAAAGGGACTGGCCACAACAAAGGCACACTGCTAAAGCACTGTGTGAATGAGGATGTGTGAAGCCCAAAGTGTGGAGGAAGGGAGGGACAGAACGAAGCTAGAGAGGCAAAGGGAGACAAGACCGTGCTTATGTCCATACCACACTACCATCCAGCCTTTGTCCTGCAGGCAAAGTGTAAGGACTGACATGATATCACTTGATAGAGGTATGGGTGGGTTTTTAATGAAAGTAACAGGCAAAGAAATTTTCCTCTTAATGGTAAAAGTCAATTCTTGCTCTTACTTATTGACCGGCTCCTGCCTGGCTGTTTCACAAGAACCGCAAGGCAGAGTGCAAGTGTGGAGATGAATGCAGACACTGATAATATCTAATTACAGGACCTAATCCATTTCAGCCCCTTAATTCTTCATACTTGGACTTTCTCAAGCAACATGCAGGCAAAAATATATTCAGTGACCACACTCAGTACTATATTTAAGATTCTGCATCAAATAACTGATAATTCAAAATTTACATTAGGGTATGTTCATTTTCCTTTGAAATGGAGAACTTTCTAAAAACAACAGTAGTTAGTTCAGTTCAGTCACTCAGTTGTGTCTGACTCTGCAGCCCCATGGACTGCAGCACGCCAGGCCTCCCTGTCCATCACCAACTCCCAGAGTTGACTCAAACTCATGTCCACTGAGTCGGTGATGCCACCCAACCATCTCATCCTCTGTCATCCCCTTCTCCTCCTGCCTTCAATCTTTCCCAACATCAGGGTCTTTTCAAATGAGTCAGTTCTTCACATCAGATGGCCAAAGTATTGGGAGTTTCAGCTTCAGCATCAGTCCTTCCAATCAATATTCAGGACTGATTTCCTTTAGGATGGACTGGCTGGATCTCCTTGCAGTCCAAGGGACCCTCAAGAGTCTTCTCCAACACCACAGTTCAAAAGCATCCATTTTTCAGCGCTCAGCTTTCTTCACAGTCTAACTCTCACATCCATACATGACTATAGGAAAAACCATAGCTTTGACTAGACGGACCTTTGTTGGCAATGTAATGTCTCTGCTTTTTAACATGATCTCTAGGTTGGTCATAACTTTCCTTCCAAGGAGTAAGCATCTTTTAATTTCATGGCTGCAGTCACCATCTGCAGTGATTTTTGGAGCCCAAAAAAATAAAGTCTGCCACTATTTCCACTGTTTACCCATCTATTTGCCATGAAGTGACGGGACTGGATGCCATGATCTTAGTTTTCTGAATGTTGATCTTTAAGCCAACTTTTTCACTCGCCGCTTTCACTTTCATCAAGAGGCTCTTTAGCTCTTCTTCGCTTTCTGCCATAAGAGTGGTGTCATCTGCATATCCGAGGTTATTGATATTCCTCCCGGCAATCTTGATCCCAGCTTGTGCTTCATCCAGCCCAGCGTTTCTCATGATGTACTCTGCATATAAGCTAAATAAGCAGGGTGACAATATACAGCCTTGATGTACTCCTTTTCCTGTTTGCAACCATTCTGTTGTTCCATGTCCAGATCTCACTGCTGCTTCTTGACCTGCATACAGATTTTTCAAGAGGCAGATCAGGTGGTCTGGTATTTCCATCTCTTTCAGAATTTTCCACAGTTTATTGTGATCCACACAGTCAGATGCTTTGGCGTAGTCAATAAAGCAGAAATAGATGTTTTTCTGGAGTTCTTTCTTTTTCAATGATCCAACGGATGTTGGCAATTTGATCTCTGGTTCCTCTGCCTTTTCTAACACCAGCTTGAACATCTGGAAGTTCATGGTTTACGTACTGTTGAAGCCTGGCTTGGAGAATTTTGAGCATTACTTTACTAAAGTGTGAGATGAATACAACTGTGTGGTAGTCTGAGCATTCTTTGGCATTACCTCTCTTTGGGACTGGAATGAAAACTGACCTTTTCCAGTTCTGTGGCCACTGCTGCATTTTCCAAATTTGCTGGCATGTTGACTGCAGCACTTTCACAGCATCATCTTTTAGGATCTGAAATAGCTCAACAGGAATTCCATCACCTCCACTAGCTTTGTTCATAGTGATGCTTCCTAAGGCCCCACTTGACTTCACATTCCAGGATGTCTGACTCTAGGTGAGTGATCACACCATCGTGGTTATCTGGGTTGTGAATATCTTTTTTGGATAGTTCTTCTGTGTATTCTTGCCACCTCTTCTTAATATCTTCTGCTTCTGTGAGGTCCATACCATTTCTGTCCTTTACTGTGCCCATCTCTGCATGAAATGTTCCCTTGGTATCTCTAATTTTCCTGAAGAGATTGCTCATCTTTCCATTCTATTGTTCTCCTCTATTTCACAAACGATTAGTCCTCATTCACAAAAGACTAGATTTTTAAAAGTGCCACAGGGTAACTTAAAGTTTCAAGGATCTACTCCTTATCAGACCCTAAAGGAGACACTAGAGACAAGACACAGTGATGAACCCAACAATTGAGGTTTCTTCATCATTAAATTTACCTCTCAGAGAAGAAATAGGCATTAAATAGGTAAACACACAAACACAATCACAAATGTGTCACATGCCACAAGTAAGAGCAACAAGGAAGAGGTTCGAAAAAGTATTTCTAGAATTACAACAAAAATATCGTTGTTCCTTTTTGTAAAAGCAACATCCAAGGATAGGAGACAAAATCAAAGCACAATAGACTGATACATATATATGTTTCGAGGAAGAAGACTGCCATAAGATGACAGATTCGAGAACTTAGTCTGTGAACTGTCAAGAGAGAAAAGGCAGTCTCTCAAAAGGTATGGTAAGGAAAGCTTCTTTATAAGATGGAGGGAAAATGCTGAATGTTGATTAGAGGGCTAATGCAAGAGAGGTCAAATGTTAAAGGGAGAGAACAGATGATTAGCTATGATGATTAATAATGCCAACATTTTATATCCAGGTATTAGGCTAAGTTCTTTACATGCAATTCCTTATTTCATCTTTTAATATCAGCACTAATGGGCCAACTCTGCATACAAGAAAACGAAACACAAAAAAGTTAGGTAATTTGAACAGATCACATGCAGACAGAACTAGGATTCAAACTGAGATCTTTATGAGTTCAAAGCAGTCTATACCACACTGTCTCATTCAAAAAATACTTTTTAAATCATCTCTTACGTGCCAGTTAACTATGTACTGAGGATAAAAAGATGAATAACTCCTGGGGCACAGTCAGTCAGGACATGGTACTTATACAGGATGGTCTTTACCTTTAAAGAGAGGAGGGGGAGACAGACATGGAGCTCAAGTCACTGATGCCAGGGGGAACAAGTAAGATGGCATAGCACAAAGAGAGCAGCAGTATCTACCCCGTGCTAGTAATCAGTGAAGACTTCAGATGGTGCTTATGTTAAGCAGAACAGAGACAGAACAAAGTTAATGCCAAGTAAGACAAACAGATTACAGAAAAGAGGCACAAAATTGCATGCTATGTTTAGAAGACTTCAACAAGTTGAGCATGGCAGGAATGTGATGCGAGTTGGAAGAGACCAGACCAAAGGGCCTTTTATACCACACTAAGATATCTGAGGTTTAAAACCATAGGAAGCAAAAAACCATTTCCAGGCTTTGAAACAAGACTGGCAACTGTAAAGACTCAGCAATTGACTAGGAGGTTCAAGCTGTAGCCTGGGGCACAGCTTAACAGACAACCAAAAGGTGAGAAGATCTGCAAAGATTCCCAAACTCACCTCTTATTATCAGACCAGAAAAAGGAAGGCTCTAGCCCCTTTTTAGAAAAATGTAGCCTTTATTCTAAGTGAAATGAGAGCACTCTTCAGTTATTACTATTAATCAGAACAGAACTAAAATATGGTTTGGGCTTCCCAGATGGCTGGGAAAGAATCCACCTGCCAATACAGGAGACTCAGATTCAATCCCTGGGTGGGGAAGATTCCCTGGAAAAGGAAATGGTAACCCACTCCATATTCTTGTCTGGAGAATTCCAGTGACAGAGGAGCCTGGTGGGCTCAAGTCCATGGGGTCAAAAAGAGTTGGACACAACTTAGTGACTAAACAACAACAAAAATATGGTTTAGCCCAAACTTTGTGATTAGTAGGGAGGAGTCTGAAGGTTTGCTTCCTCAACACCCCAAATAGATTATCTGAGGCAGAATGTGGATTTGGGTGATTCATTTCTCCAAAAAAGCATATTGAACAGAGGCAGGATAGCCAGCTGTCTGCCTTGAAAGTAAAGAACAGAGTCTTCAGTTTCGGAAGGATACTCCCATCCTTGCTTCAGGGCTGAATCACATCAGTCTGCCATCTGGCAATGGTGAGGGAAGATGGATATTCTTTTTCTGCTCAGCATGCTGCTCTGATTCAGGAGTTGTGTATTTACCACCAAGCAGATACGGAAAGCAGCAAAAGGATACACCCACTCCCCTAGCATAATGCAAGCCATTATTCAGCTTCATCAATGAAAACAAATCAGAGAGAAATGAATTAGAACTTCAGATTTAACTTTCAAAACTAACCTCCAGGTACATTCCTCATTCTAAACAAAACAAACATCCTAGTCACCCTGAACAAGTCATTATGACTTTGTGTAAGACCATTATCTCAGACTGGAACGCATTTGCACTCCATGTTCGTATGATCAAATGAGCAGGCTCCCATCAAACCCCAACTTAAACATCACTCCTTCAATGCCACCCAAAAGACATGCTCACAGGACTTATTTCTCCATTCAAATGTTTATTAAATATTTCCAGGTATTATACTGAATAGTATACAGACCAATCCTTCCTAAAGAGAAATTTTAACAAACACTACTGAATGCTTAGAATATGACAGGTTTAGTGCTAAGTTCTAGAAATTTTTTAATCCAATAACAATACAATCTACTGCTTTTCAAAAACTCCCTTACTACAGTTAAAAAAAAATACATAATAAATGTAGCATTTAGGGTAAACGGGTAAGGACAAAGAAAGAAATAATTAAGACCAGAATGAAAATCAATTTAATAGATGAAAGTCAATTCTACACACACTTTGCTTAAAACTGAAGAGGAGGGAACACCGTCTAATGTTATTTGGTAAGGTCGGCATTATACTAACACAAAGCCACAGACCAGTAACCACTGGGGTGTGTATCTTACCACACACACACACACAGAATAGTCTTACTAAACTCAAAGCTAAAGCTGAAAGTGATAATGACTAGTCAGTAAGAAGATGAGTAAGGAATCCTTATTTCCAAGCTACCTACCATGCTGCTAGTTAATTAAATGTGAATTTTAAGCTTTTCACAAGCTGTTACCTGTGAGATATGATTGATGGAAGACTCCATTCTCCGGAGCTGAGAGGCTTGGATGTCCAGCAGTTGGAGCACATTGTTAGCCAATGCATTTATTTGATAAGCGACACTAGCTAGGGATTGAGTTGTATAGGCTTTGGTCTCTTCTAAAGCTTTTCTCTTGTCTGTAGCCTGAAATAAGAACAAAAAAGCCCAATATTTATTTTGGTTAGCATTCATTAAACATCTGTTCTATAGAAAGGCAGCATTAGAATTATACTTTTTTAATAGAAAAGCCCAATTGAATCAAAGAACTTACCAGACCAGTTTGATGAACCACAGAGCATACCACCCTCCGACCCTAATAAAGGCAGGTGCCTTAAGTCCCGCTGGCTTACTCTCTGCCTGCACTGACCTCCCCATGTGTCCCCTCAAGGCAAGCTATGAACCTCCTCCAGGACCTGTGAGTAATAAATTTCTCCATTTCACTTTCCCTTACAGTCTTTTGTTGAACTTTGAGGTCACCATCCATGACACCCCAGGGCTCTACTTAACAAACGGTAACTTAACAACAAAAAAGATCACAACATCCACTAGTACAATGACATGGACTAAATCCATTCTACCTTACAATCCTGTTTACATCAATGAACATCAGAAATTCAAACAACCTGTTAACCATTACAACCAAGCTTCTCATCACCACAAAAACTACTGTAATCTTATGGCCCCATCCTTTACCCATCCATTTTCCCCAAACTCCAGTGCACAACTCACAGTCAGACAGTAAGAAATGTTCAGAGACCAATTTCAAAGCTAAGTTCAGAGAAAAATTCAAAGACAAGTAATAAACTCTGGGAGGGTGAGGGAGGGGATGGGTGGGGAGCAAGCAGGGTAGCCAGCAACTTATAATTAATATATAATCTAAAAACAAAAAGGCCAGGGATAGAAAAAATGAAACAGATCTAAGAGTTCAAAAAAAAAAAAAAAAGGCAATGCAACCACTCTTAACCATGTTTAATAACATTCAACCTTGCTCGTCATAGAAAAGAAATGCAGATGCAAACTAATATGAGATAATATTCTCATCTATCCACCCAGCGAAAATCCAAAAGCAGGACAAGGTACTCTGCAAAGTTGCAGGGGAAGACTCTGATACACTCACTGCTGATGATATCCAGCAAAATTACATACAGGCTTATATTTTGTCCCAATAATCTCACTTTTAGGAATCTCAAAGAATCACCGGCAAAAATATATATGTAATTATTCATTACAGCACTATTTACAATAGGAAAAGACTAGAAACAACCAATACAACCACCAATGGAGGACTGGTCATACAAATTATGGGATCTCCAAACATTAGGGTGCTACACTGCAGTAAGAAGTAATGTTGAGAGATACTGTTATTACCACCACACCCAATCTCCAGAATACTGCTAAGGTGAAAAAGAAAAAAAATGTTTATAGAATGCTACCACTTATGAAATGAGCAAAGATACAAAAGTATATTTTTTTACTTTTTAAGAAAAAAGGATAAAACATAACATCTTTAAAAAATAACTGCATATGGGGCCACAGGTCAATAGGTTAGCGAGAATATGGATAAGATTTTTTAAACATACTTTGTTTTTTAGATTTGCTTTTTGCAACTATGCAAACAATTTACACAATTATAAAACAAAATTAAATTTTAAAAAGGAATTCCCCAAAATTACATGTCAAATTAATAAAATGGGCCTAACTGTGCATCCAATTAGTGGCTTAACCAGAGAAGAAATATCCTACAAGTGGCTTCAAAGCATAGTAATTTGATTGTACATTTCTAATGGGGTTTATCCTTAGGACAAAACAATTAAAAGAGGGAAGAAAAATACTGAATCTTTTTTCAGTTACTTTATTGCTGATGGTAGTTTTGGAATTATTACCTGGAGACTGCTGTTTGTGTGGTGTGGAATAAAGCAAGTCATTAAATATGTTCAGGTCATTGAGAGCTGAGATTTGGAGCATAATTCAAAAGACATTCTGATGTAAGAAGAAAAAACAGTTAGTTCTGCATTTAAGCTGAAAACATTAATCTGAACTTAATTATTATTGTATCACATTTATCAATATCTAACCAAAAAAAGCCTAAATGGTGACTGTAGTTGGTAACACTGTACTGTAAAATTGGAATTTGCTAAGGACAAACCTGACATGGCCTCAGCAAGGAGGCGGGGGGAGGGTAATACACACATGAAGTGATGCGTGTGTTAACTAAGTACTGTCAATAGCAGATATAGGTGCCACTTCCAGGCCTAGAGATAAAAGCTTCCCACTCATGTTTGGATGCAATGGTTAAAATAAAATGCAGTTCTACCAAGAAAACTGGTATGATGATTGGTATGATGGCATCACCAACTGGATGGACATGAGTTTGAGCAAGCTCCGGGAGGTGGTGATGGACAGGGAGGCCTGGCGTGCTGCAGTTCATGGGGTCGAAAAGAGTTGGACACGACTGAGCAACTGAACTGAATCAAAAAAATTAAGCTTAAATTCTGTTAAGTTAATTAACAGAATTAACCATTCTGTTAAATGGTTTATTTAACAGAAACCATTGTACACGGCTTCCATTTTTAAATTTAAAATAATTAAAATTAAATAAAAATTTAAAATTCATATTCTCAAACTAGCCACATTTTAAAGAGTTCAATAGTCATATATGGATTGTGGCCTTACTGGATAGAGTGCAGTTCTAATCACAGTTAATTTCCTCTATAAACCATGGATTTAAAAGTTAAGCCTGCACAAGAATTACTGTTTTCACTTATTTCACTTAAGTTTGGTATCCAATAGTTGGTCTCCCTCATTCTTTGATACTTTTGCTGTATTAACTACCAAGCAGCCTTAATACATCCAAAGGATCACACAAAATGGATTATAAACCAGAAGACTTCTCCACAGAGCTAAAACAGACATTGTTAATCAATTACAACAGTCTTCCTACAAAAGTCTAAACACTCTTAACTAGTCACTCTAGGAGCTGACGTGTGATTGTAACCAATCTGCCATCCCTGTCTTATGCCACTGACGAAGTTTGCTTAAAATGGAAATAAACATGTGGCTTTAAAAGAAAAGTAATTATTTAAAAGAGCTAAACTCGAAATAAATAATGTAGGCCAAGAACTTAACAGGAAATTCCTTAGATAACTGAATTTTCTCAACAGCCCATATATAAAACTATCTTCTTCCTCCCGTATCCACCTGTGGAAACCAAGTTTTACTGAGTTAAGATCTGCTTGCTGGAGGAAAGAACATTTTCAAGCAGTACCTACTCCTATTACATCCTTTTCTTGCCCCTCAAGGTGACTACACAGGCAATCTCTTATTTTTCACGGTTTAAAATGGAAATGACGATGCCATAAGCAATCTCTCTCATACCCATACATTTATCTTTATCCCCACCGCCTTGCCCTCATTCTCAACTTCCATCTGTAACCAGAAGAAAAACCTCTCTCCCTCTATTACAACTAAGTACTTGAAGCCCAAAAGACACAAGAACAGTCTCACCATAAGTTTGCTTAAAAAGTATACATTCTAGGTGAAAACAAACTACATGGTTTAATTTTTGCCTTTTCTTAAACAGAGAGAGAAATTTACAAAATTAATGCATTGTCATGGAAATGGACCTTACTAACATTTTAGTATAAGTTCTTCAAGTCTCTCAAGTACATCTGTTTAATCTTACAAGAATGTAAAACTAACCCTGCTTTTTTTCATTTAAAAATGTATAATGAGCATTTTCCCAAGTGATATTCTTCTATTCCTATTCTTTTTCAAAAACTACATAATAATGGCAGTAACTGTTAGCTGACAGTTCTCCTTTTAATTCCTCTAATGTTAAGACCCTGATTTTAATCAGGACATCAACGTGTGCAGATTCAAATCCAACTTCCTCTAAATAACCAAACAAGAGGTGGCATTATTTCCAAATATTAACCTCTAAGCCAACGTTAAGAACACCATTTCTAAGTTAGGGCCCGACTACTGATAAGACCTGGCACATGTCCTATAGCGCTAGCCTGTCTAATAACATTCCAGAAAAATAGTTTAAGTTAAATTACAGTGTTCTTTTTCTCACTCACCTGAACCCTTCCCTAAAGTCTGACAGGAAGATCGGAAAATTATGTCTGCTCTGAGGAACAATCTTTCTCCATGTCTTAACCGCAAGACACAGGGCTTCCCTTGTGGCTCAGTTGGTAATTCGCCTGCAATGTGGACCTGGGTTCAATCCCTGGGTTGGCAAGATCCCCTGAAGAAGGGAAAGGCTACCCACTCCAGTATTCTGGCCTGGAGAATTCCACGGACTGTATGTGTATAGCCCGCAAGGTCGCAAAGAACCAACACAACTGAGTGACTTGCACTTTTAACTGCAAGTGGTTTAATGATCCTGCTCAGGTAACAAAACAAGGGTCTCACGCATTAAAAAAAAAAAAAAAAAAGTTTCTCCATTTTGCTTCTGTCTTTACTTTTCCTCCCACTCTTTGTAGAAATGACACCACATCATATCTTTTTAACAACTTTTGGCTTAACTCTAATTCAAACTTGCCAGAAACTTTTCCAAAGTAAGTTATTTTTCCCACAGAATGTTTCAAATATTTAAATAAGGTTTTTCCAATTATATTAATAGAATGAGAGCAATTTCATGGTAATTCATTAAAAACACACCATATTTCAATGACTCCAGCAAAACAGCTATGTCAGATGCACCATTTTAATGTATCACTCAGGGAAAAACTGGCCAATTCCATTATGTCAGAATGCTTTCTTATGAAGAAATTTTATTTTATACTTAACAGAAAATACTCTTTGGGATTTATTTAGATGGTGAGCTTTATATGTCACTCTTAATTATACAGTTAATACCAGCTATAGATTCATTTTCAGATTTATCCAACTTCCAAAAGAAACCCTTTATATCTTTTATTCTGTATGATTCAAGATCCAACCAAACACGCTCACAACTCTTGACAGTCATGTCTGTTCATTTTTTAAATCTAGAAAATCCCCTTCAACCCTGACCTTTTTTTTTTTCCTTTCAAAACACAGAGTTTGTTTTAAAATTCCAGGCCAGTTGTCTTATAGGAAGTCCTACAATCTGAATTTGCCTGATTGTTTCCTCATGATTAGATTCAGATTAAGCAGAGTGGCTAGAATAATAACAGGTGATACTATAAACTTTCCACTATAAGCAAAACATCTTTTAAAATAAGGCTCCACTTTTATTTCCACAATTTTCTTCCAAACTCCTGACACCAATTCTGCAAACTTTGACGCTGGTGCTATCTTACAAGGGGATAACCAAAAAAAGAAAAATTTTAGGACAAAATCCAAGACTCTTTTCTTTCCTCAAATGGTCTTTAAACGTTTTGACTCTAGTCTTTCCTCAAATGGTTTGATGACAGGTTGCAATAATCCAGTTACCCCAACAGTAAAACCATCCAAATTCATACAAGTGGGAACAATGACAACTGCTGTTTGGTCTAAGGACAACATTGATTGTAAAATGCATCCCAAGAACAGAAATTTTCAAATGTAGGGGTGAGGAGAAAGTTTCTTAGAACTGCTAAAATATACTCTATAAGGTTAAGGTTTCTGTCAATTAAGAAGGATTTAAAATGTCAACTTTCAATACTTAAATTGTCAACTTTCAATATTTAAAATGTCAACTTTGCAAACGTATAAGGAAGACTACACAAAACACAACACAAACACACAAAACATCTACTTTACTGAATGAAGGCCACTGAAAGGTCTGGCTTGAGAGCATTTCCAGAGGGAATCCAGAATCCCTTTGTGGGAGGGATGAGAGGAGCACACAGGCCCAATCCTGGCTGGAGCCATGGGGCTTAAGCTATGAATACGCTCAATACCTAGCTAACACTGAAAGGGTCTAATTTTCTCCAACACAATTTCCATTCCAATAAAAGTAAAAAGGAAATAAAAAGAAACCCTACCAGGTTACAGCAAATATCCAGCAAAAAGAATAAATTTTTTGCAGAACAATTAAGGTTGAAACCTAGACACTGTAACCAAAGCGCAGCTCCTCCCCACCACCTCCCACTTAAGCAACTGCTAACAGGCCTACGATCCTTTCATTCCCAGCAGAATCCAGGGAAAACCTCTGCTGCCTACTGAGTCACACAGCGCTGATGGACAGGAGTGCGAGTTGTGGCGCATGCTCTTCTTTAACTGAAGAGTGAATACAAAACAATCAACAGCTAGTATCCTCATTAAATAACATTCCAAATTAAACTCTAACGTAGATTATGTTTTCAAACCTTCACAGGTCAATTTATATCTCCAGGGCACTTCCAATAACTAAATAATTAGGTTCTGAAATTTTAGGTTTTATCCTAATTATAGCCTCAATCAATGAATTATATTTATTAAAAACAGGCAAAACCTGCAAAAATCCAATTTTAGAAAGAGCAACTACATTTAAACACAAAATTAGTTAAGTGTACTATTGACAGAATATATTCCATAGGAGTCCAAGACACTGGGTTCGTTCCATCAACTCCTTCCATGTTAACTAATTATCTTCTCATATAATCTTATTTCTTCTTAAAAGGAATTAAACTGAAAAAGCCATGATGAAGAGTACAGCTTGAACACACACTTTCACATTCTGCTGGAGGGTGCAATTAGACAATAAGTATCACAGTTCTTTAAAATGTATATATTCTTCACTTCTAGGAACGTACTCAAAAGAAATAAAAGGCAAAGGGCAAAGAAACTGTATGTTCAAGAATGTCCACACGGTTGTTTAAAACAGCAAAAAAGAAAAACCAAAAAAACTAGAAACAACCTAAGTGGCCAATGATTGGTGTTTAAAATATTCATGTATTAGAGTACCATGCAGTCAATAAAAGTAATCTAGATATTTACCAACAAGGAAAATGCATTAAGTTAGAATTCAAACTGAGAAGTAGAACCACTATGAGTTACAGAATAATTATAGAATTTTACCTTACACAATTATAGAAGTAGCTGGGAAAGCTGAGAAGGTCCCAAAGGGAAGTAGAAAGATCAGAGAGTCATCAACAAAAGTCTATTTGAGACATCTGGCACATTCAGCTACAGAAACGTGGCTGCAAAGGAAAGACTCCTGGGGAGATCTGAGAAGCTGCAGGTCTCCCACCAAGTGAGTGGGCCTGACGCAGCTGTTAACCAAACTAACAGCAACCAGAAGAAAAGAGCTGGACGCAGAGCAAAGGAGATCAAGATCTGGCTGGACCTCACCAACCCCTCCATGTCTCTCACCGCATATCACCACAAAAACCTTCAGAGGTTTAGTGAGGGCTGCTTATACAAATTCTCTTTTGGCCAATTCTAGCCATACCCACGGAAAAGGCAATGGCACCCCACTCCAGTACTCTTGCCTGGAAAATCCCATGGATGGAGGAGCCTGGTAGGCTGCATCCAAGGGGTCGAGAAGAGTCGGACACGACTGAGTGACTTCACTTTCAGTTTTCATTTTCATGCACTGGAGAAGGAAATGGCAACCCACTCCAGCGTAATTTTTCAGGCAAGAATATTGGAGTGGGTTGCCATTCCCTTCTCCAGGAAACGCCCGAGACCAGGATCTCCTGTGTCTCCTGCATTGCAGGCAGATTCTTTACCTGCTGAGCCACTGGGGAAGGAAGTCCAGTGACCTAAACCTCCTTTACCATCAGCAGCCCTACTTGTATTGTGTTGCATTAGCTTTCCATTCACTTTTATAGTACAGGACTTGGGAATGGTTAAGAGGCACTCCAGGGACCTCGTGCATTCCAGACATACTCCTTTCCACCCCCACTGTGGAGCAGCAACCCAATTTCCACTCGACGGAGGGGACCAATCACCGTAACCAAAACAGTAATCTCCTGCTTTGCCCGTTAGTTTACTGGCACAAGGAAGGCAAAGTGGCCAGGTGTTCAATTTCCAGTTTAACAGAACCAATGCTGCAATTTCCCAGTAAAAGCATTCCTCTTTGGAACTCAGAACTCTACACTGGCATACCCCAGAGTTGAAGATAAAGAAGAAAAATTTTTGCCAGCAGATCATTAGGAGTGATAGTGAGAAAAGGTCACTTTATTTCCACCTCTTGAGCCCCAGACCTATGAATGCTGGCTACAGGAGAAACCCCACCACACACCTGTGACTGATTCAGAGACCAGATCCCTTCTCAGAGAACATTACACCAGCACTGCAAAGAACTGCCACCAACAGGTGCAGTGAGTCTTCAGAAGGACATTCCACTGTTCTATCAAATTCAGCAGCTTCAAGGTAATGGGGAAAATGGTAAGGCCAGGGATTCCGTGAACATGAGCCCAATGCCACATTTCACTTGCTGTAAAATCAACTGCCTGGTGAGAAGCAATGTGATACAAAATACTAAGACATAATTAAGGCATTCTGAAAGTCAGTAAGGAGTTTTGGCAGAAACAGTGCAGAAAGGGAAAGCAAATCCATGCCCAGAGCAAGCAGTTTTTTCAAGGAGAACAAAGTGTTGTCCTCTTTGTATGGAAGTAGTCCAATGCAAACCACTTGCCGCCAGGTATCTGGCTGGTCCCTGCAGGGGAATGGTGTCATCCTAGGGGGTCACAGTGGTGGCACTCTACTGTTAGCAAGGCAGTCCATTCAGCGGTAGTGGGCTCCAGGCCAGTTGTGATGTTTCTGAGGATACACACCATCTCCATGCCTGCCACTGTGTTGTCTTTTTCATCAGCCCTTTGGGCAAGGACCGAGGTAGATGGGGAAAGGCTGAAATGCAGATGTGATATCCCGTCCACCTGGTCATTAAGATCCTTCTCTGCTGAGGCTGCTCCATGATGGGCATTCACAATGAACCCAAATATTACTTTGTGTCCATTTGGAAGTATGTCTGTATATCTATTCCCCAAACTTCCAATTATGTTCCTTCCAAGCCCATAATCAATTAGTCAAAACGATTAGCTACTGCCATGAATTGAGTGGGTCCACATCTCTAACCATCTCTCTTTCAAAACAAAACAACTAGGTGCACTGCTCAAAGATGCACCAGTGATGCAACAAGGATTTACCATATAGCACAGGTAACTATATTCAGTATCTTGTAATAACCTATAATGGAAACTAATCTGAAAGAAAATATATATATACATATATATAATCATTTTGCTGTACACCTGAAACTAACACATTGTAAATCAACTATACATCAATTAAAACAAAAAGGTCTGCCCATAGAGGGAATTTCCCTTCACCACTGCGCTCTGGGTCACAGCTAACTGTGGCTATAGGGCTACAGATGTCCATGCTGGCACCAGCATATTAATGTAGAACCATTTGTAAACTAGACCTAAGTTGTTTCTTCCTCAGTTAACTGGGACTCCTCTTGAGGCCGTAAGTGTGGACTGAGAGGGAAGAAGCAAACAGGAGCTTAAGTATACACCTTGTGGAGTGTACATCACAGGAAAAGGTCCATAAAATACTCAGTAATAAAAGCAAGTTATAAAATGATTGTGTGCCTGCTTTTTTAAAAGAAATGGCATATGTTAAGCAATTATCCTTCAATAAAAAATAAATAAGTTAAAAAAATAAAAAAAAAAGAAATGGCATAGGGGGAGACCACTGCCTCCCAGCCTATGATTCTAAGAGTGAACGAAGTACAGTTTTAAAACGTCAGTGAATCCACTGAAGTGTTTCCTCCAAGATTTGAACAGCACATGAATTTTAATTAACTGGAAGGAAAAACGGAATAGAGTGATAAAGTTTTCTGCAGATAGTTGAGGAGAAAAAGTTCCTCCAGATAGTTCATTTGTGACCAATGAACAATTAAAGCTCTACATAAGGGATCTATAAATGGAAAAGAAAAAAAAATTTTAACACTTTTCTAAGTTATTCTTCATATAGGAACAAATTCGTATCTTTAATTCATACTCAAATAAATGTGACTTTGCGAAGTAATTACTTAAGGAATACAATGCATCATTTCACAAACTACAAAGTAAGGTGGTAGTTAAAACTGTCACGATCAGTACCACCCTTAATTAACTGAGTGGAGAAAACAAAGCGCTCCTGCTCTAAAACAAACAAACAAACAAAAATCAAGGTTCTATAAATATCAACAAAAGTAACTTGTGCTACCACTGACTGCCTATTTCCTCACACCAGCTCACAAAACAGCCTCAAAGAATCAGTACTGGTGGTCTCCATCCTAGACTGATTCACTGACCACATTTTCCAAACCAAAAAATCACAACTAGCATGACACAATGTGACAAACTATATTTCCCCCTAATTTCTTCATCTATTATATAAAAGTGGAAGAATTACAGTGGTATTAAGAATCAGTTAACAAGTCTTATTGAAAGCAGCTAAATTGTCTAAATTATAGCTATTCCCAAAAAATGTGAGACATAGTCATTTTTACAAGTATTAAAAAAAAAAACCTGAGGCATGGACAGAGGGATATTCTGTTCCCATCCATCAGTTATAAAACAGAAAGAGATAAAAGACAACTTTATTAACAAAATACCACATACTGAATACAAACCAAATAAGTTAACCATTTAGGAATCTAAATACCAATTAAGGAAATACAATAATATTAAAAAGAAAGCCATCTAACAAGATATGTACAAGGTCTATATGAGGAAAACGACAAAACTCTGATGAAAGAAATAAAAAAACTAAACAGAGAATCCATGGTCATGCCTAAGAAGACCTGATACTATCAAGACATCACTTCTCCCCACCCTGATCTAGAGATTCAACGGAACTCCAATCAAAATCTGAGGAAGTTACTTTGTGAATACCGACAAAGTGATTATGAAGTATATACGGAAAGATGATGTCAGACAGCTGAATATGATGTCCTTCATCACATCTACCTTCAAAAATTTTGCATCCATTCTTGGACAAAAGGGAGCTGTGGGATCCAGAGAACAAACTGTAAAACTCAGGTGCAGTACAAGGTCAAGGAAAGCTGTTTTAAAACAGACTTGTACCCATGGTCTCAGCTGGATTTAAAACTAGCTCTATCCCAGAAGCCATTGCTATAGCCCCACTTAGCTTTGGTTCTGACACCAGCACCGGATGCCAGAGGCATAGGAGGACTCACCCACCTGCAACCAGGTAATACACATACAGACACCAGTCTCAGGGGTGAGCCATGCACTGACCTGTGAACCAGCTCCAGTTCCTTGCAGCTGCAGTTCAGAAGCCCCTAGAGAACACTAATTTAGACAATCGCCCAGAGAGGAGCAATTCTCTTTGAAAGTCCAGGAGTCCTGCGGAGAAGTTCCAGCCCACCACTGGAGCGAATGAAATGTGAGATAAGATGCCCTGGAAAGGGTAAGAAGAACAGTCTGATTTCACCCACTTCACACATCCCTCCAAGGCAGCACAGCTCAGTGCCAAGAGAGCCCTTCTCAACCAACAACTTCTCCGCCGGGTCAAGTGAGAGCAGGTGAGGGAGCCCCTGGCTTCCCAGCTGTGAGACACACTGCCAAAGCCCATTTCCTTCTCGCCCCATCCAGAATAGTGAAGTGTGAACAGCACCTCTAGGAGGTGGTGAGTGGCTGGTACACAACAAATGGGATGTGGATCCTGCTGAGCATGTCAAAGATCCCACTAGGAAACCCAACCACAGGCTTCTGAGGATGCTTTGCCCACAGTGCCCCGCGTGCCCAACCTTCCATATCCCCACCTCATAACTGGCTCAAGAGAGTGTTCCTGACAGTGGCAGAGTGAGCTTTTGCAAAAGATCAGTGTGCATGCAGAGAGAGGCAGACTGAACCTGCGGCCTGGGAAAGACCATAAACTTGAGCCATAAGCACCACCCTCAGAAAAGCAAAAAAGGATGCCTGTTACTTTGCAGGATCAAAAGAATGCAAGCAAGCTAAAAAATTCTGTCACAAGGAGGAGCAAGAAATGTAGAGCAGGCATATCCTTAGAAGATCTATCAAAGCCTTGGAATTCCTAGCAGATGTGACAAGATATTTCTCTCCTGCAGTCAATTAGTAAAGACTGAAAGAGGTGACAGCTCTACTTCAAGTGTGAAGACAGCAACACACGAATTCAAAGAATATGAAGAGACACTGCCAAAGTGAGGCGGGCTGGACTTCTGTTGTTGCTATGGGAAATCTTGCTGTGTTGGGTTCCAGGTGAACTTGAATCAAAATGCCCTGAAGGCTGTCAGAAACTGTATTCTTCTAGAACAGCATCAAATCATGTATATTATCAAGGGTGAAACAGATTGTTAGTCCAAGTTGGATGCATGAGACAAGTGCTCGGGGCTGGTGCACTGGGATGACCCAGAGGGATGGGATGGGGAGGGAGGTGGGAGGGGGGATCGGGATGGGGAACACATGTAAATCCATGGCTGATTCATGTCAATGTATGGCAAAAACCACTACAATACTGTAAAGTAATTAGCCTCCAACTAATAAAAATAATTGGGGGAAAAAAAAAGAATATGAAAATTCAAGAAAAAAGGACACCATCAAAGGCTCATAATATTCCGGTAACCAATCCCAAGGACAAGGAGTTCTGTGATTTACCCAATAAAGAATTCAAAATAGTGTTTCAAGGAAACGCAATAAAACTACAAGAAGTCAGAAAGATCATTTAATGAAATCAGTAAACACATGAACAAAATGTGTTTAACAAAGAGATAAAAATCTTAAGAAACAAGTTCTGGAGCTAAAAAATGCAATCAATGAAATAAAAAATGCAAGAGACCATCAACAGCAGCATGGATAAAATAGGAGAAAGAATCTGTGAAACAGGAGACAGAAACTTCAAACAAAGGAGAAAAAAAAAGAATGAAAAAGAGTGGAAAATGGCTACATGATTTGGGGGATATGATTAAAAGAAACAATTTGTGAATTAGTGGAGTCCCACAGGAAGAGATGGAGAAGAGGGCATAAAGTATTTTTAAAGAAATAATAGCATAGAACTTCCCAAATCCGGAGAGAGATTTGGACACCCAAGTTAATGGAACAAAGACCTAACAGACACATCATCAAAGAAGAGCCACAGATAGCAAATACACATAGGAAAAGATGTTCCACATCTTTAGGGGAACCCAAATCAAAATGAGTTATCACTACACATCTATCAGAATGGCCAAAATCCAGAATACTGACAGCACCAAATGTTGGTGAGGATACGGGGCAACTAAACTTTCATTCATTGATGATGTGAATGCAAAACTGTACAGTCACTTTAGAGGTGAAAACATAGGTATGTACACAAACCAGTACACGAATGTTTATAGCAGCTTTTATTTATAATTGCCAAAACCTAGAAGCAACCACAGAGAAGGCAATGGCACTACACTCCAGTACTCTTGCCTGGAAAATCCCACGCATGGAGGAGCCTGGTAGGCTGCAGTCAATGGGGTCACTGCGAGTCGGACACGACTGAGCAACTTGACTTTCACTTTTCACTTTCACGCATTGGAGAAGGAAATGGCAACCCACTCCAGTGTTCTTGCCTGGAGAATCCCAGGGACAGGGAAACCTGATGGGCTGCTGTCTATGGGGTCGCACAGAGTCGGACACAACTGAAGCGACTTAGCAGCAGCCTCGGCAGAAGCAGCCAAGGTGTCCTTCACTGGGTGAACAGATAACCTGTGGTATACCCACACAATGGAATACTATTCAAAGCCAAAAATAAATGAGCTATCAAACCATGGAAGGACTCAGAGAAACCTTAGATGAATATCAGTAAGTGAAAGAAGCCAATCTGAAAAGGCTACAAACTATATGATTCCACCTATATATATAAAACAGTCTTTAAAAAGCAAACCTTAAGAGACAGTAAAAAGATCACTTATTGCCAGGAGTCAGGAAAGAGGGAGAGATGAATAAGTGAAGAACAAAGGATTTTCAAGACAGTGAAACTACCCGGTACTATAGTATAGTGGTGGACACATGTCATTCTACATTTGTCAAAACGCAAAGAATGAAAAAAATGAAATAAAAAACAAAGAATATACAACACCAAGAGTGAATCCTGAACTATGTAAACAAACTCTAGACTCTGGGTGATAATGATGTGTCCATGTAGGTTCATCAGTTGTAATAAATATACCATCCTGATACATTTGATATTGATGCTGATAATGTGGGAGGCTGTCCATATGTTGGGGCAAACAGTATATGGAAATCTCTGTGCCCTCCATTCAATTTTGCTATGAAGCTAAACTTGCTCTTAAAAAGTCTACTGGGGGAAAAAGAGTGAAAGAGAAAAAAATAAATCCGCTCACCGCAGTATGTTAGCTCAAGCACAGTTCTGATGCATCAGCAGTGTAACTAGTGCAGGCTGTAGAACAGAGCTCAACCAACTACGACCCTCAGGGCAAACACTTACCTTCTGCAAACAAAGCTTTATGAGAACACCTTCACACCTACTAATTTACATGCATCTCTGGTTTTCTTACTACAGTGACAGAGTTCAGTAGTTGTGACAGATCCCTTGGCCTGCAATGCCTAAAATATTGATATTACCTGGCCCTTTGGGAAAACACTGACCACTCTTGCTCCGAAACAGTGATTTCCAACCCGAAGTGGACACTGACATCCCTAGTGAGCTTTTTAAAAAATTCCAGAGCCCCAGACCCAACCTAATCCTTACCTCCCCTCTAAAAAGATTATAATTTACTTGGCCTAGGGGTAGGACGATTAGCTATTACTATACCAACAGAAAAATCTGTACAATAAAACAGGAAAATATACAAGAAAAAAATCAGGATGCCCAGTAATACAGAAGATAAAGGCAGGAGCCTAACAGAGACCACAGAGAACTGCGTGATAAACTGGAGCCGTGAGTCTGGCTCTGACCTCCCGAGTCTGCAAAGATAAGAAACAAGATCACTACATGATCTACTGTATCCATGACGTCAAAACATTTTAGTGAAACTCATTTTTTTCCTAAGACTTCAGCCTGACTGTAAAAGGAAAGCTTTATTATAATTTTTCTCTGTGATGTAAACATATCATTTATCCCTCTCACCTTATACACCTTATATACCTCTTAGCCCCCAAAAACAAACAAAAACCCTCAGAGTGTCAAGATTTCATATAGACAGTACCATGCTCCCTGCCTGCCTTTCTTCTCTTTTTGAGGGGGTTTCGGGTAGGGTGGGGTGGGGTGGAGAGTGAGGCAGGAGGAGGAGGGGGAATAAGGATGAGTGTAAGAAATGCACCACTAAACTGGAGATAAGGTGACTCTATAGTCCACATTATTAAATACAAATAATAAACCCACTAATGCAAGCAGTCCCCAAGTTATGACACATGGTTGATACAAAAGTGATTTATTCAGATCTATAATTCATTTCTCCTGCATTTACAACCACTTTTGAATGGCATCTGTTGATTACACCAAATGTGTTCACACAAAAGAACAGGGTATATATCAGGACACAGCAAAAGCATAATTTCACCTTAACAATGTCACGGTACATTTAAAATGTGGTTTCTCTGTTTTCCAAGGTGGGAAATACTACACTGGTTTTCTACAGTTTAAGGACAATAGTTCAGGGATATTTTTGACCGAGCCTTCTATCTCCCCCACTACCCTCCCTGGCAACTGACACTATCAAAATCAAACAACTTTCAGCTCTTTCAAATGTGCCCTGGTGTGCATGTTGTACTTACTACCTAGATCCCTTGCTTCTTAACCTCCCCTTCCGTGTTACTCATGACTCAGACAAACTCACGCTATGAGGCATTTCAAACTTCCCTGAAACCCCCAAACAATGCACTGTTCCTTAAAATTCTCTCTAAAGAAAAAAAAAATTCTCTCTAAAGGATCCTTTCTAAAAAGGACAGTTCTCAATCCACGTGTAAGTCACACATATTTTGAAGATATTTATACACACACACATAAAAAGATTCTAAGTGTCTAAAAATGCAGCGATCTGTAACACAGGAGATTATGACAGAACATCAAAGTTAACATTAGAAGGAGAAACTTGCCCCTAGCCTCCTGACACAATAGTACACAGCCAGAGAGAACTCAGGGTCCCTCCCTTTCCTCTCTCCTGCTCCCCATGCTGCCCACACTGCCAGCTAACATCAAGCCTTATTCCTATTCTCCAACCCACTGCTCTGCCAATCAATTCAATTGTGGAGGAGGAAAAGCTGGAGTGTGTTGGAACCAACTGTGTACTAACGACTGAAAAAGAGAAGGTCTATAGATTCACTTCTGTGACTGCAAATTAGTTTCTGTGGGCGTACTAGCTTTATGCTGGAGAACGGTTCCAGGTAAAATAAGTCATCTCTGAGTTCTCCCTTTCCTATCAACCATATCACCTTTACCAAGCTTCCTGATTCTTCTGGCACCTATTCCCTCCTTTTCTCTCTTAACTACATCTATCTCAATTCAAGAAATACCCTTTATGTGTGGACAGATGCAACTGTCCTCTACCTGGTCACCCGGAATCCTCATCCTCTGAGAAAAAGTGGAAGGACACAAAAACTGACAGCGGTTGGGAGGAGGGGTGAGCAGGCATAAGGGAAGGAGGAGGAAGGGGAACTTTAGGTTCTGCTTTGACTGCAACTGAATTATCAGACTCTTACAGGAATCTTTTCATTACCTAGATGCTCCTTAAAAAAAAAAAAAAAATGCTGCCTGACATTTGTTCTTTCCATACGCAAAATGCTGACTGCCAAAACTAAAATCAAAAACCTTTCGAAAGCAACAATTTTCTTCTATACAGAATGTTTCCTCTTTCCTAAATTTAAGGCTTTATAACCTTCAATGATTTTTCACATAACTATACTACAGATAATATTGACATCACAACACCTAGCAAAGAGTCTTTTACAGAGTATGCAGTTAATATCTATTTGTTGAGCATGAAATAACTATTTGTTGAGTTACTTTTAATACAGCTCTACAGCCTCAAACACACTTCCTTCTAGCAAAGAAAAATAAGTAGTCACAGCCTATCACAATGATTCTAGGCATTAGAAAGTTCAAATAATTCACCACCACTCACTACCATCGCGCAAGACCAGCCTCCCCCATCTCCTCTTGAGCTCCTTCCAATCCATACGTAGTCCAGCCTCCTTCCAATCTGTTCTCCACTCTAAACACGAGTCATCTTTAAAAAGTAAAAATGATAAAGTCATCCCATTGCTTACAATTCTCAATGTCTTATCAGCTTCAGAAAAAAAGACCAACACCCTTAACACAGCCTATAAAACCTTAATGATCTGGTCCTCACCTAACTCCTCTCAGATGACTATCCTCTTTGCTCACTATACTCTAGAGCACAAGGGTTTATATTAATAACTCATTCAAAATCATTCTGCTTTCCCTCACCTTTGGGCCTGCACATACAATGCTCCTGGTTCCCTCTGGTATGGACAGCGCTGTTCCTTCCCTCACAATTTCTTGGTTAACTATCAGTATAGTCACCCTTCAGATCTCAACCCCAGCATTACCTCCGTGGTATTCCAGGCTAGGTGGAACCATCTGACAGGACACTCTCGTGTCAACATGTGTTTCCCCAGATAAAATTTATTACAGTATGTGATTTGATTAGTGAGGGAGGCAGAAATTTTATCTGATTTGCACAATACACTCAATGCATAACTGGCAGTCAAAAATTGCTGAATAAGTGAATAGGGGACAAACTAATATATTCTGTAATACAATGAAGTACATTACATATAATTATGCATGTTTCATTTTACTGGGCATTCCTATGGTTCCAAACTTAGAAACTTGTAAAAATCTGCCTGTTTTCTTTAGGATTTTTATGACATTCTCTGATTATTCTGAAAGAATGGGAGTATCACCAGTCTGTCTCCCTAAGCAAACTCTGAATATGCTTGATAATTAATTTTAATGAAACATGGAGCTGAAAACAAAAAGATTTCTCAACCTTTATGAAAAAGAAATGGATTAACCCCCCCAAAAAAATTTTACTGAAAGTATAAAAAAAAAAACCTAAGAGGAAAAATGCCAGAGAAAGAGCTGAAACAAAAAGCCAGTTTTTTTTTTTTTTTTAACTTTTTCTCCCACTCTAGTTGGGTTCCTTTTTTTTTAAGACATAAATAGATTAGTACAGAAAAGGGACATATGTTCTACAGGTAATATCAACAACAGATTTCTTCAAATCTAATTTGGAACATACTCAAATTAGAAAAAAATTAAATGATTACTATAAACAATTTAAGATCAATGTTTCATATTACTTCATAAAAATCATATAATGTAAACAACTTCCTATTAATCAAATAAATTTATTCGAGCAAATTACCAAACTTTTGGCATGGGTAAGATTTGGAGAAAACAGATATATGAAACTAAAACTATTAGAAAATTAGTGCTGAAAGGTAAAATATACAGAGGAAAAAATAACACCCAGAATATAAGAAACTATCAAAAATGATTAGCAGAGTATATGCTGTATTAACAGAATTCCTACAGAAGGAACTTTAAATTTTTTATGAGGTATTGCACAAACTTTTAGTCAGAGATGCCCACCACAGACAGTGCTATACAATGATATTTAAAATTCAGACTCCCAGCATTACCTTAAATGGAAGATGTTAAGCCTACTAAACCAAACATTCATATTGAAGTTTCTCCAAGTGTGGTCTGCAGGCTACTGAGGACCCCTCACACCATTTCAAGAGATTCACAAGTTCAGAACTATTGTTTTCATGGTAATACTAATGCTATTTGCCTTTTCTTCTGGCATGATGTCTTTTTTTTTTTCTTCTGACATGATGTCTTTTAATATTCTGTGTGACAAAAGGAAAAATACTTTCAAATAATTCTGCTGCATTCTAAGTATAATAGGAAAAAGCACTTGTGCAAGCTAAATAAGTCATTTTTCCATGGAACTTCAAAAAACAACTTCAAAATCTACATGTTACCTCAAAAAACAACGGACAAACTATGGTTAATCATAATGGACATTTGGCAGACATCTTCCTTAAAGTGAATGAAGTAAGCCTATCATTTCAAGGAAAATTTTTGTTTGTTTTGTTTGGCAATGTTTGTTGCCAACAGTAAAATTCAAACTTTCAAGTAAACATTAGAATTTTGGAAACCTTTAATCCACCAATGTGAGCCTGGAAGCTTTTCAATACTTAAGACTCATGAAGATCTGCAGTGATATTAATGAATGTGATTTTTTT
Organism: Odocoileus virginianus; assembly: GCF_023699985.2. Taxonomy (NCBI): domain Eukaryota; kingdom Metazoa; phylum Chordata; class Mammalia; order Artiodactyla; family Cervidae; genus Odocoileus; species Odocoileus virginianus. The sequence goes on along the minus strand of NC_069682.1, from coordinate 15,733,720 downwards.
TAGTATCCTGTAATGGAATGGGTCAACATTCAGAAGGATCCACATAACTAAGTGAAAAAATATTTTCCATCCAAATGACCCATAAAATGATTTTTAACGTACTGGAGTATAAAATGTTGACACTGTTTCAGAGTCCACACTGCAACAAACCGTTAAGAACTACTATCTGAGTTTCAATACAATATCAAACAAAATTATCCATAGTTCTATACATGGGCTATTAAAATACTTCTCTTTCAAACTACATAACTGTATGAAGCCAGATTTTTCCCATATACTTCAACCAAAATAAAATATCACAATAGGTTGAAAGCGGAAGTAGATATGAGAATTCAGTTGTCTTCCAGCCACACACTGAAGAGATTTGGAGTCATAAAACTATGCCACTCTTTTCAAACTTTTTTTTGTTTTGGAAACCTATGGATATTTTTCAAAAAATTACTATTTATATTATTTATGTTAAAACCTATCACGTGTCATTTTAAATGAATTAATAAATGTTTTAAATTTCTCCATTTTAATTTTTGATACAGTACATACTGATAAATATAACCCATCTAAAAAACATTCTCTGGGGTCCTTGGCTTCTTTTAGGAGTATAAATGATTCCTGAGACCTTTACATTTTGGTACGGTTGATCTATACTGTGAAGAGATAAAGACAAAGATGTTCTAATTTAACACAATCTCACTTGTATTTTCTCTCTTCAGTCAAGACTGAACCTATTTATTCACTGTCTTGATATCTTAGTTATGACAAAGTAAACATTTCAACATACAAAACAAAAGGAATAAGTGGAAGTAAATCGAAGGGTTTTTTAGAGGAAACTGAAGAAATAACTCAGAAACAAACTAATGAAAAGCACTGGATTTACAAGACTAAAAAGTCAGAAGCAAACTAATAAAAACCATCAGAACTGTAACTGCGGATATAATCTAGTTTAAACTCATCCTTTTACAGAAGATAAGAGTTAGCAGGAGAAGGAAATGGCAATCCACTCCAGTATTCCTGCCTGGGAAATCCCATGGACAGAGGAGCCTGGTGGGTTACAGTCCATGGGATTGCAGAGAGTCAGACAGGACTTAGTGACTAAATAACAACAACAAAAGAGTTAAAGGTTGGTTAAAATACAACTAATTCGTGATAGAATGAGGATGAGAACTAACCTTCCAGACTCCTTGAATAGTCCATGTAAACTTTCCCTAGCTCATAGACCAGGCAGTGGGCAGGCACTGGAGACGTGGGAATGAACAAGACAAACCTGGTGGACCTGCTTCCTTAAATGGAGATCAGCATCGCGTCAAACAAATGCAGTGAGCGCGCAGAGGACACACTGCATTCTAAGGAGCACTGAACGGAGTCCAAACTGAGCTCACGGGGAAGAGGCATCTAAGAAAGTAACCTTGTTACTGTCATCTGCCAACAGCCTCATCACTCCCTCCTTCGCTAAGGACTCACCAATTCATCACCATTCCTATCATTATTCTTAGTGATGTCAACATTCACTCAGATAATCCACCCCAAACCCTGGCCTCTCAGTCTCCAGACTTTCTAAACTAAAACATTTTCTTCTTCATCACTGTCAAAACCTCCCATGGTCATCACTACTATTTACACCATTTTCAAAAATCTAGATTTTTAAAAATCCTGTATTCTGAACATCCAATTTCTTCTTCTATCTCTGCAGTTCACTTGCTCTAACACCTCAATTTCAACAATCCTTAGATTTCACAGGACTTCCCATTCACTAATCGTCCCAGTTTTTTACTATCTGCTTCGCAACTAAGACGTGCTCCAAGTATAAAAAACACATCAAATTCCAAAGACTTGGTACTTTAAAAAGAATATAAATCTCTCATTAACAAACTGTGTTGATTACTTATTGAAATAATTATATTTTGGATGCACTGAGTAAATAAAATGTTATTAAAATTAATTTCAACCTATTTCTTTATACTTTAATATGGCTATTATAAAAATTTTAAATTAGATATGTGGCTCACATTCTATTTCTATAAGGCAGTGGTAATCTATTCTGTGATGACTCCTAAATATGGATCTCTGACTCCTCCTTAAACTCGAGAAGGACCATCTACCTAGCCTATCTACTTCATTGTCTAATCTAATGTGGACTGAACACACATCCACAAAGAGCACTCTTGACAGCCCCCCACCCATGTACAGCCATCCACTGACAGTTAGGAAATAATTCCTACTAGGAGTCATCCTTCAATTCCTCTTTCCCTCATACCCCACAGTCAATCCACCAGTAAGCCCTGTTCAGCTCTGCCTTAAAAAAAGCCAACCTCTCCCCTGAATTCCTCACCCCATCACAAAGTACAAGCAATTTTCATTCTCTGCCCGGACTAGTACAATAATACCCTTCTTCCTGGAAATTTTGCTCTTGCTTTCCCTTCAGGATGTTTTCCACTCAGTAGCCTGAATGATTCTTTCAAAAAGTAAATTAAGTACTGCAATGATAACTGCATCACACCTGCAATAAAATCCAACCACTTTTCAAGGCCTACACGTGGCCTGACGCCTGACAATCTCTCTGACCTCTCTCCCACCAGTCTCCTTCTCACTACCCTGTAGACATAACCCTTAGAAAGATTTTTCCCATCTCAGAGCCTCTGAACTTGCCTTTTTCCTAGATCCTCACAGGGAAGATGCCCTATCCTCCAGGTCTCATTTCAAAGGTCATCTCCAGAGAGTATCACTTCCTCCTGCCCAATCCCAGTTTTCTGCATCCTGTCACCCTATTTAACTTTCCAAACAGCACTTCTCCTCATGTGAAAGTCTTTGTTTTGTCGGGGGGGGAGGGGGGGGGGGGGAGATCCTTTGTCCCCTCTCCTCTATAATAAAAACTTCCTAAGGAGAGGAACTTGGCCTCACTATTTTATCTGTGGTACCTGGAAGGTACTCAAAAGATTTTGATCAAATGAAGAATGATGAATGAATACAGTAATTTTTCACCTGAACTACAAGACCTGACACATAAGTGCTATTTAGACCAAAAGGAACAAGTTTCTCGTTAGAGAACACCATTTGCAAAGGTACAGAAGAATGAAATTTCAAAAAACTGAAAGGACGTTACGACTGGTAAGACTAGAGCAATGGGATGAATGTAGCAAGACTAGAAAGACAGGATACATACCATATATGGCCTGATAGGCCTCACTGTGAGACTGCATATTTATGAAGAATCACTGACTAACTTTTAAGCAGGAGAGTGACATGATCAGATTTCCATTTTGAAAGTGCCAGTCAAGCCACAGTGTGGATAATGGGGCTGTGATCAGAGGGGATATGTGGTAACGTAAAGACAGAAGTTAGAGCAGGTGTCTAAGCTTTACACTAGGGTAGTACAATGGAGACAGAATAGACTAATTTAAAGAGATATTTAAGAGGAAGAATCAACAGGACGTGGTACAGACCAATCAGTAGTGGTAGTTGGGTAAGGAGGTGCCAGGGAAGCATAATGGAGGAACCAAGAGATGAATAAACAAAATGTGGTATTATATATACACTAGAGTATTACTCAGCCATGAAAAGGAATACAGTACTAACACATGCTACCAAGTGAATGAACCAAGCTTGAAAACATTATGCCTAATACAAGTCAAACAGACACAAAAGGCCACATACTGTATAATTCCATTCATATGAAATATATAGAACAAGTAAATTAATAGAGACAAGGCAAATTGGTGGATCCCAAGTGCCGGGGGCAAGGTGGTTGAGATGGGGACAAACTGCTCAACAGTCTCAGGTTTTTCTGAGGAGCAATGAAAATGTTTTAGAATACATTAAGGCAGTGGTTGCATAACACTGAATGTACTAAATACCACTAAACTGTATACCTTAAAATTGCTGGTTTTATATTATATGACTTATAGCTCAATCTCTAAAACTGCATTATGAAGCAAATACTATAGCTATATTCTAATCAATCTATGGCAGGAGTTACTAACAAAACTGGTTGTAAATTTAAAATATATTAACTATTTTAAAGCTCTCTACTCCTTACTGTCATAAATAAATTATAGTAACATTCATTATCTTTTCTCCCACATATAGCAGTTGTGCAGTGGATTTAATAAGACTTTTATCTTATAGAGATACATACTAAAATATTTCTGGATGAGATGATATGTCAAAGATGGACTTCACAAGAACAATAAAGAGACAGGAGAGGATGATAGATGGCCATCAGTTGGCAGTCATTAAAGCCAGATGATGAACATGTGGGGGTATCATTATACTATTCTCTTTATTTTTGAGTACATTTGAAATTTTCCATAATGAGTTTTAATTACTACACTAAAAATTAGTAAAATAGACTTCGGGGCATCCACCTGCCAATGCAAGAGATGTGAGTTTGAACCCCGATTCAGGAAGGTCGCACATGCCATGGAACAACTAAGCCCACGCGCCAAACACACATAACATTCCTTAGGACGTTTTGGTTTTAGGTTTTTTTCACAAATACTAGTTCACTACCAACTGTATCTCAGAAAATTTCATTTTGTAAATGAAGAAAATTGGTAAATTAGTTAAGCGTACCTATTTGGGTACATTAAAAAACTTCAACTCTCCTTTCTATGGAATTAAAGTAGACGTCAGCTATTTGCTTTAAAAACAAAATCCAGTAATCACCATTTTCCAAATGCCTTATCTTCTTAATTTTGTACTTTAAAAAAAAAATCCCTTATTTTTAGCATGATGTCTTATTAAATAAATATTAAGGTCTAGAAAGTTTTTAGTCCCAGGGCTTGACTATTATCCTTCAAAACCAAGTCATAACTTCAGTAAAAATTATAATCAACACTAAAAGGCATTAGAAAAAATACACAGCTCCCCCCAAATTCAAACTTTAAATGCTCCAAACCACGTTTAACTATGACTTCGCCTCACTTTCTGTACTATCACTACTTTCATGGAATTGCAGTTTACATCTTTCCTAATATTTGACTCAACCTCTTGTCCCAACATTAGCATCTTCCTCTTTGGCTAACACATTCTTGTCTGTTAACTCACAAATGTCTAATTCCCAGAATATAATTTAACCTAAGATAAAGGGTTATCCTAAATAGCCATAGAGGGACTGCCCCGGCCATCCAGTGCTTAAGACTATGCTTTCACTGCAGATCTCTCTTCAGGGAACTAAGATCCTACATGTCAATAAATAAATAAATAGCACTGATCAGATCTCAAACGGCCCAAACATCTTTCTACTTTAAGGAGTATTAGCATTCTTCACCTATCAGAACCAACTGGAGAAAGCAGACACATAGAAGAGGAATTAGAAAAGTGTTCTTATTTGAAGAGATTATTTCAAAAAATTTCTAAAAAAGAAAAAAAAAAAAAAAACTTCTCTCCAAAAGACAAAAAGAAGCTAAAACTGAGGATCTAATCACAGACCAGAACTAGATCACAGAATCACATGTAAAGTTCTTAGTGGTACTGTAGTTACAAAATGAAAAAAAGATGTTTGTTTTAATACAAACATTCAAATGATAAACAGCCCTAAAAAATATTCAGTACTCTTGAGAACATTAGTAAGAACTGATATAAAACTCCACTCTTATGAATGGACTTTCATTAAGACCTAATATGCAAGGTCAGATTCTGCCTGTTTAATGGCAGCACTGTGTTAGTTGCTCAGTCATGTCCAACTCTTTGAGACCTCATGGACTCCTCCGTCCATGGGATTCTCAACGCAAGAATACTGCAGAGGGTTGCCGTTAATGTTCAATTAATGTTATGACACAATATAGGTCAATCTAGCAAATAACTGAGGATCTTCCATAAAATTACCTAAAATTCCATTTTATTTTGTTTATTGAGATATAACTGACTTATAACACTAGTTCCAAAACAACAACAACAACAACACTAGTTTCAGATGTACAATATAAAAATTCACTACTAAAAAAAATTCACTATTATTTGTATATACTGCAAAATGATCACCACAGCAAGTCCAGTTAACCATCACCACACAACTTTACAATTTTTTTTTCTTTCTTACAGTGAAAACCTTTAAGATTTACACTCCTAGCAATTACACAACATTATTAACTAGAATCACCATGTTGTGCATTACTAAACCTTGTTTAATTCATGTATTATAGATTTCCAAACCACATCTCTAATTTTTCAAACCACTGTTTTACTCAAACTTTCAAGCGCAATTAAGATTTTTACCATTTCTAACCTGTCCTCATCTCTGCAATCATTTTGACTGTCTTCACCTGAACACAATTTGTGTGGAAATCAGAACTACTCCAAATATTTCAAGAAGTTTTTTGTTTTGTTAGGCTCAGAGGTTAAAGTGTCTGCCTGCAGTGCAGGAGACCAGGGTTCGATCCCTGAGTCGGGAAGATCCCCTGGAGAAGGAAATGGCAACCCACTCCAGTATTCTTGCCTGGAGAATCCCATGGAGGGAGGAGCCAGGTAGGCTACAGTCCATGGCATCGCAAAGAGTCGGACACACCTAAGCGACTTCACTTACCTCACTTACTTACTAATTTTTCTACAAATTTCCTTATCACAATCGCAAAGCTGATTCAGAAGAGGAAAAAAAGGCAAAAACACACAAGAAAGGAAAAGGGACCAGTGAGCTCAGTGAAAAACTAGCCTACAATTCCTGTAATTCAATACTTCAAGGGCCAAAGCTACTATATTTTGTGATTCAGGCAAGTTCCCAAATTACAAACATACCTGTTCTTATATAACGACTTGGAACTCAGAGGAAACAACAGTAAAATAGTTGTGAGGATCCCAGACACAACTCACAAGAGTCTGTTTATTTCATGATATTTCTGGACTCATTCGCATCTCTAGACAGTGTGATATTGAAAGAGTATGGCTTAGGGAGGTGGGAGGGGGGACCGGGATGGGGAATACATGTAAATCCATGGCTAATTCATTTCAATGTATGACAAAAACCACTGCAATGATGTAAAGTAATTAGCCTCCAACTAATAAAAATAAATGGAAAAAAAAAAAGAGAGAGAGAAATGGGAAGATGGGCATGCAAAAAGTGGAAACATATGATTTAAGGGACTTTTAAAAATCAAAAAAAAAAAAAAAGAAAGAGTATGGCTTTTAGAGCCTGTCAGAGTTAAGAGAAATCCTAACTGCCAATCCCTAACTGTATGATAAAATAAAATTGATTTACGTTTTCCAAGTCCTAATTTCTTCATCTGTAAGAGAATACTGTTTATCACAGAGTTTTTGCAAGGATTAAAGATAATACAAATCAACCAGCAAAGACTGTGACAGAGTAAGTACTCAATAAGCAGAAGCAGGTGTTTGACTCTTCCCTTTTCTATTACCCTCTTCATACATTCTTTTTATCCACTTAGGATACAGAATCAGAAAATCTGGGTTTGATTCTAGGCACTATCCCATACATGATATGGAACTTTAAGCTAGCTATTCAATGTCTCAGAACCTCAGATTGCTCATTTGTTTAAAAAAGAAAAGGAAAGGAGAAAGAAAAAGATCATAGAATTACTGTAATACCTAAGTGACATCACTTTATAAACTGGAATAAACTATAGAGTACCAAAAGAGTCAGTTTTTACCTACTCTAGAGTGCTCCCACTCAAAAAATTACCTGCCTTCCAAGATTATGAGTCTAATGAGCAAATGAATACACACTAACATCACAGGTAGAGGAAATCAAGCTAGACTAAGTAGCTCACTGATGGTATCCCCTCATCCTCCCAGAGATAAGGATATACTTGTTGACCCAAAAGAAGCCCCTATGGGGGGATTCCAGAGGAAAATATTAAAAAGTTGCAAGAAAGATTTTTCTGTCCTTACTCAACCTATGTTGAGAAATCTTTCGTAAGCAGTTTCTGCTCCTTTTCACTTATATCTCCTTCCTACTCCCCCAGAGTCCCTATGACAAAGGCAGTATGGACCCTGAAGTGGAGTGCAGAGAACTGGCCAGAACAAATGAATTCGAGTTCAACAGTGACTGTCTTTGACATAACCACCAGAAAATTCAAACTAAAGGTAGAAAAAGGCAAAGATTTTTCTTCATGTCTAAGTAAAATACACTTTCTATTTTGAATACTAATTTCCCTTAAGAAATTCAAAAGCCCTGTCCTTTTTAAAAGATAGCGGATGTGGACTCTGGGAGAAGGCGAGGGTGGGATGTTTCAAGAGAACAGCATCGAAACATGTATATTATCTAGGGTGAAACCGATCATCAGCCCAGGTTGGGTGCATGAGACAAGTGCTCGGGCCTGGTGCACTGGGAAGACCCAGAGGGATGGGGTGGAGAGGGAGGTGGGAGGGGGGACCGGGATGGGGAATACATGTAAATCCATGGCTAATTCATTTCAATGTATGACAAAAACCACGGCAATGATATAATTAGCCTCCAACTAATAAAAATAAATGGAAAAAAAAATAAATAGGGGATTAAGTTAAAAAAAAATAAAAAATAAAAGCGGACTCTTCTGAAGAGTTTTGCTATTAATAATAAAATTTAATAAAGTCAACAGGACCAAAAGAGCTAACAAAGTGGTCAAGGACTCAACTGCACTACAGCCAAAAGAACTTGCCAGCTAAACACCTTACCAGAACTGTACTTCCAAAGTGTAGGAATGAAACAAAATCAAAACTAAACTCTCAGGATAAAAATCACTCAGGCAGTAATTTAACTCACCTTGGGTATAAAAAAATTCTCAAAACACAAGTGACCATATACTTTCTCCAAGTGAAGCTATGTTTACACAGGGTGTTGGCCATTACCCAAATAGTCACAGAAAGGATAAAGAAAGATCTCAAAAGACATCCAAACAGATATTTCCAGTACTATTTGTCCCCTCTCCACAGCACCATGGCAGATCACAAAATCAGCTACCACCACATCAACTTCCACAAAGTGCACGTCATCTTTGGAGCCTGTCTGAGCCTCCTGGGAAAGCAGCTAGTGACCAGCTTCATGAGCCCAAAGCTACAAAGATAAACACTGCTGTGTGTGAATTTCATCCTTTCCCTCTTCCCCCCAGTACTTCTGAGTATCTCACTGGTGTTGAGGATCACCAAAAATAAACAACTTGGGGCCAGTGACAGTGCATCTTAGCACCATGGTACTAACACGCTTAAAAGACTACAAGAGAAACAGAATGATTTATTTATTTATAATGAAATTTTAGTGCTTCAAAATTATATGATGGTAAGCAAGAAGGGAAAAGAAAAGGGGTCAAGGAAGAAAAAAAAAAAAAAAAACAGCACACTACTACCTGAACAAGAAATAGTCAACAGACAGGTTAAAACACGTTTGCATTGGCCAACACGTAGCAGTTACCACACCATATATTTGTCAGATTTCCCAACATGCAAAACAAAAAGAAACCACCCCTTTATGAAGCGCCTGTCTGCTGACTTCCACAAAGAAATGACTTCTCTTGAATGTGGGTAATTTAACTTCCTGCGCTGTTCCTTTGGCTTTCAAAATCTTTAATATCTGCAGCAAACTGAGATTGACCTCAATTTTAATGTTCTTCATGTGAAGTTGAATAAAACGTGTTTATTTTTAATATCGATAAACTGTCAGCGTTTCTATTTGAAAACTATATTCACATTCCTACTAGATTTAGGAATATTTTCTTAAAAGCCAAATATAAAGTTTGCAAAAACAAGTAATACAGTGGTTGTGGCAGGCACTCAACAAGTTTATCAGTGGAATTTCTAAAATAAAAGCCTGAAAAAAAAAAAAGCCTGAAAAAATTTGAGATAAATTCCTGATAGTGCTACTGAAAATACAATGTTACTAATATGGGAATTGAGAAATATTCAAAATATTCTGAAAACAGTATCTCCTTCTAAAAATAAAGAGGAAAAGTATTTGCCAACACAAAGACGATTGGTTCTTAAAAATGATAATCACATGGGATGCATTTCTATAAATACTTTAGTTCTCAATTGCAATAACCCCAACCTTTCAAAGCACGTTTGGGTCATGCCTTTCCACTAACAAGCGAGTTTTTGGTGCCATTACATAGATACAAAGGACTCTGCTACTTTTATTTGCTTCTACTGCAAACTGTTACGTTTACGCAGTTAAAGATCTACAAATTAAACTATCACACAACACAATTCACTTTCAATCATTAAAATAAAAGCAAACAACCAACCCCTGTCATAGAAAAGTGACAAGAATTTTCTAATAAATTTACAGTAACATACTTGACGTTACAGTTCTAGTTCGGAGATTCATTCTATACATGCACTTAGGGTGGAAAGAGGCAAACCTCAAGAAAAAAAAAGCAACCGGCGATTATACCGTTCTATTTTTACTTAAGGAGCCACCAGTTCAAGAACTTTTAGGGAAGAGAGAATATTCAAGCCATTTTTCCAAGTAGTTAAGGATAATTTGTGTTTTACACTAACGACCGCCCTAACAATCTCTAACATATATTGTGGTGGGGGCGGAAGTGAAATTGATGAGAAGGGAAAAAAACCCGACTTGAAAACCGACAGGCAGGCAGATTTACAAACCTTCAATTAAAGGGAATTCGGAGGTTAACTTCTCTACGCCCTCCCTCGCTCCCCACCCGCTTCCTCCTCTCCTCGGGGAGGTCTATGTGATGTGACTCATGACCAATTTTTTTAAAAAAATAAATAAATAAATGACACACCCTCTGGGCTTAAACTGACATAATCGCCCCCACCCCACCCTCCCCCGATGCACCCCCGCTTCCCCTCCGGCTCCTGCCTCTCCTCGTCACGGCCCTCGGCTCTCCGCTCAGTCGGCCGCTCCGAGACCCTCGGCCGGCGGCGGAGGACTCCGGGACGGAAGCCCAGCGGGTGGAAGGCGGCTGGAGGGCAGAGCGGTCCTGGGGGCCGAGCCCGCGCGGGAGGGGGACGGCAGCGGGGCGCCGGGCTGCGGCGGCCGCGGATCCGGGATCCCTCGCCCATTTTCTCTCTCGGCTTCTCGGGGTTTCAACCACCGCGGCCACTTCCTGTATCACAGCCCGACTTCCCCGAGCCCGGCCGCTCGCTATCTACCCCGGCTGAGCTTGGGGTTGGGTTGGGGCTTTGGGGTTGCCGCTGAGATTAGGCAGTTCCCCACCTCGCCCAGTGGGCTAGTCACTCGGTCGGCCGGTGGCGGGTCCTTGGCCCAGGCGGCAGCGCCCGGCCGCCCGCCCGCGCGGCTCACCTGTATGTAGTTGTTTTCACAGTAGTCCGCTACTCGAGTCAGGTTCTGGTAACTCTCAATCAGCGCCCTCTTGCCGGACGGGATTTCCTCCTCTAGTAACATCTGCAGCTCTGCCATTTTCCACCCCTCCGCATCGCTTCCTCTCGCGTTAAAGAGACAGAGGCAACAGCAAGGTCCGCGGCGGCTCCGAGCACCTCACAGCCCGGATACAAACCGCCTGCCCGCCCTCCCGCCTGGTATTGTGGGACAGCACCTCCTTCTCTTCCTCCTCACTTTCTCCACCCGCCTCCACGCACTTCGCGCAGGCGCGGCAAGCTCGTCCTCTCGCGAGCTTTCCTGCCTTTCCCTCCCGCTTCCCCGGACCATGGGATTTCCACCCCCCGCTTTGGCATGGCCTTCTGGGAATTGTAGTCTCTCACTGGCTTGCTGCCCATCAAAAGCGCATGCGTCCAGGGAGCCTCCGAAAAAGACCCGGGAGGAGAGTAATACAAGAGCTTAAAAAGAGGGTGGAGGTTTAAATCCGAAGTTTCTTAACAGCTCCGGGAGATGGCGCTACAGGGTGACTCTAGAAAATGAACCCGGATCCCCGAGAAGGCTGTGAAGCTTGGCAGAATTTGGCTCTCTAGGAATCAGATTTCATTCTGACAAGCATTCAGTTCAGTCGCTCAGTCGTGTCCGACTCTATGCGAACCTATGAATCGCAGCACGCCAGGCCTCCCTGTCCATCACAAACTCTCGGAGTTTACTCAAACCCATGTCCATCAAGTCGGTGATGCCATCCAGCCATCTCATCCTCTGTCGTCCCCTTCTCCTCCTGCCCCCAATCCCTCCCAGCATCAGGGTTTTTTCCAATGAGTCAGCTCTTCGCATGAGGTGGCCAAAGTATTGGAGTTTCAGCTTCAGCATCAGTCCTTCCAATGAACACCCAGGACTGATCTCCTTTAGGATGGACCGGTTGGATCTTCTTGCAATCCAAGGGACTCTCAAGAGTCTTCTCCAACACCACAGTTCAAAAGTATCAATTTTTCGGCGCTCAGCTTTCTTCACAGTCCAACTCTCGCATCCATACATGACCACTGGAAAAACCATAGCTTTGACTAGACGGACCTTTGTTGGCAAAGTAATGTCTCTGCTTTTTAATATGCTATCGAGATTGGTCATAACTTTCCTTCCAAGGAGTAGGCATCTTTTAATTTCATGGCTGCAATCACCACCTGCAGTGATTTTGGAGCCCCCTAAAATAAAGTCTGACACTGTTTCCACTGTTTCCCCATCTATTTCCCATGAAGTGATGGGACCAGATGCCAGGATCTTAGTTTTCTGAATGTTGAGCTTTAAACCAACTTTTTCACTCTCCTCTTTCACTTTCATCAAGAAGCTTTTTAGTTTCTCTTCACTTTCTGCCGTAAGAGTGGTGTCATCTGCATATCTGAAGTTATTGATATTTCTCCCTGCAATCTTGATTCCAGCTTGTGCTTCTTCCAGACAAGCGTTTCTCATGATGTACTCTGCATATAAGTTAAACAAGTAGGATGACAATATACAGCCTTGACGTACTCCTTTTCCTATTTGGAACCACTCTGTTATTCCATGTCCAGTTCTAACTGTTGCTTCTTGACCTGCATACAGGTTTCTCAAGAGGCAAGTCAGGTGGTCTGGTATTCCCATCTCTTTCACAATTTTCCACAGTTTATTGTGATCCACACAGTCAAAAGCTTTGGCATAGTCAATAAAGCAGAAACATGTTTTTCTGGAACACTCTTGCTTTTTCAATGATACAGCGGATCTTGGCAATTTGATTTCTGGTTCCTCTGCCTTTTCTAAAACCAGCTTGAACATCTGGAAGTTCATGGTTCACATATTGCTGAAGCCTGGCTTGGAGAATTTTGAGCATTACTTTACTAGCATGTGAGATGAGTGCAATTGTGCGGTAGTTTAAGCATTCTTTGGGATTGTAATGAAAACTGACTTTTCCTGTCCTGTGGCCACTGCTGAGTTAATCCTGACAAGGATTAAAAGGGACTAAATATGGAGAACTCCAAATCTTTACTTCCTCTATCTTTTTAGACATAATGCGACTCCAGTTTTACTGTCTAAACTTCTGCTGCCTTCAATTCACTTAAAATTTAGTTAATACTTGACATTGCCAGCTCTATACCAAGCAATGAAGTAAACATTGCGGGTACAAGTTGAGTAAGGATAATCTGTACCTTTGCATGAGTGCTTAGCCCTCGCCCAGGTTCCTCAGTCCATGGGATTGTTCGGACAAGAATACTTGAGTGGATTGCCATGCCCTCCTCCAGGGATTTTCCCTATCCACGGATCCAACCTCCATCTCTTACGGCTCCTACATTGGCAGGCGGGATCTTTATCGCTGGTGCCAACTGGGAAGCCCACTCTGTACCTTTAAAGACCCACAATTTAAAAGCAAACAGATACATATAATCTATTAAAAAAATATTCACTAAGTTGTACACGTGAAACTGAAAAGGAGTCCCCTTAAAACCAAGATCTCTTATTGAGTTTATGATTAATTTCTCTCTCCAAAACATTATTCATTTTTCCCTCCCCTTTGACTTCAATCCTGTGCTAACAACACTAATCAACCAGCATCAGATAACTAAAGTTACTGCTGTTGATAACATTTTTTAATTAATTAATTTTTTATTGAAGGATAATTGCTTTACAAAACTTTGTTGTTTTCTGTCAAACCTCAACATGAATCAGCCATAGGTATACAAATCTCCCCTCTCTTTTGAACCTCCCTCCCATCTCCCTCCCCATCCTGCCCCTCTAGGTTGATACAGAGCCCCTGTTTGAGTTTTCTGAGCCAGACAGCAAATTCCCATTGGCGATCTATGTAACTCCAGTACTTTGGCCACCTGATGTGGAGAGCCGACTCATTTGAAAAGACCCTGATGCTGAGAAAGATAGAGGGAAGGAGGAGAAGGGGACGACAGAGGATGAGATGGTTAGATGGCATCACCGACACAATGGGCATGGGTTTGGGTGGACTCTGGGAGTTGGTGATGGACAGGGAGGCCTGGCGTGCTGCAGTTCATGGGGCTGCAAAGAGTCGGACACGACTGAGCAACTAAACTGAAGTGAACTGAATGTTAAGTTTCCATGTTTCTCTTTCCATACATCTCACCCTCTCCTCCCCTCTCCCCATGTCCATAAGTCTATTCTCTGTGTCTGTTTCTCCGTTGTTGCCCTGTAAGTAAATTCTTCAGTACCACTTTTCTAGATTCCGTATATGTGTGTTAGAATACAGTATTTATCTTTCTCCTTCAGAATCACTTCACTCTGTATAATAGGTTCTAGGTTCATCCACCTGATTAGAACTGACTCAGAGGTGTTCCTTTTTATGGCTGAGTAATATTCCATTGTGTGTATATATACCACAAGTTCTTTATCCGTTCATCTATAGATGGACATCTAGGTTGCATCCATGTTCTAGCTATTGTAAATAGTGCTGCAATGAACAATGAGATACATGTGTCTCTTTCAATTTTGGTTTCCTCAGGGTATATGCCTAGGAGTGGGATTACTGGGTCATATGGTAGTTTTATTTCTAGTTTTTTAAGGAATCTCCATACCGTCTTCCATAGTGGCTGTATCAATTTACATTCCCACCAACAGTGCAAGAGTTTTCCCTTTTCTCTACACCCTCTCCAGCATTTGTTGTTTGTAGACTTTTTTGTTGTTGTTTGTAGACTTTTTGATGAGGGCCATTCTGACTGGTGTGAGGTGATATCTCATTGTAGTTTTGATTTGCATTTCTCCAATAATGAGCAATGATGAGCATCTTTTCATGTGTTTGTTAGCCATCTGTATGTCTTCTTTGGAGAAATGTCTGTTTAGGTCTTTTCCCCACTTTTTGATTGGGTTGTTTGTTTTTCTGGTATTGAGTTGTATGAGCTGCTTGTATATTTTGGAAATTAATCCTTTGTCAGTTATTTCATTTGCTATTATTTTCTCCCATTCTGAGGGTTGTCTTTTCACCTTACTTATAGTTTCCTTTGCTGTGCAAAAGCTTTTGATAACATTCTTAACGATGCACTAAAATCACTGCTACATGGTCACTATTAAGGTACAAACTCAGGATGTTTCACTAGGGCAAGTTGAGCTCACAGACTATGGAGTCACCTGGCCAGAAACTCAAATGAGAGATTCTGACTCCTAAAATCACAGATAGAGAAATCTCACAGAGCAATGAGTAATCCCAGTTTCTTCGTTCCTCCCCTTCAGAACACCTGTAACTCAAAGACTAAGCTGGAGTAGACCTGAGGCTCATCTCCCATTCACCTGCTTGGTGCCCTGCAATAAATCGTTGCTTTGCTGCAAACTTGTGCTGTCAAAGTTTGACTTTCTGAGCCATGAGCACACAAACCCTTTGCTTGGTTACAAAACTAAGATAATACTGTAAATCAGCTTTGCTACTGCTGCTAAGTGGCTCCAGTCGTGTCTGACGCTCTGCAATTCTGTGGACATAACCCGTCAGGCTCCTCTGTCCATGGGGATTCTCCAGGCAAAAATACTGGAGTGGGTTGCCATGCCCTCCACAGGATCTTCCCGAACCAGGGATCTAACCCGGGTCTTCTGCGTTGCAGGCAGATTCTTTAGCACTGAGCCATCAGGGAAGCCGTAAATCAACAATGTTTCAATTAAATTTTTTTAATTTTTTAAAATATAAGCAAACATAATATTTTTACTGCTATCACGTCCTAATCGCTCATTCTTTAGGAGAATGTGTGTGTATGTCCCTACACTTCTGAAGTTTTGTACAGGTTCTCTACATCGTGTAAGATCATTTTGCTTTTTCAAAAATCATCAGCTGCTTTGAAATAGTCTTAAAGAACTTATAATTCAAGAGAAACACTAAATGCTTTTACTATAATGGATTATGAAAAATTTTGTCCAAAGGCTGAAAAACAAACTAAAAGTCACTTAAAATTCCATCTTTTCATCTCTCTGTGAAGTCATTTAGAACCACAGTAACTATAAGAATAATAACCTGACAACCGAATGTTTAAAAATTGACCCATCAGTAGGTATTTATTGGATATTTCCTTTCCTAGGGGCCATAACACATTCAGCCCTCTAAAAGGAAAATTAGGTCTCCTACCTGAAAGAGGTAACTACTCCCAGTCACCAGATTTTCTTTTTTTTTTTTTTTGACCATGCGGCTTGCAGGATGTTAGTTCCCCAACCAGACTGAACTCAGGCCGGTACTAGAAGTGCTGAGTCCTAACCAATGCACCACCAGGGACTTCCCCAAATCAAGGATTATAAGGTCGATAAATCAATAAATGAAATACTCTACACAATAATCCAAGATAGGTGTAATAGTCTTTCTTTACTACTTATCATTAATCCACACATCATTTAATCCAAGTTATTGAAATTTTATATTCTTTAATTTGGTCTCTACATGAGCCAGATTTAACCAAGGAAATCACTAAGCATTTCCATACACTGCAACATTTCAAAAACACTGGAGAATGATTGGGCAGGTGATGCCATTTTACTGTTTTCAAAATCCTGTAAGATTTCTTTAATGCTTACAACTCTGAGAGATAAATGACCTAAAGTTTTTTTTCTGTCGTTACCAAAACAATAAATTCAAGTTTATGCAGGTTAAGAGATTTAGCTAATGGCCCTGAAAATAGTAGTCAAGTTCTCTGACTTTTAGATTAGAGATTTTTCTACTTTCCAGTTAAAACCATCTCTTAAAATATTTATGGTTCATATAAAGTCTAATCAATGAAGTGATCCGTCATAGGGTAATTGAGTATACTAACCTTGTATTTTTATTTAAAAAAATTAGTCTCTTTTATAATGATAGTCTGTAATAAAGCAATATTTCCTTTAAGACTAAATTAGGATTTGTGGAGATAAAACTGTAAAACACAGCACCATACTGTAGTCCTGGGTTTTCAATATTTTTTGATACAACTCAAAAAATAATATTATATAATGTGAACCAAGATATAGATATATATATACATGCTGGTATAAAAGTTTCACCAAACTAATAATGGTATTCTGATTTTTCCTATTCTAATTCAGTTTATTTAATGCTGGTAAGGACTATTAAATTGATTTCATGATCCATTACTGAATCATAACCCACAGTTTGAAAATAATTTTTTCCTTCCACTAAATTAAACAAAATGATTCTTTACTAAGCATGTATTATTATCATAAATTTCTTGTCATAAGTTTTTAAAAAATCACAGTTATTAACAGAGCAGAAAAAATTTATTCAAAGATTTAATAGAATAAATTTAGCTAAAGTAAAGTAAACAATCTGAATTCCTATATCAAAGCAATTTACCCTGTGCAATCCTAATTAAAATCCTACAGGTTTTTTGTAAAAATTGACAAGGTGATTCTAAAACTTACCTTAGTGCAAAGGCCCTAGTACAACCAAGATAAAAGAAGAATGAAGTTAGAGGACATACACTATCAAATTTCAAGATTTACTTAAAAACTACAGAAATTAGGTCAAAGCAGACTTGGTGAAGAACTTACAAATAGTTCTTTGGAACGGATACTAACATACACAGAAACTTAATTTATGACAAAAGTGCCAATGAAATTCAAAGGGAGAAAGGATTCTTTTTTTCCCAATAAATGTGCTGGAGCCATTGGATATTTTTTCTCAAATGAACATTGAATCTACCCACAATACTCCAAAATTTATTTAGGATATCAGCTCAGTTCAGTTCGGTCACTCAGTCGTGTCCGACTCTCTGTGACCCCATGGACTGCAGCATACTAGGCCTCTCTGCCCATCACCAACTCCCAGAGTTGACTCAAACCCATGTCCATTGAATTGGTGATGCCATCCAACCATCTCATTCTCTGTCATCCCCTTCAATCCCTGCCTTCAATCTTTCCCAGCATCAGGGTCTTTTCAAATGAGTCAGTTTTTCATCAGGTGGCCAAAGTATTGGAGTTTCAGCTTCAGCATCAGTCCTTCCAATCAATATTCAGGACTGATTTCCTTTAGGATGGACCGGTTGGATCTCCTTGCAGTCCAAGGGACCCTCAAGAGTCTTCTCCAACACCACAGTTCAAAAGCATCAATTCTTCAGTGCTCAGTTTTCTTTATAGTCCAACTTTCACATCCATACATGACTATTGGAAAAACCATAGCTTTGACTAGACGGACCTTTGTTGACAAAGCAATGTCTCTGCTTTTTAATATGCTGTCTAGGTTGGTCATAACTTTTCTTCCAAGCCAAAGATGGAGAAGCTCTATGCATTCAGAAAAAACAAGACCGGGAGCTGACTGTGGCTCAGATCATGAACTACTTATTGCCAAATTCAGACTTAAATTGAAGAAAGTAGGGAAAACCACTAGACCATTCAGGCATGACCTAAATCAAATCCCTTACGATTATACTGTGGAAATGACAAATAAGGGAATGGCAAACCACTTCAGTATTCTTACCTTGAGAACCCCATGAACAGTATTTAGGATATATCACTTTCCAAATGTAAAAGGTAAAGCAACGTGCTTCTTCAAGAAAACATAGAGTAACTTCACAAGCTTGGGGCAGGCAAAGATTTCTTAACCAGAATACAATAAGCACTAACAAAAAGGAAAAGAAAGAAAAGATAAATCACTTGTATTACGGTTTTATTTTATGCATAACTGCTTTTTAATAAAATGAAAAGCTAAGTCATTGTACTCATTTCTTATTGCTGCTATAAAAAAAACTTACACCAAATTTAGTGACTTAAAACAACACTATTTTGCCGGGCGCGGTGGCGCGCGCCTGTAATCCCAGCTACTCGGGAGGCTGAGGCTGGAGGATCGCTTGAGCTCAGGAGTTCTGGGCTGCAGTGCGCTATGCTCTTAGTGCGGGTGCGGCATCAATATGGTGACCTCCCGGGAGCGGGGGACCACCAGGTTGCCTAAGGAGGGGTGAACCGGCCCAGGTCGGAAACGGAGCAGGTCAAAACAACACTATTTTATCATCTTACAGCCCTGGAGATCAGAGGTCTTGTTCGTTTCAAATTAAGATAGCAGTAGGCTTTTTTCCTTCCAGAGGCACTAGAGGAGAATGGATTACCTTGCCTTTTCCAGCTCCAGGAGGCTACCTGCATCCCTAGGCTATGGCTACTTCTTCCATCTTCAAATCAGCAGCGCAGCATCCTCAAAGCTCTCTCTGACTCTGCTTCTGTCATCACAACCCCTTCTCTCTGACTCTGACCATCAGCCTGCCTCCTGTAAAGACCCTGTGACTACATACATCCCACACAGATAATCCAAGATAATCTTCTCTTTTCAAGATTCATGACTTGATAACATAGGCAAAGTCCCTTTTGCCATGCTTAGGTGGTAATAAAATATATTACCTTAATAATACAGTCACAGTTTTCAGGGATTAGGACACGGACATCTTTGAGTGGGCCATCAGTGAAACTACTAGAGTCACCATTAAAATTAATATACTGCTCATGAAAAGATACTATTAAAAGTGAAAAGATAAGCTACAACACATACATTTGACAGAGGACTTATATTAGGACTATATTAAAACCAAACAAGAAAACTCTTCCAAGTCAATGAAGAAAAAAAAAGACAATGCAAAAAAAGAAATGGATAAAAGAGGGCAACTGGAAAAAAAAGACAACTGCACTCCAATAAATATATGAAAAGGCACTCAACTCAATATTTACCAAGGAAACGCAGCTTAAAACCATAATAAGGAAAACCACCAGGATGTAGAGTAAAATTTAAAAGACTGTACTACACACCCATTAGAAAGGCTAAAATAAAAAATCCTGACAATAGCAACTGCTACTCACAATGTAGAACAACTGGGCTCTCATATATTCAAAATGGTGCATCCACTTTGGAAAACATACAAAGTTTTATAAAGCCAAATATATATATACTTAGTAAATAACCTAGCAAGCCAACTCCTAGATATTTACCCAAGAAAAACAAAAACTTATGTTTGCACAAAAACCATATGAATGTTTATAGTTAAAAAAAAAAAGCTGGTAACAACTCAAATGTCCTTCAGTTATTGGATAAACTGGATAAACAAACCAGTTTATGAATAATATGTAATGATGTAACATGTAACACTATACACACAAAGTCATAGACAAAGCTCAGATGCCTTTTCCTAAGTGAAAGAGGCCAGATGCTGCCCCCCCCCAAAAAGACCAACAGTACCCAGCGGTGGCATATTACATCTAGCGCATGTGCACACACACCCACACACACCCACACACACACACACACACACACACACACACCCACACACACACACGGGTATATATGAATATACAAGTGTAAAAAGTACTGTTACTTTGGAAAACTGTTTGGCAATACCTGTTAAACCTAAATAAATACCTCCTTAAGATCCACCAATTCACTTCTAGGTTTTTATTTAAGAAAAATAAGTATATATATATATATATATATATATATACACACACATATATATATGTATATTCACAAAAGGACACGTACAAAAATGCTCAAAGCAACTTCATTCATAATAGCCAAAAAATGGAAACCAAAAGCCTATAAGTAAGAGAAAGGAGAAATAAATGGTGGTATATTCATGTAACGAATACATGCAGCAGTAAAAGGACCAAACTACTGATAAATGCAGGAACACGGATGCTTGATTCACTAGGTGTACTCTCAGAGATGCAAGATGTTTTATCAAATAAAATTAATCAGACATAAAGAGTACATTGTGGTGGGACTTCCCTGGTGGTTCAGTGGTTAAGACTTCATGCTTCCAAGGCAGGGGGCATGGGTTCGATTCCGGGTCGGGGACCTAAGATCTCACATGCTCCACAGTGCTGCCAAAAAAAACAAAAGAGTACATTGGGTATGATTTCATTTCTATGAAGTTCAAAAGCAGGCCAAAGTCATGGATGATGGCAAAATTCAGAATTGTAGTTAGTTGTTATAAGGGATGGGCTGGAAAGGAACATGAAGAAACCTTCTGGGGCACCAGGAATATTATACATCTATTCACCATCTGGTTGGAAGTTACAGGGGTGCATATGGAAATAAAAATCATCAAACTATACTCTTGGTTTAATTAATTAATTTATTTTTGGTTGCACCAAGTCTTCATCACTGCCCAGGCTTTTCTCTAGCTCCAGTGAGCAGGGGCTACTCTCCAGCTGTGCTGTGCAGGCTTCTCATTGTGGTACTTCTCTTGTTGCAGAGCACAGGCCCCAGGGCACATGGGATCAGTAGTTGTGACTTCTGGGCTCTAGGGCACAGGCTCAACCGTTGCGGCGCACAGGCTTAGTTGCTGAGCAGCATGTGGGGTCTTCCCAAATTAGGGATCGAACCTGTGTCTCTTGCATTGGCAGGCAAACCCAGTACCACTGAGACACCAGGGAAGCTCAAACTTACTCTTAAAAGTGGTGTGCTTTGCACAATTTACTGTCTGTATATTATACTTTGGGCTTCTCTGGTGGCTCAGATGGTAAAGAATCTACCTGCAACACAGGAGACCTGGGTTCAATCCCTGGGTTGGGAAGATCCCCTGGAGGAGAGCATGGCAATCCACTCCAGTATTCTTGCCTGGAGAATCCCCATAGAGAGAGGAGCCTGGTGGGCTATAGTCCACGGGGTTGCAAAGAGTCGGACATGACTGAGCTGAGTCACTAAGCACTAAGCATTTTATATTTTATTTTAAAAGTTTATAGAGAAAAATAATTTTTTAAAAATCTCAAAAAAAAAAAATCCCCAAAAAATAAAAATAAAAAATCTCACATGGGACTTCCCTGGTGATCCTGTGGCTAGGACTCCATGCTCCCAATGCAGGAGGGCTGTATTCCATCCCTGGTCATGGAACTAGATTCTGCATGCTGAAACTAAGAGTTTGCATGCTGCAACAAAGATCGAAGAGCCCATGTGCCACAACTAAGACCCAGTGCAGCCAAATAAAGAAATATTTTAAAAAATTATCCACTGAGAATCACACCTGACTTCTAGCAACCAGCCTCCGATGCAACAGATGTTATAAATTTCTTATAGACCTTGTAGATCTTCTATGCACATAAAAACAAATTTTTTTGTTACCTAAATTGTACATGGTGTTCTGTCTTCCTGCTTTTTTGTTCACTTAACCATAAGATCTTTCTATATTATACATTAAAACTGTCCCATCCTACTTTATGGTATTTCACTGCATGGATGGGCCATAATTATTCACTCAGTTCCATGTGGAAGGACATTTAAAGTGTCTTCAAACTTTATCACCACAATCCTGCAGTGAATAGTTTTTATTTTACATAAGGAAATCTAGCCCTATATATTATTAAAACATATTTAGATGCTGCTGTAATTTAAATGGTTTGGTAATGGCACATGAAGAGACAAAAAGAATAGAAAGTCCAGAAAGAAGCCCTCAAATATAATGAAACTTTGTATTTGCTTGTTGTTTGCTCTGTTTGCTTATGTATGCACATGGGTGCGTGCTCAGTCATGTCCAACTCTTCCTGTGACTAAGCATGCACACTACAGTCTCACCAAACTGCTCTGTCCACAGGATTACCTTGGCAAGAAGACTGGAGTGGGTTGTCATTTCCTCCTCCAGGGGATCCATTTACTCATCTAAAACACACTGGCCTATTATGGAGAGAAAAACAGTCCAACCTTTTAGTTCTGATTAATCCAGGATAAAAACAGTTTACTGGATTTGGCTTTGCTGAAATAAATACAAAACCTTGAATTTTCAAAAAAAAAAAAAAAAAAGATTTGCATTGCAAAATTCATTTCTGTGAAGTAGGATTTCTCCATTTTTTCAGTGTTTTCAGAATTTCCAAGGGTGCATAACTTATAGAGTTCAGTTTTTATTGTGACAAAATATATAAATAACACAAAATTTACCAATTTAAGTATACAGTTTAGTACTGTTAAGTATATTCACAATGCCAATGTACAACCATCACCTTCGTGCATCTCCAGAACTGTTTCATTCTTCCAAAGTGAAATTCTGTTCCCATTAAATAATAGCTCCCCATTCACCTCTCCACTCAGCCCCAGGCAACCAGCAGTCTACTTTCTGTCTAAACGAATTTGACTGTTGTACCTCATGGATGTATAACATTTTTCCTTCTGTGACTGGCTATTTTCATTTACCACAACATATTCAACGTTTGTCCATGTAGCATGCATCAGAAATTCCTTTATTTATCATATTCCACTGTATGTATATTCCACATATTATTTGTCCACTTATCTGTTCATGGACACTTGGATCCACCTTTCAGTTATTGTCTAGTTTTGTTATAAACATGATTGAACAAATAAATGTCTTGAGTTTCTGCTTTTGATACTTTTGAATAGATGCCCAGAAGTGAAATGCTAGGTCATATGATAATTCTAACATATATGTGTGTTCTAATATAAAGAGAGAGAGATTTGGACTCAATTTCTGGGCTTCCCAGATGGCTCAGTGGGTAAAGGATCCACCTACAATGCAGAAGACACAGGAGATGTTTGATCCCTGGGTTCTGGGGGAGGAAACGGCAACCCACTCCAGTATTCTTGCCTGAAAAATTCTGTGGACAGAGGAACTTGGTGGACTATAGTTTGAAGGGTCGCAAAGTCAGACTTAACTGAGCGACTAAACACACACACGTCTTTCAGGGTCTTAGTTCCCTGACCAGGAACTGAACCCGGACCTTAGCAATGAATGTGCAGCGTTGAACCAGACCACCAGAGAAGTCCCTGACAATTCTATATTTAATTTCTTGAGGAACTGCCATACTGTTTTCCAGAGCTGGTGCACTATTTTACATTTCTATCAGCAATGCACAATGGTTCCAACTTCTCAACATACTTCCAAAATTGCTATCTTCAGTTTTTTGATAATAGTCATTCGAATAGATGTCAAGTGGTATCTCATTGTGATCTCGATGTGCATTCCCTTATTGATTAGTGATGTTGAACATCGGTTCAAGTGCTCATTGGCCACTTGCATATCTTCTTTGGATAAATGTCTCTTCAACTCCTTTGTCTCTTTTAAAATCTGTTTGTTTTTGCTGCTGCTGAGTTGTGGGAACTAGTATTTTAAAGGGGGTTATTTCAAATAGAAAGTGGAAAGAGATGAATTATTCAATAAGCAATGTGGGGCAACTGGGTAAAATTCTGTAAAATTATATATTATTACACTTTTCATATTAGTATTTGCTTTGTAAAGGGAAATAAAATATTCAGATAAGAATGTAGACCTTGCACCATATCCAATCCCTCCACCCATCAAGGCAATCAGTAGCATGAATTTTGTGTTTATCTTTCTATTGAAAAATAATTTTACATATTAAGCTTGTATAAATAATTCACAATTCTGTTTTTGTATTTTATATATTCTTCAAATTGATTTTTTTTCCTCTTCACATTAAATTCTTAGGCTTCAGAGTCGAATTTGGTCCATTGTTTTTTCATTGCTGAAACCTGAAACTCTAATCCCTCAAAGTGATGGTTCTGGAGGTGTGGACTTTGAAACGTAATTAGGTTTAGATTAGTTCATGAACTTGGGACTCTCATGATGGGATTAGTGTCCTTATAAGAAGATGAAGGGAAAGAGACTTCTCTGTGAGCGTGCATCACATAGAGGAAAGGACAGCAAGAGTAAGCACCTGCAAACCAAGGAAAAGGGGTCTCACCAAGACCCCTAAGCTGCTGGTATGCTGATCTTGGATTTCTCAGCTTTCACAATTGTGAGAAATAAAGGTCTGCTGTTTAAGTCACTCAGTGTATGGCAGTTAGTTAATGCAAGCCTAAGATAGGTATCGATATTTTCTTTAAAAAAAAAAATTATTTATTTTTGGCTGTTCCACCAGCATGTGGGATCCTAGTGCCCTGACCAGTGATCAAACCTGCACCCTTTGCATTGGGAGCATGGTGTCTTAACCACTGGACCACCAGGGAAGTCCCCATATTTTCTTCTTACAATTCTATTTTGAGGGTTTGTTATGTAAACTTTTCCTTAACACTTAATCATAAGCAAGACCACTGTGCTGCATGACTTTAGGGGGCATCAGCTAATATCAGTTAATTACAACATGAATGGCACCCTCTGGGGTTGTGAGACACAGCAGCTGTTTTATTTCTCTTCTAAGGATGTTAAAGATACATTTTATACATTAGATCCTTAATCTGTGTGGAATTTATTATGTGCGTTTCTGAAGTAAGGATCTTAATATTTTTGTTTTCCATGTGGGATTGTTCCATTGCTACTTAATAGTTTATTCTTTCTCCACTAATTTTTAATTCCTGTCTATCTCTGGCTTCTCTATTCTGTCCTATTAAACTAGCTTTCCTCCGTCAATATCACACTCATTAATTATCAATTATTCTTAAGCATGCTATTTGGCAGTGCCAATGTTTTGTGGTAGAGATGGCTATTTGTTCAATAAGCCCAGTTTTCTTTTAGGTAGAAATTTAAGTTGACTAAAAATCTTTAGTATTGTGTGAAGTGGGACCCATATTTGCCACTTTCAGAGCTGTAAGGTGATATTCACCATTTCTAGAGCTGGCGCTTAAAAATCTCCCGAGACTGTGTCTTCTTTCTTAGTGTCTTCTGGCTTGAGGCCAGAGGACAGAGGTCTTTGGGATGATGGAGCCTGATAATCCTAACTTCCTGGATGACTAAATGGAGCAGAGTCCAACCTACCAGAGAGATAAACTTCATTGTGTTAGGCCTCTGAGATACTACAGGAGTTGATTGTAGCAGATAGCCCACTCTGATTAATGTAACATTCCAACATGTTCTTTGTGGAATCATCTTGCTTGTTCTAGACCTTCTTGTAGGGTTTTTAAGAGTTGGGTTATAAAGTTCCAGAGTCCTATGAGGATTATAACTGACTTTACATTGTATCTATGCATTAATTTGAGAAGAGTTTTCATCTTTGTAGCTTTGGGTAGAACCATCATGTGTCAATTAATTCAGGTCTTTCATGCCCATTGATAAATTTTATGATTTTTCTCCATAAAAGTATTACATATTTTTCTTTGTTCAGAGTATTTTGAATTTTATTGCTATTGTCAGTATTTTTCTATTACACTTTCTAATTGATTATTGTTGGTTTAAGGGATCATTATTGATTAACTTTATGTTCAACAAGCTTGCTGGACACTTTCTTCATTGTAATAATCGCCCTAGATTTTCTATGTGGACAAACATCTCATCTGCAAATAATGAAATACTTACTTTTTCTTTCCTGATTATTGTATCTCATTCATACTTTTCTTTCTTGTCATATTAGCTAGGTCTGCCTTATCCTCTAAGAATCTGTAGTTTTGCTTTTTATATTTAAGTCTCTAATCTTATCTGGGCTTAATTTTTGCATTCCAACATTAGAAAGCTATAGATTTTGTATATTTGTCTCAAATTGTTCATCTTCCTGAACTCAATTTTAATAGCATTTTAGCTTATTCAGTATCATTTTTCTAGATTGACAATTCTATT
Source organism: Odocoileus virginianus (assembly GCF_023699985.2). Taxonomy (NCBI): domain Eukaryota; kingdom Metazoa; phylum Chordata; class Mammalia; order Artiodactyla; family Cervidae; genus Odocoileus; species Odocoileus virginianus. Next base: position 15,707,053 of record NC_069682.1, on the reverse strand, counting down.
ATCCAAAAATAATTTTGTCTCATATTTATGCCTCATTTCTTCTTCCTCTTTGGCTGTCTTTCACAAGTAGTCGTGGTGTCTTTGTTCACTTCAGTTCAGTTCAGTTTAGTTGCTCAGTCATGTCCGACTCTTCGCGACTTAGTCTGCCCTAATAAACAAATACCATAGACTGGGCGGCTTAAACAAAAGAAATTTATTTCTTACGGTTCTTGGAGAAGCCCAAGATCAAGATGCTAGCTTATGGGAGAGAAAGAGGGCTGCTATCTCCTCCTCTTCTTATAATGACACTAGCCTATTGGATTAGGGCTCTACCCCATGACCTCATTTAACCTTTATCATAGGTCCTCTCTCCAGATTCAGTCACACTAGGGGTTAGGGCTTCAACATATGAAGTTGGCGGACACAAACATTCAGTCCATAAGATAGTATTTCCAAATAACAGCCAAGATCGGATTTATGTCTTTTCATTTTCTCTTTTGATTTATGTTAAAGTTTTTAATGTTTATCTTTCTATATATTTCTGGAGTAGAATCTGGCCACTCAAAGAATAATTGTGGTGAATTTGTTTTGGGCCATTACTCTTGGAGAGGCTAGAACTGTGTCTCCCAGATGAACTTATGTGATGTTTGGCAGGTAGAAGTGAAGCAGCTCTGAAAGACACCAGGCTGGAGTAGCAGCTGACACACAACTGCTCTGCATCTTCGGTCAGGGGTGAGTTCATCTCCACGGAGACTGGTACCACTTTGTTCTGAAGGTTGTGCATGTCACTGAGTTTAGAAGCAGTGAGAGGTCATGTTGGATTCAATTTGTCTTCATTGGTTCCAGATTGTGCTTAGGGGGTTTCAGTTTGTTCTTGTCTTTCACATCAGTTCCTGATTATAAAGATATGCTAATCTAGAACCATTTTAGCATCAGGTCCAGTAACAGAGGTGAAGTGTTCCAGAGGCCTCCCACAGTCATGGAAACTCTAATCCCCACAATTAATCTCTTATACTGTATCAATCTTAGTAGTTTTGCTTTTGTAATCAAACTGTAAAAGTCACTCAGTCGTGTCTGACTCTGCAACCGCATGGACTGTAGCCTATCAGGCTCCTCTGTCCATGAATTCTCCAGGCAAGAATACTGGAGTGGGTAGTTGTTCCCTTCTCCAGGGGATCTTCCCAACCCAGGGATTGAACCCAGAACCCCTGCATTGCAGGAGGATTCCTTACCATCTGAGCCACCAGGGAAGCTGTGGAATCAAACTGTAGCGGATACAAAAATGGTCTTTGTGGGTTCAAAACAAAGTACAAACTCCTTTGCATGGCAGATGTGACCTTGAAGTTGGCCTCAATCATCACTTTCACCTTTCATCCAGGGCTGTGACTCACCTTCCCTCATATCTATGGTCCCATTATATGAACAAACTTGCTGCTGATCATATACAGTGTACTGTTTCAGGTTTTTTTTTCTTTCAGTTTCACTGAGTATAACTGACATATCTGTTTACCACACTAGACTGAGTAGCTTAAAAATGCCCTGTAACTTCAGTGTCAATTACATGACATGACAGTAAGGACTTTTAAAATATTTGCAAGTTAAGTGTTAGCCAACTTTTGGTGACCCCAGGACTGTAGCCTGCATGCTTCTCTATCCATGGAATTCTCCAGGGAAGAACACTGGAGTGGGCTGCCATTCTCTTCTTCAGGGGGGGTCTTTCTGACCCAGGAATTGAACCTGGGTCTCTTGCATTGCAGGTTGATTCTTTACCATCTGAGCCCCCAGGGGCTTCCCTATAATTGTAAAGGAAGGAGCATCTAGAAGAATCCTTTTTAACTTATTTTAATATTTACTCCTTTATGTTTCTTAAAACCCTTAAATGTACTATTTTACCTTGCTTATGGTCATGTATAAGAAGTGGGCCCAGTCTTAATTATTAATTAAATATCTGTAGACAGACATGATCAAGAATGCTTTATTTACTGCAGTGATCATTTTATAGTGTATACAAAGATCAAACCATTATGTTGTACACCTGGAACTAATAGACTGTTGTATGTCAATATATTTCAAAAAAAGAATGCTTCATATTAGTCACTATACTGAAAGCACTGAAAGGCATTAGTGTTCCATGAAATATATTTTAGGTAGAATTACAGGATTATATAGGGCTTCCACAGTGGCTCAGTGGTAAAGAATCCGCCTGCAATGCAGGAGACACACCACTGGTTTGATCCCTGGGTTGGTAAGAGCCCCTGGGGGGCATGGCAACCCACTCCAGTATTCTTGCCTGGAGTATCCCACCGACAGAGGAGCCTGGCTGGCTACAGTCCATAGGGTTGCAGAGTTCAACATGACTGAATTGACTAAGCACACATGGGTAGATATATAACTGGAAGGCACTTTAGGAACTGATTTATCACACTCATCATTATATTTCGGTAGGAAGTACCACATCTAAACCAGAACAGATACATAAATGAGCTATTTTTAAAACACCTTTAACTGAATAACCTCAATTTCTTTTCTCTATGCTATTCTCCATGATTGGAAATCCATAGTACCAGCAAATGGATATACAAGAGGAGCAGAAAAATTTTTACTCATCATTACCTAATGACCAACTTATTACATAAATCTTACATCCTATTATAGAAACCTTAATGAACAGTTGCCAAAATGAAGTCTTAGATGTGAAATAAATACCCATGTCCTTTTACAAGAATGCACAACTGACTGAAAGTGGAAAGGCTATAAAAGAGCAAGCAAAGAGGAAGCAGTAGATACTAAACACATAAAATCTTCCTTGTTTGAAAAGTTGGAAAAATTGTTAGCCTCTTACACTTCAGTGTCCTAGAAAAAGTTCAAGACATAAGCAAGAGTTTTTGTGATTGACTGACTCCTGGCTTCGCTCTTGTTGTCCTTTAGTCATTAAGTGGTGTCCGACTCTTTTGCGACCCCATGGACTGTAGCCTGCCAGGCTCCTCTCTCCATGGGATTTCCCAGGCAGGAATACGGAGTTAGTTGTTATTTCCTTCTCTAGGGGATCTTCCCCACCCAGGGATCGAATCCATGTCTCCTGCACTGACAGGCCGATTCTTTACCACCGGGCCACCTGGGAAGCCTTCCCTACAGACTCCTGTACTCACTGCTACTTGTTCTTGGACAAATCCTTTAATATGTTTCAATTTCCTCATTGGTTAACACTCTACAGCGTTTCTGGAATATGTTATACGCTTGGCAAGTATTATCAGACACTCAGTAAGCCTCAGTCTTTACTACCAAGACCGTAACGTAACAGCAACGACCTCAACGTTTACTAAACATCAGTTCAGCCGCTCAGTCGTGTCCGACTCTTTGCGACCCCACGGACTGCAGCACGCCAGGCCTCCCTGCCTATCACCAACTCCCGGAGCTTGCTCAGACTCATGTCCATCCAGTCGGCAATGCCATCCAACCATCTCACCCTCTGCCATCCCCTTCTCCTCCCGCCTTCAATTAGTAAACATCAGGAGCAAGCAATGAGACCCCCAGTTCTCCGAATCAAGTCCAGTCCCACCGGGATTCTTCCGAAGACACCACAGAAGGTCAATTCCCTTCGGATAGAAGCGGATGTGGTGTTTCTGGAAAGAGCACAGGAAGGCGGGATTTCCGGCTCAACGGCTCCAGGGTCTGCAGGACAGAGAAACCGAACCCGAACAGGTGGGAGGAACTCCCGCCGTGGGAGGGAGGTGTCCGGAAGCGCCGGGAGAGGGGACTACATTTCCCACAAGCCCGCGGGGTGGGCGGGGGGACGGCGAGGGGCGGGCATCGGGGACTTAACGGACAGGCCTTGCCCCCGCAGAATCAAGGTAAAGGCTGGCACTGCGGTTCCAGGGGAGAGTAGATTTGGAATAGTCACCCTCCTAACCCATCCCGAACTGACAAAGGGACCTTGGCGACTTTGGGGTTTCTGGGCCGCAGGACTCCACCCCCTAGAACCTAAAGCAGCGCCCCCACGGTGGGCCTGGGGCCGCTTCCTAGGTGCCTGACGATGCGGTTCGATGCGCTAGGAAGGCGAAAGCCCGGGGTCTACCCCTTTCTAGGGCTGTCGCACCTGTACTGGGTCCTCGTTCACTCCTGCCCCACGCCCTGTCTCCAGTTAGCGCGGGCTGAAGCGGTACCGTTCCCGGCTCCTTGGGGCTCGAAGTCGGGGGAGCGGGGGGTGTGATGCCGGGGAAAGTGTTCTTCCTCCCCCCGCCCCGTCTAAGTAGCGGGCGACCTCCCCTCTCCTTTGGTTGTTGCTCGGACGTCCTTGTGTTGGGGCGGCTAAAGCTGTCGAAGGCCTGAGAACCAGCACTGCTAAGCACCTCCACCCAGCATCCCTAAATCCTTTCTTCTACCGGCGTTAGGAAGATTGCCACCGGGAGAGGCGAAGTGACTTGCCCCTAGGTCGGTCACAGAACTTTAAATGGCAGAACTTAAGGTTCGCACCAAGTCTGTCGGATCTAAAGCACTTTGCTTAAGCCCCGTCACATTTCTCCAAACCTTAACCTAAGACGCTGGGGACCACAGTGATTTTTTTTTTTTTTTTGATCCGCAGTACACCCCCTTCAACCCCCCACCGCGCGCGCTGTATCCCCGCGGCGGCCGCGCTGGCAAGGACACTTCGCTGAGGCCTGTTTAAACAGCGATCCCAGGGCCCTCCGGCGATCCACTTTCCCTGCTCTCCTTTTCTGCCTTCTCCGGTCCATCTCCTCTGGGGAGGGACAGACAGCGCGCGTCACAGCCGCAGCGGCCGGGCGGGTGGGTGGAGTTTGCTGCGCGGGGGCAGCAGAGAGTGGGTCCTCCCACCCCCAAAGCTCTGGGGCGGGGCTGCCTGGAGGTCGCGGACGGACCGACGGACCTCGCCGGGATGGGGGATGTGGCTGCTCCGCCAGGGTCCTGTGGGTGGGACGGCTGCACCGCGACCACCGGTGCCCTGGGTCCCTCCGCCTTCTGCTAGAGATGCTCTTCCTCTCGGTGAGTTGTTTTTCCGTCCGGGTGGCCCGGCCTCCCCAGTGTAGGTCACACCCCGGGGAGGAGGAAGGAGCCGGGCCATCTCGGACGGTGTGGCCTGGAGAGGGCAGGGCCTGGGGGAAGCTGACCAGCTGCGTTTTGGAGTCCTCCTCCCTTCGGGAATGTTGATCCGCGGCTGCGCTCCATGTTTCAGTTTCATGCAGGCTCCTGGGAAAGCTGGTGCTGCTGCTGCTGCCTGATTCCAAGCGACAGACCTTGGGACCGGGGCCGGCGCTGGCGGCTGGAGATGGCGGACACGAGATCCGTGCACGAAACCCGGTTTGAGGCGGCGGTGAAGGTGATCCAGAGTTTGCCGAAAAATGGTACGTGCACTTGGGCCCCGCTGAAGAAGCCTCCTGCAGAGGCCCGAGGCCCCAGTTTTCTGAATCCCACCTCCTTGAACCTGCTTTCTGCTTCTGGTCTTGCTTATTTAACCTACTTATTTTCTTCCTTGATTTCTGCATGCAGTTGAAGGGAGGTATCGGATGTGAATTAACTGCCTGCTGATCTTTCAAGCCTGAAACAGATCTTAAGTAGTTTGAATTGTTGAAAAATCTCGTCACTTAATGACTGCGGATTTGGGTATGGTAAAGTAAAATCTAGGATAGAGATGCCTGGGGTCGCATACTCATAAAGTCTACTTTCTGAAAACTTTTCATATGAAGGAAACGAAAGGAAAGAACCACTGTATTTGCGTGTAAAACGATTTCTCTTATTTAAAAAGCACATAAATATTTACTGCTTTAAAAAAACTGTTTTGTTGTACTAGTGTTCTCTCTTTTACACTCATTTGGAGTCTTGTCACTTAGGTGAAAAGTCACTGGAGTTGTTGTTTGATATTTGGCCTGTCATTTTTCTGACCTTTGTCAAGATTTTTCTCTATGTGGTTTGATTATGACCTGTCTTGGTATGGTTTTCTTCCATGTTTATGCTGTGCAAGATTTTGCAGAGCTTTTTGAACTTGTGATTTTATGTCCTTTGACAAATGTTGGGAAGTTTAAGGCCATTATTCAAATTTTTTTTTTTCCTGTGGAAAGGCTTGAAGAGGGGGACTTTGACTTTTCACTTAATCTTTCTGCATTATATGAATTATCTTTCACAATAAACTTGTATTTTTAAAATGGTGCTTTTAAGTGCGGTCATTGTGCCAGAGTGTAAAACTAACTGAATACAACACTAATATATTACTACAGTATTTAATGTCATGGTCACTATTTTCATGATCATTGGGTTAAGTAATTCATTGGGCTAAGTTCAGTGCTATTAGCAAACATTCATTAAGTGCATATAAAAAAGGTTTTGAAAACAACTATACATAAAATAACTTTCGTTTTGTAGTCTTCAAACATCAAATCGGAGGACACATGAGGGTTTGAAAGAGAAGAGTGAATGAACAAAATGTAAAGAAATAACATAGGAACTTAGGTATTGATTTTCAAAACATCTGATTGAGAGAATTTATAGGAAGGCATGATACTAAGAGTTTTGTTTAAATGGTACTTTCATCTTTACTGCTAAAACACATGTTTTTATACTTCTTGAGAACTGATAGGATAGACTTGGTGATAGTTTGCTGTCTTTACTAGGATCATATATTGTTTATTAGGAAATCCATGTAAGTGTAAATATGGTTTGTATTATATAACATTTAAGAAGATATTGCAAAGTCAAGAACCTTTGCCAAATGGCAGCAGGATTAGAGTCAAGAACCTCTGTCAAATGGCAACAGGGTTAGGCAAAGTTCAGTACTGTAATATTATTCCCTGAAATGAAATTGATAATAATTGAAGCAGAACTATTGTTATAATGAGTCATTAATTATTTTTATAGTAAAGCTTTTAAGTTGTGTCATCTGTCCAGGATTATTTTGCAAATAATCTTAGAGTTTTTTGTTTCTTGTTGCATAATCTTTATTATGGTGTAAAGTTATGAAGAATCCTGTAGCATCTTGTTTGGTATGCTCTTGGCCTTTAGAAATTTGTTTTCCTATATAGTATTTTAAACACATTTATATCAAATATACTATGCATGAGCACCTTGAGGACAGAGATTATACTTTATCCACGTCTTATACACAGGATACATTCAGTATATATTATTATTTTTTGTTGTAACCTAATGTATATGTTATTCACCTTAACCAATAAACTTTTAAATCTCAGTTGATTGACTTACTAAAGATATTATAAGATGAAGCTTTTGATGTTTTAAATTTGGGTTTGTGTTAGTGAAATAGGTAACCATTTTAAACTATAGTTTCTCCATTTATCCCCCTCTGCTGTGTAAAGACTGTATCACTGAAAATAGCATATAGTGTGTACTTAGTTATTGTTGTGATTTTGGAATTAATTATTTATTCCTGGCCAAACCTGAACCTGGAGAAGGAAATGGCAACCCACTCCAGTATTCTTTCCTGGAGAATCCCATGGACGGAGGAGGCTGGTGGGCTACAGTCATGCGGTCGCAAAGGGTTGGACACGACTAAGCAACTTCACTTTCTTTCTTCACTAGACCTGAACCATCAGCTCTCAGCTTGTCTGTGTTATAATTTTCACAATGTGTATGAACTATTAGCTTTCGATAACTGCATGTTATCAGATTATTATGCAATCTATGAAGTTTTTAAAATATTTTTACAGTTTTAATTTTCGTTATAAATTTTGGGATTAAAGTAATTATACACTAAATGTAAATTTTGAAAAAATAAAAACAAACAAGAAACTAGAAGTAATCTATATGCCTGTGATCTAGCTATATCCTCTTTTAACATTTTGATGTGTTTCCTTCTACTCTGCTTTTTAAGTATGTAAGTATTTATTTTGCAGAAATGGATTGTGCTGGTTATGCTGTTTTAAATTGCTGTTTTGTTGTCATTTCATAGTAGATCATAAAACATTTTTCATGCTATTTTTTAATATTTTTCTACAGTAAATTTTTAGATGATTTCTACCTGTCTTTATTTTCTGTATTTAAAATTTTATTACAAAATAACACATATTTCGTAATATAAAAATAGTGCAAGTGAAAGTTGCCTCATTCCCCATTTCTAAGTCCCAGAGATAATCAGTGAGAATAATTTGATATGTATATATCTAGATCATACATTCATGAATACAAGCTGGCTGTTATATACACGTACAACTAATACATTTGCATATATATTTAATTTTTGAAGATGGAATAAGACAATAAAATTGTCTACAACCTTTCCACTTACAATATGGCATCAATGTAATCCCATGTGAGTACACAAAAGACAGCAAAGTTTTTAAGGGCAGTAGTTATAAATAATCCTGTCATATATGTGTATCAAAATTATTTAGCTTGTTATTATAAAACATTTATATTCCAGTTTTTCTTTGTTGTTAAAAGAGTATTGCAACTTATAGCATTAAACAATTTGAAATTGAGACATTGTTATGAAAGTGTAAAATCTCAGTTTTTTGATTCGGCCCACGCTGTGTGGCATGTGGGATCTGAGTTCCCCAACCAGGGGTCAAACCTGTGTCCCCTGAATTGCAAGGTGGATTCTAACTCCTGGACAGCGAGGGAATTTTATTTTTAAATCAGAGGAATGAAGAAACTGAGCCATAACTTTTGTTTCTGTAAAATAGGAATAGTTTGAACTATTGATAAAGTATTAAAAAATCATTATTAGTATACCTTAGCTAATTTATTGCATTAAATGATCAGTTGTATTCTCCAAGTGATCTTACTTAATGTATGTTTCCAACAGGTTCATTCCAGCCAACAAATGAAATGATGCTCAAGTTCTATAGCTTCTATAAGCAGGCAACTGAAGGACCTTGTAAACTGTCAAAGCCTGGCTTCTGGGATCCTGTTGGAAGATATAAATGGTAATTTTATGAAGAAAGCTATGAAATAATTTTTAATAACATAATTATCATATGACTGTTATTTATGTGGCTATGTATATTATTCTGTGCATAAAGTATTCCAAGTATTGGATCCATTTTTATCCTCCATGTGCTCTAACACAATTTCACACAAATGGGAAGGTCTTGGGGAAGAGAGAAAAACAATAAAACCACAAGAGGTGGGTGTATCAAAGATAAAAAAGCATTTTCAGTTAGTCTGTTCCTTTATGTAATTTTTTATTTTTTATTTTTATTATGCCAAGAATGTCTCACAAACTGCATTTTAAAAAACCAAACTCTCCTGCTTCTTTTACCTGCCAAGAAAAAGACTGACTTTGGCTTGTCAGGTGACATGGTTTGCTTCAAGCCTTTGAGATAATAAGTAACTAGGAGCATGACTCAGGTTCTGGCTTACTTTTTTTTTTTTTCTGGCTTTTTATCTCAGCTATCACTTCTGCCCACTGTACTTGAAATTTGATTTTTAATATATTTAACAGAATCACAAAATACCTCTGCCATGTTTCCAACTGACCAACATTTAATGTTCTTAAACAAAATATCATGACCATACATCATATAAGTCAGGAACAGAGTATGCTGACTGGCAGAGTAAGTCTTTAAGAGCCATGTGCTTCGATGGCTAAGTTCACCCGGCACTGGAAGTCCTTAAACTCCTTTGAGGATTTCTTAGTCCTGTACTTTCCTCTAAGATCTTTTTGAAAAGTCCTAAGATACTAGCTTAAAGGTAACAGCAATATGGTATTTAAACTGTTTGAAGAATATTTATTAATGATTTTCCTCAGAATTGACCTTTGGTGGAGTTAAACTGTTTCTGGAAAATATCTCTAAAAAGAGAGGTTTTTCATTTTAGGCAAAAATTTCAAAAGGCTCTTCTCATCATCGCTTTAAATTTTTCTTGTCTCTCACATTTTCAGTTTTTTTAGAAGTAAGAAAACTTTTCCATTTTTCAAGTATCTAAGTTAGACTCTTATTTAAATTAACCAAAACTTCTGTTCATTTGAAACATGACTGTGACAATGCTTGTAAAATTTTCTAAAATGTTCATTTTTGTCAGTGTTCTTTATAATGATAAAGACTTCAAAGAGTTTTTAGCAAATAGTCATGAACAGTGTATAGTGTCTGTGGCCTGTAGTCTGTATAATGTGGCCTCTGTAATCTATTATATATATATATATTTTTTATACTTCTTAGTTTTAGATACTACTCAATTTGCCATTGTACTCAGTGATATTTTTCTTCAAGTTTGGTGCATTTAAAGAGATCCTTTGGAAACATGTTAATGTTTATATTAGTAACTTTAAGTAAAGCCTATTTTAATGACCCTATAGCAGTAACTGTAAATTGCATTCTAAGCAATTGAAATTAGGTGTCTTTCTGTTGTTATTTGGATATCTTCATTTCTAGGGATGCATGGAGTTCTTTGGGTGATATGACCAAAGAGGAAGCCATGATTGCTTATGTTGAAGAAATGAAAAAGGTAAGGAAAATAATTCATAATAGAAAATAAAACTTTTCAGGGCCACCTTAATTTTTATATCAGCCTAACTGCTCTGTTTTAAGGAACAAGGAGATTGTATTACATTAGAATATAGAATCTAGATTATTGACTTTATCAGGGCATTATATCAAAGTTCATCTTAAGGTGCAGTTTTTTCTTGAAGGTAGATCACATCATGGTGACATGGTATTTTGTTTTCTTTTTTTTCATCTTTCCTATTTTTCTCTATAGTTGACTTCTGCAGAAAGTATATGAATAGGAACCTTTTAAAATATTGATTTTCCTTTCTCGGAAGTCTGGGACTTACCTGGACTGTCTTTAAAACATTTCTGCTTTGAAACTTTTAATAAGAAATAGGTAATAAAACTGCCCAACAGTGTTCCCATGTAAGTGTTGACTTATAAATTGAGATGTTCCTATCAGTAGATTTCTCACTAACAAGCTTTTTACTGTGAATGCGAAAATTCTTCAGAAGGAGAATAAGATAAAGATGCTTTTAGTTTGTCTGGTAACTAGTAAGGAGGGCATTCTTTATTAATTAGCTCTTCCAGAAACAATTTAATGAAGAAATCATTTTAAATTGTCATTTTAAAGATGATCTTAATGCCTTTTTATAAAGGACCATATTTGTATTTGCAATAAATTAGAAGTTGTGAAATCTAGATCTGTCTGATAATGTAAAATAACCTTTCTTTATGAGAAAATCTGTAAAAAGGAATCGTTTTTGCCAGGTCCTTTGACAGTATTAATCTCTTAGTAATATTCTTTATTTGGTAGATTCAGACTGATTTGCTTTGGTTTAATCTCTTCTACACTGCTCAGAGTTGTGCATTTTCTTACATTTTCACAGTTTTATTTGGTGGACTTTGTTTATCTGTAACAGAGGTCAGAGCTTAGTTCTTTTGGTTGTTAACTGTATCAGTAGCACAACAAAGGAGCCTTTCAAAAGCAGAAAGAAAGATAATCTACAGCTTTGGTTTGATACCATTCTTTTTTTTTTTTTTTTTACCTTAAATTTTGTTATAATCTTTCCTCATTCTCTCCATTTTAATTCTTTAGTGGTAATTACTTTTAATTATATTTTGCAGATTGATACAGAAAAGACATATATATATATGTACATATATATATCCTGTTTAAAAATGGGAAGAAAACCAATAGTGGTATCATATTGAACATACTGTGCAGCAACTAGCTGTCTGCTTGTAAAAAAAAATTATAGATATTTTCCCAATCAGCACACACAGAACTAATCTTAGACTTTTTAATATTTGTAATATATTCCATATATAGGTAGGAGGTGGGAGGGCGATTTAAGAGAGAGGGGACATATGTATATCTATGGCTGATTCATGTTGATGTATGGCAGAAACCAACAATATTTTAAAGCAATTATCCTCCAATTAAAAATAAATTTAAAAAATTCCACATATAGAAATAATTTGCCAGTCACCAGCTGATGACTGTTTATTTGAATGCTTTTTCATTTAATTTACCTTGCCTTTTAACTCTGATGATTCTGAATTGGCCCATAGTTATGAAGATGTCTGAAAGTGGTTACCATTTCCTGCCTTCCTTAAGAACCTTTTTAAATACCAAACACAAGAATTTTACTGTAGTCCCACAGTTTTCTATTTTATTTTACATTAGTGCCTTTAGTGTTTAATGCACAATATATAGGTTATCATGTAAAATTTTGCACAAAGCTTATGTAAAGTAGTTTTCAAAATGAGAACACTTTTAAATCTTAGCCTGAAATTTTTCTAGGGTAGTGTATATACATTAATATGTAATTAACATAGATACTTTGAGGAGTCTGTAAAGGAACTTCTCAAAGTTTATCAGTAAGTAAATTATAAATATATTATTTGGTCACAGTGTGGATCACATTAATAGTTGGTTTTCACAAGATTTGTTTCATTTCATTACAGATTCTCGAAACTATGCCAATGACTGAAAAAGTTGAAGAATTGCTACATGTCATTGGTCCATTTTATGAAATTGTAGAAGACAAGAAAAGTGGCAGAAGTTCTGATTTAACCTCAGGTTGGACTCTTTTACCTAGTTTTTCATTGAGCAATTGATATATTATGTGTGTATTAACATTTATATGTCTAATTTTTTTTCACTTTGACATGCCAGTCCGACTGGAGAAAATCTCTAAATGCTTAGAAGGTAGGAATAAATGAAATCCATGTGAAAATTTTGTTCAAAATTTATATGTCAGAAGAATTCTGCACAAATTTATATAACTTAACAAGCTTTTCACTCAAGAGTTTTTTTCTAAGCAAATACATTGCACCAAGTTCCAAAATATTATAAACCCTAATTTTTAACCCTGAGTTATTAAAATATGACAGATGGTTCATTTGTGTACAGAATTGTAACAGAATTCATGGTTTTGTCTTTATGATTCATATTTTATATTTTCCATTTGCTTTATGAATTGCATTAGCAGTGCTATGGCTGAAATGACTTGCTAGCTAATTTTAAGTGATTATGTTTATAGTATGGTCTAACTTTAGTGTAGCTAGAGGTTTAGAGTGTTTAAAACAAGACGTCATTGAATTCACCTCACTTGTCTTCTTTTTTTTAGAATTGTGTTTTCATGTTCTCAGTAAAGAATTGAAAGACTTATCTTTTATGTACTAGCAGGAGCTGAAAAATCTGCAGAATTGCTGGTATTAACTGTCAACATTTGCTCTTCAAATTGTTTTAGAAAGCCGAGTGAAATGAGCCAGTAAGAGTCATTTTAAATGACAATCATATATGTTTTAAATAAAAATCAGCTTGGCCATCCTTACTTTCTTTTTCCCTGGCATCCCATTCCATCTTTTACTAATTGATGGAAACAGTAATCTTCCTGTCCTGTCATAAGGCCTGCAGATTGTGTCTGCCATCATAACTGACGGTGATTTTTACTGTGTATGACTCAGTACCACACCCTCTGTATCTGATTTGTCTACTCGAGGGGTCAAATATTAACAAATCACCTTCTTTATATTTCATACTTACTCAAGTCAGAAGTCAGAAAAGACTATCAATGTTTTCTTTCTCTGAAGTATGTTTCTAGGATGCAGAAGGAAATAATTCTGGACCTGCTTTGGCTGTGTCCAGCCTATAGCCAGAGGCAAATGTTGAAAAAACTAATGAAGTTTCAGATAATGAAGTCTCAGATCCACAATCCCTTAGCTATAATTAAAAATTTCGAAAGGCTTGATAAAGCTTTTTTGGTAACCCATTTGGCAGAAAAACGTGTCCTACTATGTGTAGGAGGAGCAAACCTTGATCTGAAATGTCTTGAGACTATTTTAAGTTTTTATTCTAATTTTGCCTATTACTGTGTTTTGCTGTAAAAATATTATTTTTTTAAATTTTTTAGTGAGAGCTGCCTTAGATTCTATTGAAGGTGTTGTATAATACATGTTATATACAGTATATGACCTTTGCAAAGTTAGAAAACTCTGGATTTCAAATCGTATCTAGATCCAAGGATTGTGAGGGATGTGGACCTACACCATAATTTATTTAACCTGTGATACTCTAAAGGAGTTTAGATTGTTTCCTCTTCTGATTTTCAAAGCCTGCTGTTGAAAGTAACCATGTACAAATGTAATTTTACATTTGGAGCTATACAAGTAATAAATTATATTAGAAATGTAATTGCTAAATCACAGTTTATGAGTGTTTGATGGTGTTTCCACTTTTGTAAGATACTGCCAAATTGCAAGACAGTTTGTAATCTTGAATTTTTTGTTTTTTTTTTTAAACAAAGAATCTTATTAGAAGTAGTTCTTTTTGTTCTTATTAAAAGTAGGCCAAGTAGAACAGATTATCTGTGTCACATGGGCTTTTTCAGAATGTACGTAGTAAGTTTTGAAATCAGGAAATATGAGCTTTCCAACTTAGTTCTTTTTCAAAATTGTTTTGTTGGTTCTTGATTCTCTGCATTCCCTGTGCATTTCAGAATCAGCGTGTCAATTTTTATAAAAATGCCTAGCCGAGATTTTGTTAGGGATTATAATGAATTATAGATCATTTTGGGGAGTATTGTCAGCTCAATAATATTACCTTCCAATCCATTTCTTTAGATCTTCTTTAATTTCTTTCAACAATGTAGTATCATTTGCAGTGTGTAGTCCTTACACTGTCTTTTGTCAAATGTGTGGCTAATTATTTTATTCTTTTTGCAGCTATTGCAAATTGACTTCTAATTTCATTTTTGGATTGTTTATTGGTAGTTTGTAGAAATACATTGATTTTTGTGTATTGATCTTGTATCTTACAACCTTACTGAACCATTTATTATTTCTTTTTTTTTCCATTTATTATTTCTAATAGATTTTTTTAGTAGATTACTTAGCATTTTCTGTGTATAAGAGCATGTCATTTGCAAACAGAGGTCATTTTACTTCTTCCTTTCCAATCTGGATGGCTTTTATTTATTTTTCTTGCCTGATAGCCCCAGGTAGAACTTACAGTACATCTTTGTCTTCTTCCTTGTTTTAGAAACAAAGCATTCAGTCTTTTAACATAAAGTATGATTCTAGTTTTAAGTTTTCATAAATGCCCTTTATCATACTGAGAAATTTCTCTTATATTTTCAATTTCTTCAGTATTATATTGTTGAGTGTTGAGTTTTGTCAAGTGCCTTTTCTGCATCCATTGTGATAATCATGTGGGTTTTGTCCTTTAGTCGGCTACTATGGTGTACTATGTTGATTTTTGGATGTTGAGTAGCTCTTATTAATAATTCTTCATGCTTTCTGCAGCTCTCATCACAGAGGTGGTACGGGGCTGCTTTTGTTACTGTCTGGTGTTTCGCTAACATCCATTTGATGACAGGGGTTAGGCGGTTCCCTGTTGCTTTCTTTGTTGAAGGTCTCTGTGAGTGGTGGGTGTTTCTGTATTTTACTTATTGTCAGTTTTTATTTATTTTTTTCTGGTTGTCAGGGGAAGAGTAAGGGAGATTCAAAAGCTGTGGTATCATCATGATTCTCTGAGAGGGAACAGAGCTCAATGTTGACTATAGAGTTGAAGTTTTACTTGTTACTGCTACTGATGAGGGAGATTTAAATAAGGCTATAAGCCTGACTGTTAAAAATGAATGGAGATTTAATAGGTTATTTGAGATGCGTGGAAGCATCCAGAATGGACCTGTATAATTGAAAATAAAGCCCAGATGTTTGTGGAGGAATGCCATTGTTTTTGGCCAAGAGCCACTTAGGATTCTTTCAATATCTCAGAGTTATGGAAATATAATCCCCAGTGTCTCAGAATATGGTCCAGTAACCATCAGCATTGGCATCACATGGAGCTTTATGGAAATCCAGAATCTTAGATTACCCCAGATTTACCGATTCAGAACCTGCATTTTAACTAGATCTCAGGTGATTCCTATCCATGAAAATGTTTGAGAACCTTTGATGGTATTTACTTTCAAGGTATGACTTTGGGTAATAGGACAATTTGCTCCTTTTAAGTGACTGATCGTATTAACTAATGCTTTTTCTTTTTTTAAACTCATGCTTAAAACAAAGAAGATTAACTTTACATTTACTGTGTAAAGACATAGTAATGTAGTTTGTGCACCTGAAGTCCTAAAGGTAATAAAAGGATAAAAAACATTTTAATGCAGTCCAGCCATAATATTCATGAGTGCTTTCAGGGCCAAAGGTGTTTATATTTTCAGCATGCTAATATATGTAACAACTGTCTTCATTTACTGTGTATAAATATCATTCATTTCTTACCTTTACATTTTGATCAGTGTTAAAATAATTTATCCTCTGCCTTGTTTAGAAAGAATTTAAGATAGTGTTACCATTTTGTTGTGAACAGATAACTGGAGGAATTAATGTAATGTACATATATTTATAGTTGAAAATAATACTGTTAATTATATATTAACATTCTAACTTTTTTTAACATTCTAACTTTTTACTTCAATATTATTTTATTATTTGTGAGTTACACAAGGTATTATTTGTAAATTATAACATGATTGCGTGTTACAGCATAAAGTTGAAATGGTCATTTTGTATTTTAGATCTTGGTAATGTTCTAGCTTCTACTCCAAATGCCAAAACTGTTAATGGTAAAGCTGAAAGCAGTGATAGTGGAGCTGAATCTGAGGAAGAAGAGGCCCAAGAAGACACGAAAGGACCAGAACAACGTGATAGCGGTAATCTTTGAGCGATGGGCTGATCACTTTGCATTAAGATGAAAGGCTGTGGAGCGGTGTGGACTAACTTGGTATTGTGTGTGATCAGGGTGCGTGGAGGGCCTGGACTCGTGACCTCTAACCAGGTTTGTTGTGGACCAAGATGCTCCACTACAGAGGTCAGGGACAGCCAGCCTTAAGCATAGATGGGCTGATGTTCCCTGAAGGCTGACGAGGAGAGGCCACTCCTGTAAAAGCAGTGCCTGAAACGCTGCATTAGAAATGTATCCCGTTTATAAATATGCATATTGTTACCAAGGAGATGAGACAGTTCAACCCTCAATATCGTGTCAAGAACAGCATGGGTTCCAGGGAATAGGATACAGGCAGAGATTCTGATGAACAGGGAATGTTGGAATCATGGGGTATTGCATTGGGGGGGGCCTTGTGAGTAAGAGTACCAGTGATTCTTCGGGGGATTGTTTTAGAAAGGGGGGGCAGAAAGACACTAAAACAAACCATACAGCTTAGTTTTGCCTTCACTTTCCAATAAAGTCTGACAAGTAATACCTTCTTTGAAGGCTCTTTTTATTGGCTATGTAGACCTCTTAGTTTGCCCTGGTCTCAAAACAATTTGCCTATGCCTGAGAGAGTGAAAGGACCTTGAGAGAGTAACTCTTGAAAGGGATTTGAGGAGATTCACATGCAACCGAAGCAGTTTTGAAACCAACAAGTTTGGGTGAGCTCTTAGCATATAATTAACCCATTTTCAAGGAGCACCCTTCTCTCTGATCCAAGTAGGAAGCCCTTCAAAAGGATTATCTTAGGCTGGAGAAATGACTACCCAATATTAGAACATAGTGTACAGAAGTTTTCCTACAGTGAACTTTTATGAATCTCTCCCTTTTCACATGAAAGATAAGAAAATGATGAAGAAATCTGCAGGCCATAAGAATTTGGAAATCATTGTCACTAATGGCTATGATAAAGACAGCTTTGTGCAGGGTGTACAGAACAGCATTCATGCCAGTCCTTCCCTGAATGGCCGATGCACTGAGGAAGTAAAATCTGTAGATGAAAACTTGGAGCAGACTGGAAAAACTGTTGTCTGTGTTCACCAAGGTACTGTCCCCATCAAAATTTGTTTCTCCAGCTTCTTTCCTATGAATAAAATACTCTTTTAGTAATTTTAAGATATTTAGGAGCAGCTGAGAATTTTAAAATACCTCTTATGAGTAACATCTTAGGGTTTGTTACTATTATAAGGGTTATCTCTTTGAAAGACTGAATTAGGGTTAGGGCTTTTATATTTTTCTTGAGACATTTTTTATTGTGTTTTTATGTGGCATTTTAAAATAAAATCTTGGAAATTTTTGCTTTTATTACTGATGTTTCTTTAACTCATACTCTATATGACACTTTTGTTCTCAAGTCAGCAAGGTAAGTTATAGTCTTTTTATAAATTAGGGCTCTAGGGATGAGCATACAGTATGTATACAGTGAATTACTGACATTGCTGCAATTCACTCAAGAAACCAAGAAATACCATTTCTTAACATTACAACCAAACATGCATGGCTGCATCCCAGATTTAGGGCCCTGGCAGGTAGTCAGCTTTTTTCTTATGTGTTATTAGGGTTTTTTTTTGTTGTTGTTGTTATTAGGTTTTTATAAGCTTGATCTGGACAGTGTCTTTGTAAAAAAATTCCATGATAAAATACTTTGTAATCTTTTTACATAAAAATTAGATTGAATTTAAATTTTTGGTAAGTTAAAGTAAATTAACTTTCATATTTCTGTCTCAATATGAAAATAATATGGAGCCAATAAGTTTTGAAAATGAAATAAATGCATTTTTCTTCAATTAGAGAATAACTATTCTACCTGGACTTTTTTTTATATTTAGATGTAAATGATGATCATGTTGAAGATATTTCAGGAATTCAGCATTTGACAAGTGATTCAGACAGTGAAGTTTACTGTGATTCCATGGAGCAATTTGGGCAAGAAGAGGTAAAAATAACATTTTTTTAATTGATAAGTTTTCAAAGTGTTATATTCAAATTCCATGCATAACTTCTGCTTATAACAGATGTGTATGCTTTTCACCACTTTGAAAACGTACCTGTAAAATGTTTAAACATTTGTATTTTGCTTTTTTGTGAGTTAAAAAATAATATAAAATTTCTGACTATTCAAAATATTTAAATATTACAATTTATAATGTATTTACATTTATAAATATTCTGAGAGAGGTGGGATGGGAGGCAGAAGGTGAATTCCTTATTGAGTCCTTATGTCTGAGACTAACAGTCAAGAAGACTGAATAACTTAAATAAATCTGTTCTTCACGTTGACTAATACGTTAGACTGAAATTTTGAATGGAAATACTTTTTAAAATTTCAGTTAATTAAGATTTGGTATTGAAAGTAAACTTTGGAAAAACCATTAAAGTACATGAATTTTATTTTTCCTTTTTGACAACTTTTCCTGGTAACAGCTAAGGTGGTTTTGACAGTTGCATTTATGCTTGTTGTTTATATATCTCCCCCAGTCCTCCACCCCTATTCTAACATGGTTCCTTCTAAATTTCTTTTCAGTTTATTTTATTTTTTATTTTTAAATTCATTAATTCATTATTTTTAACTTTATTGAGGTATAATTGATTTACAATGTTGTGACAGTGCTTTTTGAACACATTAACTGTAGGTATTTAAATGTTTCTTGCATGAATGACTCATGAGAACAATTCATTGCCAAGTATCTCAGTTCTTTGCTCATAGATGAGTCATCTCCATCCCATTTCTTCCCTGCAGATGGGAGGCAGAAAATGAGTTGACATTTTTTAGAAAAATAATATTTTCTATGATAACATTAAAAAAAACCACTTTATAAAGCCAGTAATTTTTCACTTGTCATAAGAACTTGGTGATGTGTGACTGTTTTCCATTTGTAGTCTTTAGACGGCTTTATATCAAACAACGGACCATTTTCCTATTACTTGGGTGGTAATCCCAGTCAACCGTTGGAAAGTTCTGGTTTTCCTGAAGATGTTCAAGTACTTCCTGGGGACGGCAGCACTGGGGACATGCAGGTAGCAGCAGTTGAAGGCAAAGGTGAAGTAAAGCGCGGGGGAGAGGACGGCGGGAGTAACAGTGGCGCCCCGCACCGCGAGAAACGGGCTGGAGAAAGTGAGGAATTCTCTAACATTAGGAGAGGGAGAGGTATGTGGTACTGTGTTTTGTTCTCACTGCCTTTATAAGGGAATTAATGAAATGGGGAGGTTCTCGATAGGAGAGGCACCAGGACTGTCCTTGGCAAAGGGAGTGTTGAGAGTTATCCTCAGAACATCTGACCATTTTCCTTTATGTTTGGGTCTCTCCTTTGACTCTACAGGGCATAGCACTGTATTCTTTGAAGATATGGGGGAAAACATGTCTATTCCCATATCTTTTATACACTTCTTTAAGGTAGCCAAATGTGTGTCCTGTCACCTTTTTTAAAATTTTTGTCTTTTGGCCGTGCCATGCAGCATACAGGACCTTATTTCCTGATCAGGAATTGAACCCCTGCCCCCTGCAGTGGAAGCATGGAGTCTTAACCCTTGGACTGCCAGGGAATTTCCCCATAATAATGTTTAAAACTTACACATTATATTAGCAAACATGTAAAACTTGTGATATCCCATTTCTGTAAGGGCAACGTAACATGGTAGTACCTTTTACACACTGCAATACAAAACTCTTTTGGACTTCCCTGGCAGTTCAGTGGTTAGGACTCTACATTCCCAGTGTAGGGGGCGTGGGTTTGATCCCTGATTAGGAAACTAGGATTCCCAATGCAGCTCAGCCAAAACCAAACAAACAAACAAACAAAAAAAAAAGTTTCAGTCTTTCTTAAAAATAACTTGGCAGCATTTATTAAAAACCACAACAGAGTTGTTATCCTTTCACCGAGAAATTCTTCTTTGAATTTGTCTGATCTAAAGAAATCAACAGAAATTTGGACAAGAATTTATATACAAAAATATTTATTGCAATGTTATTTGTAATCGCAAAAATTTGGAGTCATCTTAGCTATCCAAAAGTGGAGAACAATTGAGTAAATTACTTCTTGGTCTTACTAATGAATTCACATAGCCATTTCAGTGTTATTGGAACTGGAATACAATTTTATTATTTAAAATAAAATTTGTTATGAACACACAAATGTTCATAATATCTTTTAAAAAGTAGTACACACACACAAAGTAGTACACAAAATCACATATAAGGGGTAATGCCAATTCTGTAAATATTTGTGTAGGGAAAAAATGGATGGATAGGTAACCACATGTTAATAGTAGTGAGGTTTCTATATGTCTGTAAGTATGATAGAATTTATAAGAAAAATCACTTAAAAACCTTTGGGAGGCTTACAGTGACCAAATAAGAAAACATGGCTATTTGGTGTAGCTCTCAGTACTCTAAAAGAAATAGTTTTCATATTTTTAATCTTGTTATTATACTAGT
The DNA here is from genome assembly GCF_023699985.2 of Odocoileus virginianus. Lineage (NCBI taxonomy): Eukaryota > Metazoa > Chordata > Mammalia > Artiodactyla > Cervidae > Odocoileus > Odocoileus virginianus. The sequence goes on along the minus strand of NC_069682.1, from coordinate 15,685,965 downwards.
AAATAATTCTTAAGAATTACCCAAATATGTGTGTTATTTATATATTATATACATTGAGTCGTGTACTAGTTTATTAGGTACATTATAAAACCTTAGCAAAAAAACAGTAAGTGTAAATAGAAGTTTCCACCTATGTCAACTTCTTTGATTTTAGTAGTTTATTTTGTGTACTTTCTTATTGCTTCCACTCCACTTTGGAAATTTAGATCTCAAAGAAACAGAGGAAAATGAAAAAAAACACCACACACACCAAAAAACAAAACCCAAACCCCATCATTTCTACTTTTATAAAAATGATTGTTGTTTAGGTGCTAAGTCATGTCCCTCTTTTGCAACCCCATGGACTGTAGCCCGCCAGGCCCCTCTGTCCATGGAATTTCCCAGGCAAGAATACTGGAGTGGGTTGCTGTTTCCTGTTCCAGGGGATCCTCTTGACCCAGGGATCGAACCTGCGTCTCTTGCATTGGCAGGTGGATTCTTTACCACTGAGCCAAAAAATAATTTATTTTGGTCTCTTAAAATAGGGCACAGGATGCAGCATTTGAGTGAAGGAAGCAAGGGTCGTCAAGTGGGAAGTGGAGGTGATGGGGAACGCTGGGGTTCGGACAGAGGCTCAAGGGGCAGCCTGAACGAGCAAATTGCTCTTGTGCTCATGCGCCTGCAGGAGGACATGCAGAACGTCCTCCAGAGACTCCACAAACTGGAGATGCTGGCGGCATCACAGGTAGGCTTCTGCATTTGTCTTGTCTTAATCTGCTGTTGATCCTGTCAAACAGTGTGCAGCTGGAATCTGTGTTAATCTGATTTAAATGGACCACACAAATACTACCCAAACCTTATTTTAGCAGTTAAGTGACAAGTTATTTTTAGGGAACAGGGCTCAGATGATGTTTTGTCAAGAGGTGTATTCAAACACACTGAGAAAAATATTCAAACACACTGATTTGAATGGTTTTGCTAAGAAAGAGATTCTGGAAGCACAAAATGCTACACAGTAACAATTTAGAAAATGGTTTTTCAAAAAAAAAAAACAAAATGGTTTTTCAATGTTGAATGTGGGATTTTTTCAGTACTGTGTGTTTAATATCTCTTTCTGGTTAGACTATTAAACACCATGGTTGTAGGAACTATTTTATTTACGGCTGCTTAAGCATGGAGCCTCATTCCAAGTAGGGGGCACAGTAATTATTTGCAGTTACATTAAAAAATAAATCTGATTTACAACATATCAGTGGAGATTAATGATTTTTAAAAGGTTCTACTTTTGAAAATATTATTTCAGAAAAGACTGTGCCAAAAGCCACATACCACTTAAAGTAATAGGGAATTTTCAGTCTATAAAATTAGGAGTACCACGTTGGAAGTAGGAAGAAGAATAGGAGAATAAGAATAGTCGAATAGTACAGTTTTAGGCACTAACAGAGACTGTAGCTGATGTCCTAGAGTCCATCATTGAAGTGTCATCGTTTTATAGTAAGCATGGTCCTCTGTCTTAACCTCTTTTTAAAATGCTCTGGGGGCAATACACTAACTTCCCCATTCTTTAATGTAAATTATTTTTAAGATGAGAACATCTAAGTGGAGAGAAAGGAAAAGTTATGATTTGACCTCCACTATGGTTTGCTATAGCTGATCATGAATTTCCAAAACAAATATTTGGATATTGTTCACATAATCTTTACATTTTTTACATTCTTAATGATCAGGGCTGTAGCTCTCCTCAAATGTTTGTAAGTTGGTAGTTTATATGGAATTTAAGGAATTAAGAAATGTTGAGTAGGTAATTTAAAAAGAGTGTAAAAGAAGTAATGGCTCAAAAAAAGAAGTAATGGCTCATTAATTTGAGGTTTTATTTTGATAATTTTATATTTGAACTACTATAAAACATAAAATGCCAAAGATAACTATTTGGCTGGCAACGTTAAGGGACTTTTAATTTGGTCACTGTGGGTTTCAGAATAATCATAATTAGCTGCAAAATTGAGAATAAACGAATATTTCAGGCTTTTTTTAAAAGACAGGAAATAGGAAAAAAGTACTGTATTGTTTCTGTCAAAGCTAAATCACTGTTTGTTTGTGTTTATAGGCAAAATCATCAGCATTACAGACCAGTAATCAGCCCACTTCACCGGTAAGAAATTCTTTTCTTAAATTTAAGCGCCAGGGTTTCAAACAGGTTACATTAAATGTAGATTATATGATACTCTTAAAGTTTTCAAAATAATATTTATCATTTTGAACTTTGAGGTTTAAAATATATTTGTTCTAAAACAGAAAGAGAATCATAGACGTGGAGAACAAACTTCTGGTCGCCTCAGGGGAAGGGTCGGGGGAAGGGAGAGTTTGGGATAGACATGTGCACACTGCTGTATTTAGAATGGATAACCAACAAGGGCCTACTGTATAGCTTAGGGGACTCTGCTCAGTGTTATGTAGCAGTCTGGATGGGAGGGGAGTTTGGGGGAGAATGTATACATGTATATGTATGGCTGAATCTGTTTGCTCTTTACCTGAAACTATCACAACATTGTTTGTTGATTGGCTACACTACTATACAAAGTAAAAGATTTAAAAAATTATATATCTATGTTTGTCTTTTAAGTCTGAAGTACTCCTGAAAGTCTATGTTATTGAATTATGCTCTAAAATTATCTCCCTCCCTTTAGGAGGAATGAAATCTTTTATTTGTTGTATATTTAAAGAATTATGAACTAGGTGTGTTTTTAAGTTTATGCATGTAACAGATTGGTGACCAGCTTACTTTATTTTCTCAGAGACCATCTTGGTGGCCCTTCGAGATGTCTCCTGGTGCATTAACCTTTGCTATCATATGGCCTTTTATTGCCCAGTGGTTGGTGCATTTATATTACCAAAGAAGGAGAAGGTAATATGATAGTTTTATATTTCTAAAGTGAAAAAAGTGAAAGTTTTAGTCACTCAGTCATTTTCAACTCTTTGCGACCCCATGACTGTAGCCCACCAGGCTCCTCTGTCCATGGAACTCTCCAGGCATACTGGAGTGGGTTGCCATTTCCTCCTCCAGGGGATCTTTGTGCACCAGGGATCGAGCCCGGGTCTCCTGCATTGTAGGTGGATTCTTCACTGTCTGAGCCACCAGAAAAGACTGTTTGTATCACTAGTTTCCGTACTGGTATATAATTCTAAGCAGTATGTATTCTAAGCGGTATGTGGACTCTTCTACAGCAGACAGAGCTTTCAGCAGTAGTCAGGGAGACAGGTCCATCTTACAGATAGATCATCATACTGAACATCCTGTACTGATCTGAGACTGCGACTACCTTGGTAATGATATCTGGTGGGTTGCTAGACACTTGTCAGATTAAAATTTTTTCACTTGAGAGCATTTAAAGAATTTGTACACTTTTGATTCATGCAACAAGAAAATGATTGATTACAGGCATAAGTTTTATGTCTTATGGAGAAATAATGTTCTTAACATCTGATGTTTATTTTGGGCCCTTTGCTAATGTTAAAGGACAACAGATGAAAAATAATGCCTGCATTCATTCTATACCTTAGAAATATAGACACTGGCACTTTAGAAAATGTTCACCCTGGTGGTTGACTATCTCCAGAAGTAGGGCTTATTCTAATTTGAGAAACAGAATTCCAGATTGGATGCCAGGAAATAATTCAGATAAGACGGAAAATAATAAAATGGTTGGCAAGTACTCTGAGGTTGTCTAGATGAGGAGTAACGTGAGGCCAAAACTCTTGGTTCAAGAAAATCTTTAGAGCAATTTTTTGAGATGCTACATAAACTGAATTACTTTCCCTGGATGGGCAGATGGACAAATGTTGGTCATTCTTGACCTCACTGATTATGTTTTTGTTGTTTTGTCACTATTTCCCATTAAGTCAGAACTGATGGGGAAAATAGAGAGGGTGTTTGGTGGTAATATTTTAAGTGTTCTCTTACATATGTGCAGTAGAAACACATTTTTTAAAAAACCTACAAATTTAAATAATTGTATGTCTGTTGTATCTCTACCAAAGAACTCAGGTTTCTAATTACTGCACATGATAACAAAAGCAAAAACCAAATATTTACCCTTCTCTTACATCATAGGGGTAAACAGCTCCTCACTACTCTTTTTTTTTTTTAGCTCACTACTCTTTAAGTGCTCTAGTGAGAGTACTTCATAGTAGAGAAACTGAAAATGCACGTGACCTCATTTAGTCTTCTTTGTTCTCTGCTTATGTTATGACAGTTTGATTTATGTTTATAAATGAACTCACTGTTTTCTGGTACATTAACGTTCTTGGAATATCCTTACTGACTTACCGAAACTTAGGTAGGATTTCAGAAGCCTAAGCTGCTTTCTCAGTGTCATTTACCCCCTTTCTAAGCCATCTGTATATGTGTTATTTCAGCTGTTAAGATATAGACTGTAATTTAAATCCTTTCTTTTTCCACACAATTTATGTTTCTAGTGTGATGGTTGGGTTCTATACAGTATTTTAAATCCTAACATCCCTGATAGCAGGAGGAAAAAAGAGCCAAACTGTTTTTCAGTAGGTGGTTATGCTGAATTTAAGCAGCTGGCAACAGTGGTGCTAATGCAAAGTGTGTATATATTTTGCAATGCATTTAAGAATTCTTTTTCATGTTTTCCTTTGTTGAAAGTTGGGGACTGGAGAATAGAGAAACTGGGTACAGGACGAAAAAAATGTAAAGCTTACTACCTCAGTGTTATTTCACACTCAAGGTTGAAGCAGCTTGTCACTTTTATTAAAAACTGAAAAAACAAATTGTACTTTGCTTAGTCTCTGAAAATTACAGTTTTTCTAAAATGATTATTATTTCTTAATGTTCCTCACTAGTGAAAGTATATAATAGTCCTTCTAAGTATGCCTTCTGGTTGTTGACGGATGTCTCTGAATGGGAAAACTTTTCTCTGTTTTTAATTTTCTGTTATATTATTATTGAATCTGTACCCAGTTTTCAGTGTATCCTGAGTGTTGTCGTCCTTCCAAGTTGTAAATTATTTAGTGCTGTGCAACTGCATTTTGATGAGATAGTGTTTCTAAGTATTGTTTGCTTACATGTGTAACAAACCAACCGCGGTTGGAGGTGGAGCCATGTTTGATTCGGAAATAAAGTTTTGGCTTTGAGGGGCTTTCAGTTCAGTTTAGTTCAGTCGCTCAGTCGTGTCCGACTCCTTGCGACCCCATGAACCGTAGCACGCCAGGCCTTCCTGTTCATCACCAACTCCCAGAGTTTATTCAAACTCAAGTCCATCGAGTCGGTGATGCCATCCAACCATCTCATCCTCTGTCGTCCCCTTCTCCTCATGCTCTGTCTTTCCCAGCATCAGGGTCTTTTCAAATGAGTCAGTTCTTCTCATGAGGTGGCCAAAGTATTGGAGTTTCAGCTTCAGCATCAGTGCTTCCAATGAACACCCAGGACTGATCTCCTTTAGAATGGACTGGTTTGATCTCCTTGCAGTCTAAGGGTCTCTCAGGAGTCTTCTCCAATGCCACAGTTCAAAAGCATCCACTCTTCGGCGCTTAGCTTTCTTTATAGTCCAACTCTCACATCCATACATGACCACTGGAAAAACCACAGCCTTGACTAGATGGACTTTTGTTGACAGAGTAATGTCTCTGCTTTTTAATATGCTGTCTGAGGGGCTTAAGGTATGTTTTAATCTGGCAGTTTTCATTCCAATCCTAAAAAAAGGCAATGCCAAAGAATGTTCAAACTACTGCACAATTGTTCTCATCTCACACACTAGTAAAGTAATGCTCAAAACTCTCCAAGCCAAGCTTCAACAGTACATGAACCGTGAACTTCCAGATGTTCAAGTAGGATTTAGAAAAGACAGAGGAACCAGAGATCAAATTGCCAACATCCATTGGATCACTGAAAAAATGAGAGATCCAGAAAAACATCTACTGCTTTATTGACTGCACCAAAGCCTTTGACTGTGTGGATCACAAAAAACTGTGGATAATTCTTAAAGAGATGGGGATACCAGACCACCTGACCTGCCTCCTGAGAAATCTGTATACAGGTCTAGAAGCAACAATTAGAACTGGACATGGAACAACAGACTGGTTCCAAATTGGGAAAGGAGTACATCAAGGCAGTATATTGTCACCCTGCTTATTTAACTTATATGTAAAGTACGTCATGAAAAATGCTGGGGTGGATGAAGCACAAGCAGGAATCAAGACTTCCAGGAGAAATTTCAGTAATCTCAGATATGCAGACGATACCACCCTTATGGCAGAAAGCAAAGAAGAACTAAAGAGCCTCTTGATGAAAGTGAAAGAGAGTGAAAATGTTGACTTCAAACTCAACATTCAGAAAACTAAGATTATGGCATCTGGTCCCATCACTTCATGGCAAATAGATTGGGAAACAGTGACAGACTTTATTTTGGGGGGCTCCAAAATCACTGCAGATGGTGACTGCAGCCATGAAATTAAAAGACGCTTGATCCTTGGAAGAAAAAGTTAGATCAACCTAGCATATTAAAAAGCAGAACATTACTTTGCCAACAATGGTCCATCTCGTCAAAGTGATGGTTTTTCAAGTAGTCATGTATGGATGTGAGGGTTGGACTATAAAGAAAGCTGAGTGCTAAGAATGGATGCTTTTGAACTGTGGCATTGGAGAAGACTTGAGAGTCCCTTGGACTGCAAGGAGATCCAACCAGTCCATCCTAAAGGAAATCAGTCCTGAATATTGATTGGAAGGACTGATGCTGAAGCTGAAACTCAAATACTTTGGGCACCTGATGTGAAAAACTGACTCATTTGAAAAGACCCTGATGCTGGGAGAGATTGAAGGCAGGAGGGGAAGGGGATGACAGAGGGATGAGATGGTTGGATGGCATCACCGACTCGATGGACATGAGTTTGAGTCAACTCCGGGAGTTGGTGATGGACAGGGAAGCCTGGCAGTGTTTAACAGGTTTTTAGTCTGATAGGAAAGAAGATTAGAGAACATTGTGCATGGTTTGGAAGAGACAGGTCTGTGTTAGCGATGAAGACAGAGATCTAAAAATCTTCTTAGGATGGGAAAAGTGTGGCCAGGAGATGGCCCATTCTGTATATCAAGCTCTGGCACAGTATCTGGCATGTATGTGGCTTTCAGTAAATATGTGCTGAATACATGGCTAAATGTCCACTCTTGGTAGAGCAGCTGAAGTACCATGTGACATGGATAGGCTTTAATTTTATTTAATGTATATATATCTGGACGCAAGTACACACTGAGATAATCCTATACACTTTAAAGTAACTGCTTATCTACTTGTGTTAAGCTTTAAAAAAAAATTTTTTTTACATGAAAAGTAATACTTAAGGTCCACTGCTTGATTTTTTTCCTCCAAGTATAGAAGAATGTACATTTTTAATAGTTGATTTAGTGTTAATTCTGCTATATAGCAAAGTGATTCAATTATACATATATATATTTTATATTATTTTCCATTATGTTTTATCATAGGATATTGAAAATAGTTCTCTGTTTTATACAGCAGGACCTTGGTGTTTATCCATTCTATATATAATAGCTTACGTTAGAAAATTGTAAAAGTAAATGAGATCCTATATCACTCTGCAGGGTATCTGAAAGACATTCTTTCTGCATGGTATGAAGAGTAACATCTGCAGCCCTGTTCAAAATTAGGCCCTGAACAGCCAGCCTCCTAAAATGGTAGCTCCTGTGGTACCATATTCCCTCAGATACCTAACCTGGTCATTCTGCTATTAGAATTGTCCATGACTTAAGTCTTAAGTACTGATAGCAGGCCTTTCTTTTTTGACCAAGCCACATGGTTTGTGGGATCTTAGTTCCCTGACCAGGGCTTGAACCCAGGCCACGTTAGTTAAAGTGCTGAACCCTAACTACAGGATCGCCAGGGAAGTCCCTGAAAACAAACCTTTATTTAAGTCCACAAGACTAGTCTTAAAATGTTACAAGCAGACCTGGTCTCATTTTTTTTTGCACTTTGCACATATTCTAGTTTTTAAACTCTGAAGTTTTGTGACACCTCTGTTGTAAGCCTATCAGCACCATTTCCCCAGCATCTGTTCACTTCATGTCTCTTGGTCTTATTTTGGTAATTCTTGAAATATCTCAGGCTTTTTCATTATTTTTTTAATCTGTTATGGTGATCTGTGATTAGTGATGTTTGATGTTATTCCTATGACTTTGTCGAAGGTTCAGATGATGGTTAGCATTTTTTAGCAATAAAGCATTTTTGGAAGAAAAGCTATGGCAAACCTAGACAGCATATTAAAAAGCAGAGATCACTTTGCCAACAAAGGTCCAATAGTCAGAGCTATGGTTTCTCCAGTAGTCATGTATGGATTTAAGAGTTGGACCATAAAGAAGACTGAGTGCCAAAGAATTGATGCTTTTGACTTGTGGTGCTGGAGAAGACTCTTAGCAAGTCCCTGGACAGCAAAGATATCATATCAGTTAATCCTAAAGGAAATCAACCCTGAATATTCACTGGAAGAACTGATGCTGAAGCTCCAATACTTTGGCCACCTGATGTGAAAAACTGACTCATTGGAATAGACCCTGATGCTGGTAAATATTGAGGGCAGGAGGAGAAGGGGATGACAGAGGATGAGATGGTTGAATGGCATCACTGACTCAGTGGACATGGGTTTGAGGAAACTCCGGGAGATAGTGAAGGACAGGGAGGCCTGGTGTACTGCAGACTGTGTGATTGCAGAGTGAGACATGACTTACTGACTGAACAATTTTTAATTGAAGGAATGTACAGGTTTTTTTAGACATAATGGTATTGCACACTTAATAGACTACAGTAGAGTATAAACTATGCACTGGGAAACCAGAAAATTTGCATGTCTCACTTTATTGTGATATTAGCTTAATTGTGATAGCCTGTACTTTGAAGGGAAGCATGTTTTTAATTAATTAAAAATAAATAAATGTTTAAAAAAAGTCAGGCCTAGGTTTCTGGGGCACAGAAATCATCTCAGCATTCCTGACAGAGCAGAGTTCAGTGGGCTGGCGGAAGGCAGGATGCTATTCCTGTTTTCTTTTCTGTTGTTTTCTGTAACTTCTCTTATCCTGCTATACCCTCCATTATGCAAGTTAATTTTTTATAAAAGGAGACACAGTTCATAAGTGCCTGAAGAAAAATCCCCAAATTCTGAAGATAGTAATAGTGACTTATGTCTATTACCCTATTACAGTTGAAGATTGGGGGTTTCATAGATCAAGTCATGTGCTTTTTGGTAAATCTATAGAGGACCTTGTATGGCAATCTGCATCACATGAGTTCAGGCACCTACCTACCTGTCAGCATTTCTGCTAACACCTCACTCAGGCAGTCTTTACAACCACCCACGATTCTCCCCCTCCAGAGGTTTTTTTCCCTTCATGTCATGAGTAATCTCCTCCTGTTATGTGAAAATCCATCTGATTATTTAAAATTTCACACACAGGTGTACATAAGATTTCTGCAGAGGATGAAGAATGTCCAGTTATGTACAAGGTCATCCCTGCCAAGGTGTTGCTTAAGATTATTTCTACAGAGGTGGTGGTGTAGTCACCAAGCCATGTCCAACTTGCAACCCCATGGACTATAACCTGCCAGGCTTCTCTGTCCATTGGAATCTCCAGCCTAGGCTGCTGAAGTGGGTAGCCATTTCCTTCTTCAGGGGATCTTCCCGACCCAGGGATTGAACCTGGGTCTCTTGAATTGCAGGCAGATTCTTTGCCATGTGAAGGAGGGAAGCCCTTCTACAGAGGAGAGGAATCAATTTGTAATGAGAGTTTCAGGCATTTTGGCCTCTGCAATGCTGAGGAGCGTTTAGAAGTTTTACAGCTATGGGTCCTTTCCCAGAATTCAGATCACATGTGATTGTTGTGTCTTGTGCTCACAAGTTTATCCTTCCCTGGTAACTGACCCTGCTATTAGTAAAACTGTCACATTATACGTATCTGAGTTGTTGGTTCACATGTCCTTTCCACACCATCCCATCAATTAAACAGCACTTTTTGAGGGCTGAGAGCCTGCCTCATGGATGGCTGATCCTCAGTCACTGGCACAGTGCTTGGAGAGTAACAGATACATAATATGTGTTGATTAAATGAACAGTTCAGGTTGTGCATCTAGCAAACTTTTTTTGTTTTAGGAAGTTTTTTGTTTCAGAACTTTTCCATTTTGATAAAATTATGAAATAATTTGCAAAAATCTGAACTGTGGAGTAGCCAATTAGATGAGATTCCAGAAGCCATAAGAGGAGGAATGTACATTTATTTATTAAATTTAGTTATTTTTAATTGAAGTATAATTGCTTTCCAATACTGTGTTGATTTCTGCCAAATATCAACACGAATCAGCCATAGGTATGCCTGTGTCTCCTCCCTCTTGAACCTCTCTCCCAGGGAAGATGTATTTAAATTGTTTGTTGGAAACTATAACTTGGTAATGTTATCACTTGCAGCTGGATCTTTCCTATCGAGCTCTAAGTGACATGAAGTAACTGCATAAGAATCATTTGTAATTTCATGGTCTTATTTTGAATTTGAGTATTATAATTATGTTACCATTCTGCAAATTCTTTGGTATGGTGTCTCATATTCAGGTTGCATTTATACTCATAGGACCTTGTTTATTTTCCTCTTTTCAAAGAAAACTGAACTAAAGAAAATGACGTTTTGTTGAAGAAGTCTACTGGCCCTGGATAACCTCGGGATGATACTGATTGTGGAGCACACACGAAAATCCTAGTTTGTGATGATTACATTTTTGTTGTCCAATAGTTTGGTTTGTGTACATATATACATATATATATTTTGCACTACACAAATGATAAACATTTTAAGGACTAATATTGCTGATACTTGAATAATCAATCTCAACTAGGTGATAAGTAGCATAGATTTCCCCTACCCTTGACTTCAAAGGACATTAAATTATTAATTACTGTTTGGTAACATGTTTACCTGATTATCGCCCGTAGAGAATCATAAGCTGCTTTTCCCAGGTATAGTTGTGATGATGGTAACAGATTTATAACTGGGTATTTTTAACTTTCTAAATTAAATATGAGAAAGTATGCAAACCAGGAGTGAATTTCAGCTGATAAATCAACTGTCTTTCTAAGTTACTGAACCACCATGCAATTTAGTAGAAAGAGACTGGAAGAATCTTCTCCACATCCACTCTGTGGGCTGCTCAAGATCCCACTTGGGCATGCACTGCTCTGACTTCAGTGTTCAGGCATTATCATGACAAAGCAGAGCCCTGTGTACTAGGCTTCGTTTTTACAAATGATTCACAGAATAGACCTAACCGGCTAATGGAAATGATGAAGAGTGGGCTTAAAGTAGGTTTGTCAGTGTGTTCTGAGCCTGCAGATCATTAATAAGATTTGTATTCAGTTATATATACATGGATTTCTTTCTAATCATTTTCCTTTAACTGAGAACATCTTGTTTCTGCTTTATAGGGTGCTTTGAAATATAAAATGAAAACTTATTTATACTGTTTTTACAAAGGTCAAAAGGAAACATGAAAAATCACTTTTCTGCAACTGGTATAAACCACACAGACTGGACTCTTAACCTCTTAGTGCCTCAGTTTTTCTTCCGGGTATAATATTGGAGACGTACCTATTTCTCAAGGGGTGTTGGAGGGATTTGCAAGCTAGCAGGCTGTTTGCTTCCATTTGAATAAGACACACCCAACTAATGTAAATTTAAGTGTCTCTCCCGCACTCCCCACCTATAGACTAAGAAGAAGACTGTAATTTAGATTCTTGAAGGCTTTCTTTGGAATTATCCTTCCTATATACCTTTTGAAACTCCCTGCTCATGTAGATGTACCTTACTTATACTTCCAAGATTTCTCTGATTCAAAGGCTTAGTATAAAATGATTTTTAAATATTCTTGGTATGTGTGATGTTGGCTTTAGCATCATGTGTTCAGAGTGTTTTTGATAAGAGAGAAAGAAATCTGTCCCTAGTATAGAGGGTGGTTCTTTGTTTACCTGAAGAAAAAAGAATATGATTTGCTTTTCTGAAGACTGTTTTTCCCTTGATTTTTTCTTACATGTAACTTGGTGTTTTTTTTAAATTTTTTAATCCCATCTTGATTAAAATGTGTCTATCTAAATGGATCTACTGATATTTGCTTTTAAAAAGCTGTCCTCTATTTATTTAGGGGAAAAACATGAAGCCAGTAACTGAATTATATGTAACAATAAAATTTAAACCTGTGGATCTGGAATTATTCTAAAAAATTAGCCCTCTATCTGGTATCAGAAAATAGTGGCTTTTCTCTTAGTATATAAGGAAATAAGATGCAGAGTAAGAATGTAAGCAGTTGTGATTCGTGACAAGCAGTTGGAGGTAACTAAATCCTAGGGATAATCATTTGTATCCTATTCCAAAGTCTTATTTTATAGTTTGAAAAGCGCTTTGCACACTGTTCTTGTATATACAAGTAAAAATGTAATTACAGGACGTAGTGTTACTGCTTTGTTTAAAATCTCATTTAACATTTAAGATTGACAGCTATGGTATTTTTTTAATGATAATACTTTTCTGTTTCTTTACTGTAAAACTAAGTTAAAAATAAAAGGTTAATGAGAATTGTTATGATTTTTCTTTCTTGTTACTGTTAGAAGTGCATTGATTATATACTGAGGCTTAAATAAGAATAAATAGTAGGGATTCAGAGAAAGTAATTGTTTCTCTTTCAAAATAAAGCCATGCTATTACACATCATTAAAAAAAAAAAAACGGGGTGAAGTTTAACTCATTTAGTCATTTGGTTGAGAGTGTTGTTGATCATGTGAAAATCTTGGTTTCAGTTTTTATTCCAACTCAGTCGCTTCCCACAGCCTCTCAGTGCAGCCTCATCAGCCATCTTAAATGCATACAGTTGGTCTTAGGTAGAAAATGGTGTTTTTATTTTTATTTTATTTTTTTCATTTATTTTTATTAGTTGAAGGCTAATTACTTTACAATATTGTAGTGGTTTTTGCCATACATTGACATGAATCAACCATGGATTTACATGTGTTCCCCATCCTGATCCCCCCTCCCACCTCCCTCCTCATCCCATACCTCTCTGGGTCTCCCCAGTGCACCAGCCCTGAGCACTTGTCTCATGCATCCAACCTGGGCTGGAGATCTGTTTCACACTTGATAATATACATGTTTAGATGCTATTCTCTCAAAACATCCCACCCTTGCCTTTTCCCACAGAGTCCAAAAGTCTGTTCTATACATCTGTGTCTCTTTTTCTGTTTTGCATATAGGGTTATGGTTACCATCTTTTAAAATTCCATATATATGTGTTAGTATACTGTATTGGTGTTTATCTTTCTGGCTTACTTCACTCTGTATAATGGGCTCCAGTTTCATCGATCTCATTAGAACTGATTCAAATGTATTCTTTTTAATGGCTGAGTAATATTCCATTGTGTATATGTACCACAGCTTTCTTATCCATTCGTCTGCTGATGGGCATCTAGGTTGCTTCCATGTCCTGGCTATTATAAACAGTGCTGTGATGAACATTGGGGTACACGTGTCTCTTTCAGATCTGGTTTCCTCAGTGTGTATGCCCAGAAGTGGGATTGCTGGGTCATATGGCAGTTCTGTTTCGTTTTTTAAGAAATCTCCACACTGTTCTCCATAGCGGCTGTACTAGTTTGCATTCCCACCAACAGTGTAAGAGGGTTCCCTTTTCTCCACACCCTCTCCAGCATTTATTGCTTGTAGACTTTTGGATAGCAGCCATCCTGACTGGCGTATAATGGTACCTCATTGTGGCTTTGATTTGCATTTCTCTGATAATAAGTGACGTTGATCATCTTTTCATGTGTTTGTTAGTTATCTGTATTTCTTCTTTAGAGAAACGTCTGTTTAGTTCTTTGGTCCATTTTTTGATTGGGTCGTTTATTTTTCTGGAATTGAGTTGCAGGAGTTGCTTGTATATTTTTGAGATTAATCCTTTATCTGTTGCTTCGTTTGCTATTATTTTCTCCCATTCTGAAGGCTGTCTTTGCACCTTGCTTATAGTTTCCTTTGTTGCGCAAAAGCTTTTAAGTTTAACTAGGTCCCATTTGTTTATTTTTGCTTTTATTTCCAATATTCTGGGAGGTGGGTCATAGAGGATCCTGCTGTGATTTATGTCATAGAGTGTTTTGCCTATGTTCTCCTCTAGTTTTATAGTTTCTGGTCTTACATTTAGATCTTTAATCCATTTTGAGTTTATTTTTGTGTATGGTGTTAGAAAGTGTTCTAGTTTCATTCATTTACAAATGGTTGACCAGTTTTCCCAGCACCACTTGTTAATGAGGTTGTCTTTTTTCCATTGTATATTCTTGCCTCCTTTGTCGAAGGTAAGGTGTCCATAGGTACGTGGATTAATCTCTGGGCTTTCTATTTTGTTCCATTGATCTATATTTCTGCCTTTGTGCCAGTACCATACTGTCTTGATGACTGTGGCTTTGTAGTAGAGCCCGAAGTCAGGCAGGTTGATTCTTCCAGTTCCATTCTTCTTTCTCAAGATTGCTTTGGCTATTCGAGGTTTTTTTGTATTTCCATACAAATTGTAAAATCATTTGTTGTAGTTCTGTGAAAAATAACGTTTTTTTTGCACTGAATCTATAGATTGCATTGGGTAGTATACTCATTTTCACAGTATTGATTCTTCCAATCCATGAACACGGTATATTTCTCCATCTATTTGCGTCCTCTTTGATTTCTTTCATCAGTCTTTTATAGTTTTCTATATATATGTCTTTTGTTTTTTTAGGTAGATATACTCCTAAGTATTTTATTCTTTTGTTGCAATGGTGCATGGTATTGTTTCCTTAATTTCGCTTTCTGTTTTCTCATAGTGTATAGGAATGCAAGGGATTTCTGTGTGTTAATTTTATATCCTGCAACTTTACTATATTCATTGATTAGCTCTAGTAATTTTCTGGTAGAGTCTTTAGGGTTTTCTATGTAGAGGATCATGTCATCTGCAAACAGTGATAATTTTACTTCTTTTCGTATCTGGATTCCTTTTATTTCTTTTTCTGCTCTGATTGCTGTGGCCAACACTTCCAATACTGTGTTGAATAGTAGTGGTGAGAGTGGGCACCCTTGTCTTGTTCCTGACTTTAGGGGAAATGCTTTCAATTTTTCACCATTGAGGATAATGTTTGCTGTGGGTTTGTCATATATAGCTTTTATTATGTTGAGGTATGTTCCTTCTGTTCCTGCTTTCTGGAGAGTTTTTATCATAAATGGATGTTGAATTTTGTCAAAGGCTTTTTCTGAATATATTGAGATAATCATATGGTTTTCATCTTTCAGTTTGTTAATGTGGTGTATTACATTGATTGATTTGCGGATATTAAAGAATCCTTGCATTCCTTGGGATAAAGCCCACTTGGTCATGATGTATGATCTTTTTAATATGTTGTTGGATTCTGTTTGCTAGAATTTTGTTAAGGATTTTTGTGTCTATGTTCATCAGTGATATTGGCCTGTAGTTTTCTTTTTTTGTGGCATCTTTGTGTGGTTTTGGTATTAGGGTGATGGTGGCCTCATAAAAGAGTTTGGAAGTTTACCTTCTTCTGCAATTTTCTGGAAGAGTTTGAGTAAGATAGGTGTTAGCTCTTTTCTAAATTTTTGGTAGAATTCAGCTGTGAAGCCATCTGGTCCTGGGCTTTTGTTTGCTGGAAGATTTCTGATTACAGTTTTGATTTCCGTGCTTGTGATGGGTCTGTTAAGATTTTCTATTTCTTCCTGGCTCAGTTTTGGAAAGTTATACTTTTCTAAGAATGTGCCTGTTTCTTCCAAGTTGTCCATTTTATTGGCATATAGCTGCTGGCAGTAGTGTTACGATCCTTTGTATTTCAGTGTTGTCTGTTGTGATCTCTCCATTTTCATTTCTAATTTTGTTGATTTGGTTCTTCTCCCTTTGTTTGTTGATGAGTCTTGCTAATGGTTTGTCAATTTTATTTACCTTTTCAAAAAACCAGCTTTTAGCTTTGTTGATTTTTGCTATGGTCTCTTTAGTTTCTTTTGCATTTATTTCTGCCCTAATTTTTAAGATTTCTTTCCTTCTACCTACCATGGGGTTCTTCATTTCTTCCTTCTCTAGTTGCTTTAGGTGTAGAGTTAGGTTATTTATTTGACTTTCTTCTTGTTTCTTGAGGTAAGCCTGTAATGCTATGAACCTTCCCCTTTGCACTGCTTTTACAGTGTCCCATAGGTTTTGGGTTGTGTGTTTTCATTTTCAATCATTTCTATGCATATTTTGATTTCTTTTTTGCTTTATTCTATGATTTGTTGGTTATTCAGAGGCATGTTATTTAGCCTCTATATGTCTGAATTTTTAATAGTTTTTTTCCTGTCATTGAGATCTAATCTTACTGCATTGTGGTCAGAAAAGATGACTGGAATGAGAAAATGGTGTTTTTAATACAAATGTATAACTTGTAACTTCTCTGCTTCTGCTGCTAAGTCACTTCAGTAGTGTCCAACTCTGTGCAACGCCATAGCTGGCAGCCCACCAGGCTCCCCAGTCCCTGGGATTCTCCAGGCAAGAACACTGGAGTGGGTTGCCATTTCCTTCTCCAGTGCATGAAAGTGAAAAGTGAAAGTGAAGTTGCTCAGTTGTGTCCGACTCTTAGCAACCCCATGGACTGCAGCCTACCAGGCTCCTCCGTCCATGGGACTTTCCAGGCAAGAGTACTGGAGTGGGGTGCCACTGCCTTCTCCATAACTTCTCTAGGTAGTGATAAAGTGATGCTAGATATTTGTAACCCTTAAGATATAAGGGTTCTGTTGCCTGTAATAGGAACCTAACTGCAGCAGCTTGAGTTGTTTTCCTTATCTATAAGGAGTCCAGAGGTAGGAAGTCCAGGGCTAGTGACGTGCTCCTGCAGTGCCCTTAGGGACACAGGTTCCGTCTGTGTTTTCGTCCTGTCATCATTAGGGTGCGGGCCTTCTTTTTGTGTTTGCCAAATGATTGCTGTACATGTCGGTCCAATGTCTACAGTCAGTCAGTCAGTTCAGTCACTCAGTTGTGTCCAACTCTTTGAGACCCCATGAATGGTAGGCCTCCCTGTCCATCACCAACTCCTGGAGTTTACTCAAACTCATGTCCATCGAGTTGGTGATGCCATCCAGCCATCTCATCCTCTGTTGTCCCCTTCTCCTGCTGCCCCCAATCCCTCCCAGCATCAGGGTCTTTTCCAATGAGTCAACTCTTTGCATGAGGTGTCCAAAGTATTGGAGTTTCAGCTTCAGCATCAGTCCTTCCAGTGAACACCCAGGACTGATCTCCTTTAGGATGGACTGGTTAGATCTTGCAGTCCAAGGGACTCTCGAGAGCCTTCTCCAACACCACAGTTGAAAAGCATCAATTTTTCAGCGTTTAGCTTTCTTCACAGTCCAACTCTCACATCCATACATGACCACTGGAAAAACCATAGCCTTGACCAGATGGACCTTTGTTGGCAAAGTAATGTCTCTGCTTTTTAATATGCTATCTAGATTGGTCATAACTTTCCTTCCAAGGAGTAAGTGTCTTTTAATTTCAATGTCTACAGGTAGGCAAAGAAACAACTTTCCTGGGAGTCTCACAGGACATCCCTTCACCATCTTCTTGGCTAGAACTGGGTCTCATATCTTCGTCTGTAAGAATATTATTTAAAGAATAAAATTGTTCTAGTTTATAGAGATACTAATTTTATAAGTTTTGCCCATACATGGGAAAGGCCATTTCGTTTGGCCTTTAATATGCTGTCCTAAATTCTCTTCATTTTCTTTTCCCCTTCTTAGCCCTTATGTTCTCTTGTTTTCACCCTGACCTTCTCTTTCTCTCCATTAATTCTCCTTTCCAATGGAACCACATTTTTCAAGCTGAAAAATGGTAAGTGTTCTTTTCCTTTTTCAAAAGAAAACCAAGAACTTTTAAATATATCCATAATACAGGTGAGGTGTGGCCACTGTTGTTTTTTTCTGCCCAGCACCAATTCCCCCTGCTGATAAAACATCACTCTCCTCTTCCTCCCTGTAATTCTGCCCCACCCCAAGCCACAGTAATGGGCATGTCACTCAGATCTGGCCCATGTCTATCTCATTCTCCTCTTGACCACAGTGACAATCCCAGGGAGGGGCGTATGACCATCAGTGAAGCAATAAGAGTTACTCTCCAGATCTATTTCACAGAGTTTGGAGAGAAAGTCTTTTCCAGAATCTTACATAGTTTGAATCATATCAGTATGTAGCCCTTTCAGAATGGCTTCTTTCACTTTGCAATCTACATTTCCTTCATGTAATATCATAGCTTCATAGCTCATTTCTTTTTGTTTTTATGGCTGTGTTTCAATAAAATTTTATTTACAAAACAAGTAGGGGGCCCTATTTGTCCCATAGGCTGTAGTTTGCTGACTTCTGATTTAGGTAATTCATCTCTTTTTAGCACTGATTAATATTCCATTTGTCTGGATGTACCAGTTTATTTATTCACGTACTGAAGGACATCTTGGTTGCTTCCAAATTGTAATAATCATGAATAAAGCTGCTGTCAATATCTCTGAGTAGGTTTTTGTGTGCTCATAAGTTTTCAACTCACTTGGGTAAATACTAAAGAGCATTGCTGGATTGCTTGGTAGTTACCCTTAATTTTGTAAGAAACCATCAAACTGTCTTCCAGATGGAGTAGGAAATGGCAACCCACTCCAGTATTCTTGCCTGGAAAATTCCATGAACAGAAGAGCCCGGCAGCTACAGTCCCTGGGGTTGCAAAATGACTGACTTTCACTTTACTGTCTTCCAACGTGGCTGTACTATTTTTGCCTTCCCACCAGTAGTGAGTGGGAGTTCCTGTTGCTCCACATCTTTGCCAGCACTGGGCGTTGGTGTTTTGGATTTTAGCCGTTCTGATAGGTGTGTAGTGGTTGTCTCATTGTTGCATTCTCTTTCTCTTTAAGTTACAGCCTATAAGGTTATAACTGAGAAATACTGTGGATGTATATCTTGCCACTTGGAGGAGCCTTAAATAAGCAACATCTAAATAAGCCTTATTTTAAATCAAAAAGAAAAAAAAGCCTTATTTAAATAAGGCTTAAATAAGCTAACATCTAGACGTAGGAACTTAAACAAGGGTCAGAAAACATTGAGTTCAAGTCCTTTAATCCAGTTAACTCTGAAAACCCTATCCCTATGTTTACATGGGTTAATAAATTTGCCTTCTTACTTAAGACAGTTTAAGTTAGGTTTCTGATACTTGGAACCAGAGTCCTGACTAGTGTAGATGACTTGGATTGTCAGGACTGAGCACAGGCCCTGAAGCCAGACTGTCTGGGTTCAAATTCTGCGCAGTCATGGAAAGTTCCTTACCTTGTGTTTCAGCTTCCGTAGCTATACGATGTGGATGAAAATATCTCATATGGTTAATATATGTATAAAGTACATAGATAAGATATAGTTCGGGATATAGTAAATGCTTTTAAACTGATAGCTACCACAATGATAGTAATACTGGGTTGGCCAAAAAGTTCATTTGAGTTTTTCCATAAGATCTTATGTATCAATATATTGTATCAATAATTGGGTTATTATTTCACTATATTACATAAAAATCCAAATCCCTTTTGCAGAGATAGACACTGGTAATATTGGTGCAAATGTACCAAATTTTTTTTTTCCTTTTTAACAAGAGCTAGTCTTTTCATTATCCTCTGGTTACTATTCCTTCCCTTAAAAAGTGTCATTGATTTCTGCTCTGGAGGCAACTACTTTCAGCACTTTTGGCTGTTTGGAACTTAGTTCCAAGGTTCTAAATGTGTGAACTGCTACTTTTTGATACTTCTGTTTGGGGAATTATCTGTTTACTTCCACCTACTGAAAATGGAAGATATCATTCTTTCCCCCTCCCTTTGCAGTCCCAGCTCATGTGTAAATAGTTTACTGTTTATCACTTTGTTTCCGAAGAATGTGGTAAAAGATACAGATGAACTCTGTAGATGGAAGGGATGCAGGAAGTGGTGCGGAGCTTCCATGCTTCTCTCTAGGGGCACCATTCTCCCAGTGCCTCCTTGTGTTAATCAATGAAAATTCAGGGTGGGGCAGAAAATTACGTTCTCTAGAGAAAGGGAGTTAATGTTTGATATTGCCTATGTGACTAAGCCTCCATCAGTTCAGTTCAGTCCAGTCGCTCAGTCTGACTCTTTTTGCGACCCCATGAACTGCAGCATGCCAGGCCTCCCTGTCTATCAGAATCCCCCAAGTACAGGGTTCAGAGAGCTGCTCTGTGTGCAGTATCTTAGTTCCCCAACCAAGGATTAAAACCTTGCCCTCTGCAGTGGAAGCTCAGTCTTAACCACTGGACTTCCAGGGAAGTCCCAGAAAATTCCAAGCTTCTAATCATGGCTGGGTCTTTCTGGTGACCACCCTCCCCCCACCCTCTGCTCCCCCCATTCGGAAGCCCACCCAGAGTCACTTCATTAGAACAAAAGGCACTGCTATCACCCAGGAAATCCCAGGGGATCTAGGAGCCCTGGGTGAGGAATCAGGGCCAAAGATCAAATTTGAGTACAACAACAACAAAAAAATGCTCCTGGTGCTCTTATCACTTGGGAGATTAAAAGGTTTTAGGAACTCTGTGCTGGGAATAAGAGGCAGAGACCAATATATGTATCTTCTATTATCTCTTACCAGTCTTTTTTCTTTCTCTTTGGATGCTTGCAGTATGTTTTTTCTAGTGTCTGTAATGTTACTGTGTTATATAACTTGGTATGTACAAGAAAGGCATTGGTTACAATGCTGCTGTGTAACAAACAAGTTCAGAACTCCTATTCTTTCACCCTTCTCATCCCATCCATCAGTAAGTCTTGTTGATTCTACCTCTAAAATTGTCTTGAATCCAGATGGGCTAGTCCAATAGCCTTCTGTTCAGTCTCCCTCCTTTAAACGTTGCCCTGACCCATCCACCTTCCACAGTTAGAAGAATGACCCACACACGGCTGGGATGGTATTAACTGAAAGGAGGCCAGGTGGAAATGGTAAATATTTGCACAGTCTTTTGGACTCTGAGTCTGTTTGTAACTGGTTAAAAATAAGATGGTTCTTCCTGACAAATAAAGACTGATCAGACCTGAAAATGGTCTTCAAGATGTTTTGGAGAATAATAACAGAGTTTTATACTATTTCCCAAACCCCAAATTAAGATAAATATTCTGAGTAGTAGGGTACTTAGGGCCACAGTGATCATTTATTAAACACCATTTAATGTACTTAACGTGTTATTTGAATCCATACTTGCTATTTATGTACTTCGTGTTATTTGATTCTGACAAAGGTACACTAAAGTAAATGCATTTTCTGTATTTGTTTAACAATTAGTGGAAGTGGGGAGAAAATTATTTTTAATTAATAAAAATTATACATAGTAATGGATGCACAGATTACTAATGGCAGAGCCATCTGTGTTCTTTAAAGACACACACATCCACACAGTTGCCAAAACACTTCCATTTTTTTTTCATTCTTGTTCTGTCTCAAGTTTTTTCTTACTGAGTACCTGAACCCAGAACATCTTCACAGGTGTCTTAAAGGTTTGCGTGTGTGCTAAGTCACTTCAGTCATGTCTGACTCTTTGTGACCCCATGGACTGTAGCCCACCAGTATCCTGTCCATGGGATTCTCCAGGCAAGAATACTGGAGTGGGATGCCATGCCCTTCTTCAGGGGATCTTCCTGACCCAGGGATAGAACCTGTGTCTCCTGTAGCTCCTGCATTGCAGGCAGATTCTTTACCACTGAGCCACTGGGAATCCCCAAAGGTTTAAGTTTAGATAATAAATAACTTGGTCCCAGCAGACACCATTACAGGATACAGAGTTCCAGGTGGCCACTGCTGCACCTGCTAGGGCTGTAACAGCAAACTTTTCTTAACTTTTCCACTTACGGGCACCTCTCTGGCATTGGAAACAGGTTCATTGCACATCTCCCCTGATCTTTCAGTAATGTTTCAAATTCCCGGTAAGACTGGTGTCCTGGGAAGCTCCTTTCTACACAACACAGGTAGATGATCAGAGTTTAACCCACCTACAGCTTTTTACTGTGACAGAGCAGTGGTTTAAACCATTTGTGCTTGATTCCAAAACCACTATTTTTTCTGCTACTTGAAAATTCCATGGGAGAAAAAAAAAAAAAAAATTCTGTGGGAGGATAATCTTAGCTTTTACCTAATTTAAGGGAAAGATGTAATTTACATTAAACAAAGTTTTAACAACTGTATTTTGAACATATTATTGTTAGAAAAGGTGACAATTAGGTGGATTAAACTTGAGTAGTCATTACTAGAACAAGCTCAGTAAAACCGTTAAATCATGGATTCAATTACATGGCACCGATTATTACAGTGTCTCTTTCACTGCAACAGTTTTAAATAGTTTTAATCTTTGTCAACTACATTAATAACAGGATGCTGACAGAAAGTAAAAAAACTCAAGCCATTTTGCAAAATAAGCAACAGTATTTAATATATTAACAGAAAATTTACACATGGTACATTTAAATTTGAATTTTTCTCTTTTGGTGGGTAAGTATGCAGAAAACCTCAATGAATTTAAGATATGACTTTTGAAGCTGTATCTGTATTGAAAAGAGTGATGTTGACAGAGAATGTATCAAAGTATGTTACAATTATATTTATTAAGTGAAAGTTAAGTTATTTTTTTAAAAAAGAATCAGGCTACTCTGGTAATGCTGCATATGTTTTAAATGAATTATTTAGAAATGTAAACCATCACGTTTTTTGTTAAAATTGAACAACCTGTTAAAATTGCTACAGTATATCTCACCTAAGCTTTCTACTACTATTTTAAAGTAATCTGTATTGTAGAGAAAGCACCAGAAGCAGCCAATGCAACAAAACTGTATTCAAAGCAAAGTGAGGCAAAACCCTAATCCTTTTATTTCTCATTCCCAAAAGGAGTTATAGTACTGAGTAAAGGAATTTTCTAGTTGCATTTTTGAGGCCACAATGATAGCTTTACATGATTGCCCTCAAGACTATAGCTTTTGCAGGCAATCAAGTACAGATAAATTACAATAAAATAAAACTATAATGTTTTTGTTGTGTTAACACCAAATGAATGGTAGACCGACATGAACAGATGAGAAAGAAAATCAAGCTCGAGGCTTACTCTTTCTCTAAAGAGGTCATGTTTCTAATAGTTTTACTGAAGCATTAATTTTTATAAAGTGCAATAACAAAATAAATAAGATGAAAAAAGCTTTGAAGATCTATTTACAACTCTGAGACTAAGATAAATTACTGATTACATCCTTGATAGCCTTTTTAATGCTGTGGAAGCTATAACATACATGAAAAGCTTGCTGATCCAGGTAAAATAATGATTTTTCCTGCTTACATCAATCTAGTACTAAGGTGTATGTAATTATTAATTATGCTAGCTCATGCTATAAGGCAAGGTTAGATTAAAGGGAACAATTTAACAGATTAAAGCTAAAGGCTAAATCCAGATACAGTCAGGTGCTGAGCATTATTCCTGGCTTCAAAATAAGATGTATCTGTCTCGTCATCTGGTTGGGGTATGAATGGCATTTTTTGATGCTGTAGATTTTCCCAATCCACACCACTGAAGAGAGGATGATGTTTCAGCTCTTGGGAAAAAATATCAAACAAAACAATATTATGACACCATTAACTAAGTACTATTGGGTTGGCCAAAAAGTTCATTCGGGCTTACCATCAGATGGTATGAAAGACCCAAATGAACTTCTTGGTAACCCAATATTTTACAGGCATTGAGGAGAGACTGTTTCACAGGGACCTTGCCCTGGTTTACTATGACCGTTTCACAGACATTTTAAAAACATCCCTATCTTCAATCACATAGTTCCCAACAGCACACGCTGTGTTATTCTGTGTACCGCCAGGCATACGACAGGTGCCTTGTCTGAATCGGTCCAAAGAGTGAATGATGACTGGCCTTAACAGGAGCCTATCTTTCTCATTGCCTGTACCTGCAGGAAGAATCCCAGACTTCATGAGATAAGGGAGCCTGGCCTACTTCCTGTTCCCCCATCACTGATCTTAAGTGATTAATGCCCCACTTCTTATCTCAAGGCCTTGCTGACTGCTTGGAGCTCAGCATCACCCGCCTACATAACTTCAGCAGGAAGCTCATCCTCCAGTCCTGTACTCCATCCTTATCCTTCCTGCTAATTTCAGCATACACACCGATGACACTTCTGACACATTCTTTCTCTTCCCTGTTCTTTGATTTCACTAACTTGCATCTCTACAACACCGGCCACCCAGCAGTATGGCTACATCCAAGTCTATGGCTTCCACTTACAAAATCACATCTTCACTACATTTTTCTTCTGTTGACTAAAATAAGAGTTTGCTTTTTTGGTCACACAGGTATCCAGTTGGTAGACATAGCTCCCCTCTCCTCAACTATTCACTTCATCAGGCAGTAGTAAAGATGGCAAAAAAAAAAAGTGTCAATTAAGGCAGTATGCAAACCAAAAGAGCTATCAAATTTAAGGAAAATATCAGAAGATAACTACACAGACAGTAGGGAATTGTATGTCTGTGTTGTGGCTAGTGGGCTGGAAAAACAGTTACGTGTATATGTTGGATTTACCATAAACTAAAAGACTGGTAGGAAAAAGGATAAAATAGCAAAAGTAATTCACATTTAGAGAATTTGTCTCAATTGTTCAAAATAAATAACTGAGCATCGGTTACTTTAGAGTTACTTGTAGTAGTAACTGGAACTAGGATATCTGGATGTGATATGATGTTTCATGATTCTCTCATTGTATCTCTTTATTTAAACTGCATCTGCAAAGAATTCTAATCTAGGTTAAGAGTAACTAAACTGAAGAATAACCCTGTCTGCTTCACTAGGTAAACTATTCATTGAACAAATGAACAGTACTTGAGGTCTGGTAAAAATGTACTAAGCAAATTACAGTGCAGTGCAGCCATTTCCTAAACAACGGTTTCAAAATTTTGTTATGATTGACATTTGATAATTTTCTGTCATAGGGACTGTCTTGAGCATGGTAGAATGCTGAGTGAATCCGTGGCCTCTACCTACTAGATGACCCCAACTGCTGTGACAACCCAGAAATGTTTCCAGACAACACCAAGTGTCCTCTGGGGAGCAAAATCATTCCAGAGGAGAACTGTTGCTTTAAAGCAATTTTTAACTTCATTATTACTATTTTTTGGTCACACTATGTGGCATGTAGGATCATAGTTCCCCGACCAGGGATTGAACCCATGGCCCGTATAGTGGAAGCTTGGAGTCTTAACCACTGGACCACCAGGGAAGTCCCTTAAAGTAATTTTTAGAGCTAAGTTTTCAAATGTCTGCATCCTCACTTTACACTGGTTTTTGCTCAAATTCCACTTGTCAGAAATCTTCATGACCATTCAGTCTAAAAAATACATCTCTTGCCTTCACTTTGTACCCTCTCTGCTTTCTCTCTTTGTGTAGTTACTACTGCATGGCGTTATGATTGTATCTGTCTACTTTCTGTCTTTCCCCTAGAATGTAGTTCTAGAACTTAAGGACAGGAGTTTTAGTCTGGTTCATCCCTAGGTTACCTCCAGTGCCTCAAATAACAACACTGACACCTAGAAGTCACTCTATAGGGTTTGTTGATCTGATTAGAGGGAAAACTAGAAGTTGATACAAATGACATACGACTAAAGTCCATTTTCTTAATATACTGTACTTCACATGGAAGTGTACTTTGAGACATCAGTGCTTAGCTGTCTCTATCTATACCGTGTGACAAAAAGAATTTTAAGGCAACTGCTAATGAGATTTACTGGAGTTTCAAAATTGGAGTTGAAAATTAATTTGAGTTTTCAGCATGGGAAAAAAGCTTTGAATGGGTCATGATGAGCCCATTTTGTCTTCTTTGAGGCATCTTAGCTGTGAAGATAAGCAACAAGGAGCCAGAGTACATAAAAATACTTGTCAATCAATAATGATGTCAGAAATGAAGCAGTAAGAAATCATAAAACAGGAAGTTTTGACTAAAAGAATTTCCTATATTGGTTGATGGTTAACTTTATCAGGCTCCGAAAAACTTAAAAGACATTGACAAGATGAGATTGTTTTGAGAATCTGCTTGAGAGTAATAAAATTTAAGACTGCAACCTGATTGCACTGAATTTTAATGTTCTGAATAAGGACAAATATATCAATGAATACTGAGAGGGCAAAAATAAACTGAAAGTTTAAAACCAACTGAGTTTAGCTGTCAGTTTATCAGTAGTAGTATATTAGAACTTGATATTATTAACATTCATCCCTGAAGCAAATCAAGGGTAAAAGTCACCAAGATTTGGTGACTAACCCCAAACCTTACCTTTCATTCCTGCTCTCTTTGTATCATCAATGGTTAAGAGTATGCCCACAGCACTTTGAGCATTATCAGATAACTTTTCTTCACCTTCAGGCCAAGGGATATCTACAAATACAAATTAACATGTTCATCATTGGTCAAAGGAACAATACAGAGAGATAAATGAATCTATCTTCATAGATAGGAGAAAAAGAATCACCTCTTTTCAGAATATTCTGGAATACTTGCTGTGGTGTTTCATCATTGAAAGGGGGAATTCCTGTTAGAAATTCAAACAAGCAAACTCCAAGGGCCCACCAGTCTACTGCAGGACCTGGAATTTAAGAGGAAGCAGCTGAACTTGCAAGCATTTTCTACAAATGTTTGATCAACTAAAACAATATGTTTTTATCTGGGCACAATGAAGGCCCAAAGACTTACTTCCTAAGGTTTTCCTCTGGCTCTTTAAGGTACAAAACCCCAAATTACCTTCCTTTAGGCAGTGTGGTAATTACTTTCTTGGAAAATAACAGTTTTATTATTTTTATTTATATAGAAAAACTTTTTGCCATACCAACCTGTATCCTAGTTCCCCAACTAAGGATTGAACCTGTACCCCCTGCACTTGGAAGTGCAGAGTTTTAACCCCTGGACTTCCAGGGAAGTTCTGAATATAGAGGTTAGATTAACAATTAACGTGGCTGTTAAAAAAAAGTTAAAGTTATTTTTGCCATTTATTAATTACTTCCAATATTCTGGAGACTTACTTTTATGCTAAATCCTAAAACACAATGAAGGAATGCATTTAATCTAAAAATTATTCTTTAAAATTAGAGTACTCCTCAGTTTCAAATCAGGAAATAATAACATTCGGATGATTCTGTATCTACTTGTTTCACGAAGGAAGGAGATGAGGTAGTAATATTAATGCTAACTGGAGGATAACCTCGTGACTAGGGAAGCCTTACTTACAGGGTGTTTTAATGTCGCTTTACTCTTTTTAAGGACAGAGGGGAACAAATTAGTTTAACAAGAAAAACATTTAGACTATAGCTTGAGGAGGGAATTAGAAGGTAAGTCTTAATAAGTAGGTAAAACTGACTTCTAAATAAAACCTTCAGTGAAAGCATCATTTCTATACAAAGATTTTTTTTATTTTTATTTTTTGGGCTATGTCATGAGGCTTGCGGGATCTTAGTTCCCCAATCAGAGATTGAACCCAGGCTTTGTCAGTGAAAGCACCAAGTCCTATCACTAGACCACCAGGGCATTCCCTGCAAAGATTTTTTTTTTTAGATGTTTATTTTAAACAAGACCTTATAATCTGGTTTATACTCTTGCTTAGTTATGTCTATAAAGGAACAAAATGTTTCCTAAGCAAAAGTTAATTTCAGTCCAAAAACGATTAACTTCAATATAAATTTAGAGCTGTGATTCTAGTCTAGAACTAAATTTGTCTGAAAATTAACTCTTTAAAGTCAGTTTCACAAAATTCATTACTGTGGTTAAGCAAATACCACAAAAACAAACAAAAAAGCCTCCAAAACAAAAAACAATAGGAAAGCGATGTGGAATCTTCCATTAGAAAAAATCGCATGCATTTAGAATACCTTTCCATCTGCAAGCCACATGATCCCATTTTTCCTATGTAACACAAGGTACAAACAGTCTACAGGCTTCTATCTCTATTGTAATCACTATAAAAACACACAAACCACCTCCATTAGTAGGCCTTTTAAGCAGCACTGAGGAAGAATTATTTCAACAGATTAGATAACCAAATACAGGAAAGTAAGAGGAAATCAGGAAAACCCTGCATTTTAATTTATTTTACTTAGATTAGAAATTAGGACCCTTTCCCCAGCTCAGCCAAAAATGTACTCATGTCAGAAACATACAAGACTTCTCCATGGATATGTCATACATACCCATACATTTGAGTCAGAGTCTAAAAAGATCACGTATTGTGATAAATCATATCAATTATAAAATAAATAGAACTATAGAACAGAGTTGTTTTACACGACTGGCTTTCTAATTTACAATCCACTTCTGTAATTTGTATGCTAATTACTCTCTATTTTCTAATAATAATGGAATGGAAGGCTTAGAAAATTCAAGCCCTTTTGTAGCTATTAATTTTAATATTTTTATCAAGCCTATTTCTTCAGTTGTAATAAAAAAATTCCACATGCCGACACTTGTTTTCACAAAGAGCAATGTCTCTGGATGTCTTCTTGCTCGGAAGACAGTTCATTTTGGTATTTCTTTTTTTTTTCATTTTGGTATTTCATGGGATAAGGATAAACATGTACACGCTGTGTGCATGCTAAGTTGTTTCAGTCATGTCTGACTCTTTGTGACCCCATGGATTGTAGGCCACCAGGCTCCTCTGTCCATGGGATTCTCCAGGCCAGAATACTGGAGTGGGTTGTCATGCCCTTCTCCAGAGGATCTTTCCAACCCAGGGATCAAACCTGTGTCTCTTACATAAGTCTCCTGCACTTGCAGCTGGGTTCTTTACCACTAGTGCCACCTGGGAAGCCCATTTTGTATTTCATAAGTGAGCTGAAATTAGGAAAAATTTTGCATGCAATGTGATCTAGTTAGACTTTGACTGTTCAGATAAGTGTGCTTTGCCATGTTCCTTTATGGAGAAATTCACTCACCTGAAATCAGAAACCCTGCATGTAAGAAAACAGGAGTTAGGTACATTGTTTGAAAGTTATAAGTTCATTCTTAAGTCATTTATTGAACTAGAAACCAGGTAGGGTGCCTGACAAAAGAGACAAAAGATGAAGAAGAGAGCTTTTCCCAAGTAGAAAACAGCCTACTCTGGGAGCAACAATTCAGGTAATTTTACTACCAATATAAGAGAGCTGAAACAAACATATCTATTAAAAGAAGAAGCTATGGAAACTCAGGCTGGGGTTCCTAAGTCCCTTTAGCAGTTAGAGAGCAGGAAATTGTTATTGTTGTCTTTAAAATGATAAATTGCTCTCTATTATTTATTTTAAAAACTATGTGTCAAGTTACTTTTATGGGAAATAAAAATTTTAGAACATTTCACTAGCCAGCTATAATAAATAGATATCCCACTAAAAGAATGGCAAGATTTTATCAAGTAAACCTTGCCATCTGAGGTTTCCATTCATACTGTATTGATTTGAGAAAAAGTATAAATGATAATATAGGAAATGAGCTAGCAAAGCTGTGACTTAGTAAAAGGGACAATGTCCAAAAACTAGTTAAGTGCCCAGAGGAACTTTTATTTCTGTGTTGCTTTTTGAGGGATGGTTCCTATCTGGCTGGACCCTTCTGGTGAGGGTATAGTGAGTGCAGGCTCTGAACAGGAAGAGGCATCTGCAGACTGAACAGAAGCGTAGGACTAACTTTGTATTCCCGAAACCAGACAAGAATAGCCCTGGGAAGACATTTAGAACAAAGACTAGTGGAGGGGGTGGAAGGTGGGGCTTCTCTGGATCACTGAGACTGAACCAGCAGGCTGAGGATGAATGGCTGCGTGTCTTTATTTACTATAATAAATGCCATGTATGTGAGAAAAAGAGTACTGCACCATCTCATCTTGTTTTACCTTAGGCAATCTAAGTTCCAAAGAAATTTAACACACTTTATCTCAAAAGAAACTATAATGATAGATACTTCAAAAACTCAAGATGTGTGCGCCTTACCATGGGCCCTGGCTAACAGCAGCTCGGGCGCGAGGTAGTCCGGCGTTCCCAGGATTCGACCGTCATCCACTGGGGCTGCCCCTCTTCTCACACTCTTTGGAGTTCGGTATGGAGTTTCTGATTTGACCTGATTTGGGGTCTGCTAATTTCAAGAGTTTAAGGCACAATAAATATCTTCATTCTTTTCACAGTGAACAGAAATGCTTACACCAAAGAAAAGCTAGGCTGCTGGGCATGGAAAATAGTGAAATCCTTGATCAGCTTTGGAAATGGTCTCATAACTAATTATGAAAAGTCTTACTTAAAAAATCCTAATGATAATAATGCAATTCTAATGCTTAGCTAATACCAGTTATTTCAATAAGATCTGGATATGCAAGAAACAATGAAAAAAATCCATGAGAAAAATTTCTTGATAGGATGGATCAATACAAGCTTACAAAGTGTCCTGGAGGGAGGCTACAGCTGAAAAATGACTGAATTATTAGGACAATGCATAAGTTGGAACTACATGCAAATAACCTTTGGTGCCAACTGGCATTTATGTTTTTAAGATATTTTGTTGTCTCACAAGGACTCTATTGGACCAGCAGGACAGGTGGCAGACACAGGCTCTGAAGGTAACAATTTCTAAGTCCCTCACTAAGCTCTAAATAGAAAACTAAAGTCTTGTAACCCTACAGGTGTGCACTTTCTATATTATGATGTCTCTCCAAAGGAAGAAAAAAAAAGAAACTTTGGGTTTAAAAAGATAACGGTTTAGGGACAAAAAAAAAGATTTTATTTGATTTGTCAACTCTTTTCTACAAAGAAAAGAGATCATCTAAATGTGTCCTTAGAAGGCAGTAAAGTAGATGGATTTTAATTTTGTATCTCAGAATTACTGTGATCAAGTGAAAATGTGATTGTAAATATGTAAACATGTGACATATAAATATGTGAAAGTATGCAGGACAATACAAATGAAGGAGGCATTGGAGTTAAAAATGATAAACACTGCTACCCGCTTCACCTTTCTATACTAAAACCTCCACAAAGCCACAGATTTCCAATAAGCAGAACAAAACCATTTGATTAATATTATATAGTCAAGCTGATAGGCAAATGTCTGTCCTTCATAGTTTATTTTTCTAAAATCTAAAGGACCACACATTAGCAAGTGATAACATACCTGATACAGCATGGAGTATCCAGTGATAACATACCTGATATGGCATGTAGGATCTTTCTTTCTGAGTAGGGGTGATAGCCATGGGATATGACCCACTATAGGCACACGAAATATCCATCACATCTAAAGAAGTGACGCTCATCTTAGAAGGTTCGGAGCTATTGGAAGCATTAATGTGACTGTTAAAACTCCGAAATGCCACAGCATTTCTTTTAGAGGTTAATGGTTTTAAGACCTCTGAAGAAGGAGCCAACATTTTTTGGTTGCTGTCTTGGATGGTAGGACACTCAACACCTTTTGGCAAGGTACTTTCTTGGCAGCTGGGTGATACAGGAAGTAGGTCTTCAATATTTGATTCTTCCAAAGAGGATTCTTTGATGTTTTTATCTGGATCTAAAGACTGCCCTCCTAACGGACTTTCCATGATG
Organism: Odocoileus virginianus; assembly: GCF_023699985.2. Lineage (NCBI taxonomy): Eukaryota > Metazoa > Chordata > Mammalia > Artiodactyla > Cervidae > Odocoileus > Odocoileus virginianus. Next base: position 15,654,289 of record NC_069682.1, on the reverse strand, counting down.
GAAATTCCAGGAAAAGATGAATCAGAGTCCATGTGAATACTTTTAGGAGTTCTATCACCATCAGAACATAGGAAACTAGAACTTAAGTAGTCCTTCTTACTATTCTTGTCACAATCGTCATCCAGCTCACACATAAGGTTTTTTTCTATCATTGGGACAGACGATTTTTCTGGGGTTTGGTGTTTATCAGTAAAAGAACTGCCCACATGCTCTTTATTCACACAGTCATTTTGATGATCTCTGTATACCAACAGCTTAAGGTCCTGGACTTCAACTGTCAGGCCTGTCCTTTGATTTGCATAACAATCTGTCATTTCATTATTATGCTCATACTCGAAGCAACTTTTTTTATTTGGTATAATTCCCTGATGAGGACTGGAGTCAACTAATTCGAAAATTCTTTTACAACTTCTTTTCCCAAGGTGCTCTTCAGTCATCCCACCAGAATCCACATCCCACTGTTTTGATTCATGGAGACCAGACTGGCTTGTGTCAGCAGTCACATTGATACTATTTACATCTAGTTGTCTTGCTTCCCAAGAAACTTCCCCTGAAGAACATTTTTTAGCATGGTTAACGTAAGAGTCTCCAGTGGCAGGAACGATGCTGCTGCCATGAATGGGAGAAAGAGCTAACTCAAGATTCCTTTCACTGAAACTTTTGGTCTCCATGGCATCTATAGATTTTGTGCATAAAGGCTTTTCAACTGTATTCCAACTCATCATTGTGGAGCCTGCTGCATCGTCACTTTCCTAAGAGGGAGGAGAAAACACTTAAAAAATTAGAGGACGTCCTTGGTGGCCAAGTGATTAGGACTTATTCACTGTAATGAAGAAAATCATATTACTGAGACTAAAGAGCAAATAGAGTCCAATTTATTTTATCAAGTGGAGAGATTTTTTTTCTTTGGGTATTAACAGAATTCTAACCTAACATTTTATCCACATTCTATATAGGAAAGGCTCTCATATTTTTAGTTCCTCTCAGCTTTAATAGCTTTAAAAAGCCCAGAACAGAATACATAAATTAAGTAAAATGACTTTCAGTATCTATTCACTTGGCAAGCAATCTCCTTAGAATAGATACTTTTAAAGACACACCAGCATCAACCTTTGTGGTCTAGAAGTTATTTCTGATTCAGAAGAGTTACCATTCCGTTAAATGATAAGCTGGCAGTAAACAGTTATAGAAGGAGGTAGTATAAGTTATAAAATAAGACAAAGGTTAAAAAACTCAACAATCTAATGTCTATGTTAGGGCAGGGAATTTTAAAAAAAGTCCATCTAGATGCCTAGAAGCCAAACATTTACTATTAATATACTGCAAAAGTTAAAAAATTAGAGGACTTCCCTGGTGAACCAGTGGTTAAGACTCCATGCTTCCAATATAGGGATCATGGGTTTGATCCCTGGTTGGGGAACTAAGACCCCCACATGCCTCACAGGATGACCAAAACATAATTTTTTTTTAATAAAAAAAAAATTGTAGTAATCTCATATACTGAAGAAGAATAATTTCACATTTCAATGAGAAATGAAATACTGCAAAAGAATTTGACAGAATATACAGGAAAATGAAGAGTATCTTCACTTTCATGTCCTTACAGAGCTTGTATGAAAAGGTGTCAAGTGTTTCTATCATTACACTCAGTTGGTTCTGGGTAAGGCGAGTGGCACTCTGACCTGGCAATCCTTTTCCCATTTGGGACTGCTGTGGCACTCGGATTCCACGCTGGATATGAAGGTATGGGACGGACTGCTGGTGCTGGATGTTGCCAGCCTCTTCCTAGACTGGAGGAGGTGGGAAGTTAGACACTTCACGGGCATCCGGGGGTGGGAGGCAACCATTTCAGGACCTGTGGGGAAGAGAAAACACCAAGGCTTATGTCACTTCTTTCCTACTTCCCTGAAAATCCTGAATCTTTACAGGTAATTGGGTTAAGTAGTAAGTAAATATTTCATATCAGAACTATTTCTATGTAAACATTATCTCATCTATAAGGATGGCTTCTGAAAGTTAATAGACAAAACTCTCAATATTTATAAAGTAGAAATCAGGATAGGGAGCAAATTTATTTATTTTTTAATTTTTATGTTTTGCAAATTTATAATTAGGGGGAAATTCCTTTTGAATATCCATTATCCAATTTGAAACTTTTCTCAATGAAGGTTCATTACTGATAGGCTAAATCCGGATGTGCTAGAAGGCTGGAATGTGACTACTCTTACTCAATTCAATTTGTATTTAATTAAAACCGGAGCTTTATTTTAATGTTGAGGTTTACATGCTTACCAGTGTGGAATTATATACATCCATAAGGACTTTTTTATACTACTGGGTAAAAGAAATAATAGTGACTTTGCTAAGTGTGAGCCAGTGCCAGAAAGTAGCACCATCTCTATAACACAAGTTCCTGTATCTTATAAACAACTAATGATGCTAAAACTTTTTGCTCCTGAGCTTAAAATGAGACTCTTTTGTTCTCATTTGTAAAAAGGAGGCAATTCTTCCTTTCGGTCTATCCATTGCTCCAAGATATGTACAGAATTGAGGACCAAATTCATAATGAAGTAGCATCTATGAAAACAACTAACACTAATTACTCTTTCAGTTCAGTCGCTCAGTTGTGTCCAACTCTTTGCAACCCCATGAACTGCAGCACGCCAGGCCTCCCTGTCCATCACCAACTGCCGGAGTCCACCCAAACCCATGTCCATCGAGTGAGTGATGCCATCCAACCATCTCATCCTCTGTCGTCCCCTTCTCCTCCTGCCCTCAGTCTTTCCCAGCATCAGGGTCTTTTCCAATGAGTCAGCTCTTCGAATCAGATGGCCAAAGTATTGGAGTTTCAGCTTCAACATCAGTCCTACCAATGAACACCCAGACTGATCTCCTTTAGGACAGACTGGTTGGATCTCCTTGCAGTCCAAGGGACTCTTAAGAGTCTTCTCCAACACCACAGTTCAAAAGCATCAGCATCATTATTCACATTTCCAAGATGAAGAAAACACACATGCACAGAACTAAACTGTCCACTGTTGATAAGTTAGAGGGTGAGGTTAAGTGCTATACAGATTTTCCACTTGCTTCCTTTACTTTTGACTTTTATTGTGTAATAACTAAAACTATATCTTGACTTTAACTATTTTATTTCAGAACCTTTTGTAAATCATTTTATAAAGGCACAGAGTATTACTATATCTTCTCCATCTAAGATTTCCATAGACTCAGTACAGTGAAATTCACCCAATGATCATTACAATGTTGCAGCTAATTGAAAAATTAGCTTGACATTTTATTTTGTTGATGTAAAGATCCACCAGGGACTTCCCTGCTGGTCCAGTGGTTAGGAATCCACCTTGCAATGGATGGTATACCAGTTCTATCCCTGGTCCAGGAAGGTCCCACAAACTGTGGAGTAACTAGGCGAGGGCTCTAGAGCCTGTGCTCTGCAACAAGAAAAGCCACCACAATGAGAAGCCCACACACCGCAATTAGAGTAACCCCAGCTCACTGCAACTAGAGAAAGCCCACGCGTAACAATGAAGACCCAGTGCAGCCAACAACAACAAAGATCCACAACAACCCCTGTCAGAAATGGCACTTACATGACAAAACAGAGGAAGTCCACAGGCTATCTGAATGTCTGCATTTAAAAATTATTGATACTCAAAATTTTAAAATTATAAAATACTTTGTTCCTCAAGGGCACATTTAACGGAATATGCTATCTTTTCTTTTATACTCACATGATTTTAGTAGCTTGCTAGAATAAGGAGTAATGTCCTTTTGATCTATGGACATAGGACAAGTTAGTCCTTGAGAAAGTGGTGATGTTTCAGATACATGAGTCGAAAGAACACTTGCAGAGTCACGATTTTCTTCTACAACTGGTGTCTGCTATGACAAAGAGGAAGACAAAAACAAATGCTACAATTTGTTGTCACAAAAACACCACCTAAATGCATAGACTGTTATGATATCTAGGTAGATGAACTGCCAAAGTAATGCAACATGCTTAATATTTGAATCTGTGTAAATGGCAATCATGTTAGGGTCTATCACGTGAGTTTTTTTCTTATCGAGTACTTACAAATCCCAAAGAGCTGATGAGAGATAATACTTGTCCTGGGGTTCTTGAATAATCCTGTCTAGGTTTCACCATGGATGGTGTTGTAAGAATATCCATCATGTTGATATCTATGTATAGAAAGAAAATGATGTTCTTTAAAAACTTCAACTGTCATTGACTAAAGTCAACAATTATTTGTTCTGGACTTTGCCCCACTTTCCACATTGCTAACATCAACTACAAAGTTGGCTTGTGCAAGACAAACACAGCCAGGAAAACCATCATGCCATACTGTAAACATGTAGAACTAACCAGATAGAGAAAGACAAATATCATATGCTTTCTCTATATGTAGAATTTAAAAAACAAAACAAAAAATCAAGCTCATAGATACAGAGAATTGATTTGTGGTTGCCAGAGGTGGGATTAAGGGTTGGAAGAAATGGATGAAAGGGGCCAAAAGGTAAAAATTAATAAATAAAAATAAATTTAAAAAAGATAAATAAATTTCAATAACAGAATCTGAGTGACTAAACAACAACAAAAGAATCAATTTAAGGAATTAATACAAATTATGGAACACTTATGTTAATTTACTATGTAAGCAAGATAGAAACTAATGCAGATTTTTATCAGCTTTCAATGTGTAACACTGTAAAATGATTCAAAACTCACACATAATATTGTATGATTTTCTTTAGATATCAAAAATAGTAAAAAAAAAAAATGGTAAAAAAAAAAAGTAAGAGAAGTGTAACACTTTGTATGTAGTGTAAGACTTTAAAATGTAGGTCGAAAGTTTGAATTTAAATTTCACTTATACCTCACACTGATGAAACTGTAGGAACTACAATAAACTTCTTAAAAAATATTTTACAAATTAAAAAAATGCTACAGCAATGATTTCTTGGTTATGACTTTGAAAGCACAGGAAAAAGGCAAAATAAGACATATGGGACTATATCAAACCTCACAACTTCAGAACATCAAAGGAAACAAGCAACAGAATGAAAAGACCTACAGAATGGGAGAAACATCTGTAAATTATTTATCTAATAAGGGGCTCATATACAGAATATAGAAACAACTACAACTCAATAACAAAAAATCCAAGTAATCTAATTAAAATAGTGGATAAAAAGTCTTGGATAGACATTTCTCTAAAGAAGATATACAAATTGTCAAGAGGCTTATGAAAAGATACTTAACATAAGTAACCAATAGAAAAATGCAAATCCAAACTACAATGAAATATTAACTTATACCCATTAGGATGACCACTATCAAAAATCAAAATAGGAAGTATTGGAAAGAATGTGGAGAAACTGGAACTCTTGTGCACTGCTGGTCAACTGTAAAATGTAAAACTGTGCAACCACTATGAAAAATACAGTGGAAGTTTCTCAAAAAATTAAAAATAGAATTTGGTCTATATGATCCAGCAATTCTTCTGCTGGGTACACACACAAAAGCCGTTTTAGTCATTTTTAATTAACAGAAAATGAACTAGTGAAATGTTAGTTTCTAAAATGTGTTGGACTTTTAAAAAGGTACTTACTTGCTATGTTTCTTACCTCTATTTAAAGTAACTTTGGAAAGGCCAAAATCTGTTAGTTTAATATGACCTTCATTAGAAATAAGCATATTGTCTGGCTTCAAATCCCTGAACATAAAAAAGACAAATAGCAGATAACTAAAAAAGAGCAAGTGTTGATTTTAGAATTTCAAGCAAAAAAAAAACAGAAAGTTAAAGAAGAATCAAACCCTATTTATTGCCTCTCATTGGTGGCTTCGAAAGTACAGAAAAGAACTCTCAAAAGCAAACTAAAAAAAAAAAAAAAGCAAACTAAAATTTGAATATCTGAATATACAAGAGTTAACTATTTAATGCTAGATTATCTTTGGCATTATTCACTAGATATTCCACTAAAATAAATTTCATTAGGTAAAACAAACCTCACACCAGGTCAAATCATATTTACTTCTTTCTGTGAGATTAAGCCTTAACCAAAAAGAGTCACTTAACCTTTCTTTGAACACAGCAAAACACTGTAAATCAGCTGGGATTATAAACTATAGTACTTTTGCATGATGTACAGCTAAATGAGTGGAAAAAAGAGTCAATATTCTCCACAATAAAATAGGATATCCATGGACAAAGCAACACATTCACACACACAGGGAGATGAAAGAGTTGATGGAATTTCTAAATTTGCACAAATTACTACTAAATTTAAGATAACCCATATATTGGAGGCTATGCAAATATCTAAGACTCAAATAGTAAATACATAATTTGATTACTTGTGCTTAAGTAATAGTTTGGAGAAAAGTCAGTCATTACCTGTGAATGATTCCATGTCTATGAAGGTAGTCTAGAGCCAATGCAACTTCAGATATATATTTCACGGCCATCTCTTCATCAAAATAGCCATAGATATGTAGAAGGGACTTGACATCTCCACCAATGAGATATTCCATTACCTGTCAAAATGAAATAGAAATACTGTAAAATAAAACCAATATGACTACTTAAAAATATCTTATTTGAGCATTAATGATTATACATTTTAGCATGGTTCTGTAACAGACATTTTCTTGGTGTCACTGAGTACACATCAATACCAGGTTTGTTCATGCTACCATACACTTTCTAAAATGTAAACTGTTCAGCCTTACGAAAAAGGTATGAAGAGTAGAATAATTTCTCATGTACTCTTCATCTATTTTCACCCATCGTTAGCACTTTGCCACATCTGCTTTCTTCCTCTACACATATATGAATATAGCAATACTTATTTATGCTAATCATTAACATGATTATGTTACATAATAAACATAACAGTTATTAACAACATTAACATAAATACATTATGTGCTTGTATTTTATTCAAATTAAATACTGTAAATAAGGCAACATTAGCAACTGGTATTAATCTTTAAAATTTTGGCTGAATAATTTTAGAATGAAGTAGAAGAGGGCATGATATGTCACCACAGAATCCTTTTTCTTTCTCTTTCTTTTTTATTTTTTAAATTATGAAAGTGTACCACTGAATTCTTCATCACATTTCTACTAACAAGGACATTCTTTTTTTTTAAACAAATGCTTTATCAAGGACATTGTCTATAATTACAGTGTAATAAAATGCATGGAATTTAATGCTAAAATAATGCTATTACCTGTTGTTTAGTCTGTATTCAAATTTCTCTGATAATTCCATATTGTTCCTGACGGCCTCTCTCCTCATCCCTCATTCCCAGGCCAGGACCATGCATGGGATTTAGTTATCATATCTCCTTTAATTTGGGATAATTTTTCTTCTTTTTATTTGCTGGAGAGGGGGTGGGACCAGGGGTGGGGCATAGGGTGGTCTTTCACAACATCTGATTATTTCCTCATGAACCTCTAGAACTTGGAAGTTAAAATACCTGCCATCCTCACCTCTTTCTGTCCCCTACCCAAATTCCTCATTAGAATTAAAAGAGTGTAAGCTGCCATGTTCAGTGAAAAGCAAGCAACTTGCTAAGTCCATAAATCCCCAATCCACCACTTCCTAATATCTTTTCCTTATTACACATCAAACTTTATATTTCTATTATGCATCCTTTACTTAGGAAATATTTTTAGCACTATGTGCCACACTCTGTTCTACAAGGTTTATATCAACCTATTGGAATTTCATAACAACCTTTGAGGTAGGTACTACTGTTATCCCCACCTTGCAGATGAGAAAACTGAGGCATCACAGTTCATTTTATGCATCAAATTGGCTAAGCCACGGCACCCAGATATTTGGTCAAACACCAATCTAAATGTTGTTGTTAAGGTATTTTTTAGATGAGATAAACATCTCAACCTCCATCAAGTGGGACAGCCTTATGCAATCAGCTGAAGGCCTGGAGAGAAAAAAGGTTGAGGTGTCATCTCTTTCTCCTCCAAAGAGGAGGGAGTTCTGCCTCTTCACTGCCTTTGGGCTTGTGCGGCAACATCAACTCTTCGCTGGATCTATAGCCTGTCAGCCTACCCCAGAGATTTTGGATTTGCCATTGCCATAACCATGAAGGACAATTCCCTAAAGTAAATCCCCCTTTCTACATACACACACAGACACACAGACATACACACACACACCCTATTGTTCTTTTTCCCTGAAGAACCCTAACAAACAGAACAGGAAAGGTAACTTGGCCAAGGTCATAAAGCTAGTACGTCCAACAGCTGGAATTCAAACCTAGGTACTCTGAACCCAAAGGCAGTAATTCTTAAGTCACTGGGTTTACTGGTTCCTGAATGAAGAAAAACATGTCACTTACTTACCAAGTAGACATTGTTTGCTGACTGCAGGGAATAGTACAAATGGACAATGAAAGGACTTTTGCTTAGGGCCAGTGCGTCCCTCTCAGCTTGTACTTGATGAGTCATATTTTTGTTGATCATGTCTGCCTTTTTGACAACCTGTAGTACATAATGTGACAACAGACACATGGTTTTATTTTTTATCGCAGAGTGGTCTCAGGTTTCCAAGTTCCCATCGTGAAAACAACAGAAAGCATGGACATGTTGTTTGGCCCTCACACTGCCAGCAGGACTCTGCCAGGAAAACAGCTGGTGAAAATAAAACTTTCTTCAACACAGAACCTCTCAAATTGGTCTCAAGTGGTAAAAGTACTACTTTCCTTTTGAGAAAGAAAAAGATGTAAGCAAATGCTCCCCGTCTACCCTACCAATAAGTAGAAAATAAATTCTGTTCTGCTGTTCTTACAAGTTATAAGATAGCAATGTTCCTAATATGCTCCCAGATAATCAGGACTATAGGGCTTCCCTGGTAGCTCAGCTGGTAAAGAATCTGCTTGCAATGTGGGAGACCTGGGTTCAATCCCTGGGTTGGGAAGATCCCCTGGAGAAAGGAATAGCTACCCTCTCCAGTATTCTGGCCTGGAAAATCCATGGACTGTACAGACTATGGGGTCGCAAAGACTCAGACACGACTGAGCAACTTTCACATAATCAGGAATGTAGGCATAGAGAAATAATTGGCCAATCCATTAAAAAAATTTTTTTGGTTCCTTGATGGATAGAAAGAGAAAGAATGTACTTTTTTTCCCCTGGAAAAATTCTTTTTTTTTTTTTTTTTTTAGGAATATAAAACTATTGACCACTGTTCACCAGTATTTATAATAAAGTAAATAATATACAGTTGAATAACATTCTGATTACTACAAAATTGTTTTTCTTAGCTTCTGCTCAACTAGTAACCTGAAATACTGAGAAAATTGAGCCTTCATGTATAGAATGGGTTGGAGTAAAGTCTGAAAAAAACATGCAGATCAAGTGTAGATTAGAAAAGTTTGTTCACTCATTTATTCCTGTGCTGAGTCGATTCAGTCGTGTCCAACTCTTGTGACCCCACGGACTGTAGCTTACCAGGCTCCTCTGTCCATGGGATTTTTCAGGCACGAATACTGGACTGGGTTGCCATTTCCTTCTCCAGGGGATCTTCCTGACTCAGAGATCCAACCCAGGTCTCCTGCACTTCGGGCAGATTCTTTACTGACTGAGCTACCAGGGAATCCGCTTCACAGACTGGGACCAGCTAAAGCGCAGGAAGCACTATAGGACAGGATGTGTGTTTACACATTCTTGGGACTTCCCTGGTAGTCCGGTGGTTAAGACTCTGCCCTTTCCTCAGATGTATGGAACAGACTTGTGGACTCTGGGAAAAGGCGAGGGTGGGATGTTTCAGGAGAACAGCATTGAAACATGTATATTATCTAGGGTGAAACAGATCACCAGCCCAGGTTGGGTGCATGAGATAAGTGCTCGGGCCTGGTGCACTGGGAAGACCCAGAGGGATTGGGTGGAGAGGGAGGTGGGAGGGGGGACTGGGATGGGGAATACATGTAAATCCATGGCTAATTCATATCAATGTATAACAAAAACTACTGTAATGATGTAAAGTAATTAGCCTCCAACTAATAAAAAATTAAAAAAAAAAAAAAAAAAAGACTCTGCCCTTTCACTTCAGGGGACTTGGGTTCTATCCCTAGTTAAGATCGCATATGCCCTCTGGGCATATTCCTATAGGACATATTCCTGTATATTGCCAATATTTTAAAACTATTTGATTAGGTTTCCATGAACAAATCTGAGACATCCCATATATCACAACCTTTCCTAAATATAGCATAGGGACTTCAATTTCTTGTAAAACAATGGTTCACCAAAAGGAACCATCAAATGTCCACTTAACTAAGTTTTGCTTCACCAATTAAAACATACCAGAATTTTTCTACTTTTTTCATTTGGTTGGGGAGGTTGTTGACAGTGATAAAAATTTTCCTTCCAGGGCTTCTGCATTTATATGCAGATTTATATGCAGATACGGATGCAGATTCTGATAGAGATGCTTTAAAAAATTACCCAATTTAAATTGCTTAATTTATCTAATTAATTACAAAACTATTTAATTTGAAAGGTTAAGACTTAAGTTTTCAATTTAAGTTGAAAGGATTTCTTATATTGCTCAAAATGATGGAATTCCAAAAACTTGGGCTTATCCATGGTTATGAAAAGCTGTTGTTTAAATATATTTACCAAAACAAAAACAACAATAAAAAAGCTCCCAAACAACTACATATGTATTTTATGTATACACATACAAAAAACTTAGAATGATCCTTAGGCATATATGAAAGTTAAATCGCTCAGTCGTGTCCAACTCTTTTCGACCCCGTGGATTGTAGCCCACAGGCTCCTCCGTCCATGGGATTCTCCAGGCAAGAATACTGGAGTGGGTTGCCATTTCCTTCTCCAGGGGATCTTCCTGACCCAGGGATCAAACCCGGGTCTCCCACATTGCAGGCAGATCCTTTAACCTCTGAGCTACCAGGGAAGCCCCAAAGCATATATGAGTGAAATGCAAATTCTAAATTTTGATTAAGTAATGACTATGGAGATTTCCCCCAACATTTAGAAAAGCTGTTCTCCAATGCTGAGGATATAATAAACTATGGTATCAAATTCTTTTCTGCTGAAGGAAGCAACTATAGAAAGTTTTTATTTGTTCAAAGCAACTAGTGCTACAGACCAAAAAAAAAAAAAAAACAAAACACACCCAATGTAACTTCCCCAATACTATTTCAAAACAAACATATCAAACCTGATTTTCATTAGAATGTAGTTATTTCTTCACACTAATAAATCAGAAAACCAAGACCCACATTTTATGTATATAAATATATATATAATGTATATATATAATAAATTCAAACAATTATTGAGTCTCATCTTCTGGACAAGAATGCCAAATTAGTCTCTCTTCATAAAAATTACAATTAAAATTTGAGGAACTACATATTTGCCTCTTTTGCCAGCACCAAGTCCGCCTCATTGGAATATTTCCATTTCATAAGAAACATTAATTCTCCACTGCTGTCCGTGGCATCTATTATTCATTCTGGATCAAGACCTCTGGCAAAATCTCTTGACTTATCAGCAGCATCTCTTTTCTTCTTTGATTTGCTATCATCAGATTCACTGTCAGACAAAGATTTTCTTTTTGTTCCATCTTTTTCTTTACCAGCTTTTTGAGAATTAAGAAATGCTTCAATTAACTTGGGACAATCTAAATTTCCCTCAGGTTCCCAAGTATTGTCTGCATCTGTAAACCCCTTCCACTTCAGGAAATACTCCACCTTTCCATTCACTACACGGCAGTCCAGTATTTTTTCTACTACAAATTCTTCAGGTTCTGCCTCTTCAACTTTTTTACTCTTTTCATTTTGTTTCTTTCCCATGTTTTTGCAATGTAGTTTTATTGAAGCCCCCCCCACCTTTTTTTTAAATGAAGGCCATTTTTTATTGCAGACTGGAAGAGCTATTATTCACTGCCTCTGAGCTGCTCTGGGTCCTGGGTCTGCAGCACCTCCCGGAAAAATTCTTAAAAATGGTTAGAGTTTACTGAAACTTAAGTGTCAGATGCTGTGTTACAGAAAACAACTAATTACTCTTTTTAAGTCTCAAGGTAATTGGTAGGGAGGCAAAACTATAATCTATGTTAAAATTGGAGCACTAAACTGAACAGTCAGTAACACTAAGACTGAGGTCAATTCTCAGGAAGGGGAAAAAAGGCATATTTCTTCCAAAGATTCATTAAAGCATTTAATAAAATCATTAATACACTGTAAATTCCAGCTGTAGAGCCTTCCCATAAGAAAAATAAGCAAAATTGACAAAGCCAGTCTAAAACATGATTTCCTTATCATTCCACTAGACTGGAAGCGTCATGAGGGCATATTTGTTTTTGTTTACCACTGTATCCTTATCCTACACAAAGTGGATATTCACAAATACTTGTGAAAAATATACTGGCATTTTCATTTCAACAGCTAATAATGACTGTTTAGTATAACAGAAGGAAAAGCAAAAAATCTTTGGAATATGAAGTGATGGAGAATTAATTTCAATAGGGTGGGTCTGAAAGGTTAGGAAAAGTTTGAAGGGGGGGCGGCTAAAGAGAAAGTGAAAGTGAAGCTCGCTCAGTTCTGTCTGACTCTTTGTGACCCCATGGACAATACAGTCGATGGAATTCTCCAGGCCAGAATACTGGAGTGGGGAGCTGTTTCCTTCTCCAGGGCATTTTCCCAACCCAGGGATAGAACCCAGGTCTCCCACATTGCAGGATTTTTTTTTACCAGCTGAGCCACAGGGAAGCCCAAGGAAGGCCTGAGGGACCTCAAAAACATGTGAAGGAAGTGAAGAAAGTTGGATGCAAAAGACCATGTATTGTATGATTCCATCAATATGGAACGTCCAGAAAAGACAAACCAATAGAGATATAAAGTTGCTTGTGGCTAAGTGGGGAGACACTGCAGATAAGCAAGAGAGGTAGTTTTCAGGTACTGGAAATTTTCTAAAATTGTAATGTGTTAATGGTTACCTAATCTTTGATTTACTAAAAACTGAGTTGTACTTTAAAAAAGAACGAAAGAAAAAATTAAGTCTGTCTTTGGGCAAACTTGAGAATGGAATGAAAGGGGTACTAAAAATGAATATGAGACAGAATTGATAGGCAGAGTTGAGAGAGAGGATATACAGATGTAGTAGAGGAAGGTTAAAAAGACTCAAGTTTCAAGCCTGAATGACGGTGGTGTTATTACATGGAGAGAAGAAATCCAGGAGGTGGTTAGGTGGAGAGGACCATGTTCAAAGCTGGACAAGTACAATTTTGAGGTGCGTGCTAGATATTCACACGGCAATGTCCAACAGGAAATTGAAACCACATCAGTACTCAGTCTGCTGGCTTCTCCTTTATTACTATCACTCACTCCTTAGTTGTGACTAATTTGAAGCTATGGGAGTAGATAAGAATCAAGAGTGGCCTGAACAGCTTTGAATACTTTGAGCTCTTGAATGCTTTGGAATGATACATACTACTGTAGGGCTTCCCAGGTAGCTCAGCTGGTAAAGAATCTACCTGCATTGCAGGAGACCCCGATTCAATCCCTGGCTTGCAAAGATCCCCTGGAGGAGGTGTGGCAACCCACCCCAGTATTCTTGCCTGGAGAATGCCCATGGACAGAGGTGCCTGGAGGGCTACAGTCCATGTGGTTGCAAAGAGTTGGACAGGACTGAGTGACGAAGCACAGCACATACTACTGTAAGGATAAAGGAGTGATTTAGGAATAGTTCAGCTTAGTCTTTAAATAAATGTACATTCCAGATTTATAATGAAAGGCTTGAAAAGTGGGTTTGTTTAATGGTATCTTTTGGTTATACAGGTCAAAAGTTCATCTATATCATAGCATGCCAACTATAGTTAACAATACTGCATTATATATTTGAATGCTGCTAAGATAAAGTTCTCATCACAAGAAAAAAATTTGCCGCTGTTTCATCATGGCTGTTAACTAGACTTATGATGATCATTTCACCACATAGACAAATACTGAATCGTTAAGTTGTACACCTGAAATTGGTATATGTCAATTACGCCTCAACAAAAAAGAAATGAATCAACATCAAATTGGTAGTTAAAATATAATTTGAAAATGTTTCTAATTTAAAGTTTCAATCTTAATCCTGGTAAAGCCCAAATTAGTCAAAAGGATTCATAAGTCCTAGATCTCCTAAGGTTTACGCGGTGGGAAGAGAAGGGCGGGGCAGAGGCAAGAGCGACTTGCCCGCGCTGTCACCTCAAATGAGAAATCATCTCACGGGGCCCGGAGGCTTCAGCGAGCCAGGCATTCAGTCTAGCCGCTCCAGCGGCCCAGGAGCCTGCCCAGTTCAGGGGGCGGGAAGGAGGGCCGAAGGACCACCCTCTTTAGCTTTCTTTAATCTTCGACTCTTACCTTCACCGCATACAACCTGTTGCCTTTCTGCCCCAGATACACCTTCCCAAAGGCGCCGCGGCTAATAGGCTTCACTATGGTGAACTCCTCAATGGAGGGGGGTCTTGGCACCGGGATCCTATTCACGCACTCTCCGGTTGCCGCTCCAGCTCCACTCTTCATCTCACCGCCCAAGGTGGGCTCCATCGCAGTCCACCCCGGAAGCAAGGTTCTATCACCGGGCAAGGCCCCTTGGCAACTCCCGCCAACTAGTTTCAAAGTGAGGCTCCGCCCACGCCTCACGTAGACAGTGATGTCACTACGTCGCAGCCCACGCCACACCCATCCATGCGCGTCTCCGCCTCCGTCACCTGCGTTGCGTCGACGCAGAAGCCGATGGAAGTGAAGGCGGGGCTTCCGGAAATTTCTTGAACCTACCACAGGCCGTTCCAGGTTGACGGCGGCTGATTTACCTCATTCGCACTGACTGGGGACGGCACGACAGTTTTTGGCCGATGGGGAAAGGGACTTTGGGGACTGTAATTTGAATAACAGGGCTTGAAGAGTTTTTTATCCAGACCTCCAAAGGAGGCTGGTGGGGCCCTGCCCTTACCCCACTTAAAAAACAACCACCAGACTCCTTTAAGGCCTCTCACCCGCGGGAGGAATGTAAACCAGTTCGGTCTGGTCAGTGAATCGGTGACCAGTGAAATCATATAATGTGGAGAAACTTGAATCGTATGTGGAGAGCAGGAAGCGCATGCCTGGTCCTGTAATTTGACATTTTAACTGGGTGTAACTTGCCTATCTGGAACAGGAAATATTTTTTTTTTTTTGTGGGGAAGATAAAGAGCACTAAATTGTAGCAAAAGAGCGTATTATGGCCCAAGGCCCAGTCACAACAGGAGAATATGTCGAAAGTATTGATTAGAAAGCTGGAGGAAGATTTAACTGGGTGGATGCCGTTCCCCTTTAAAAAGAAAACGACAGCCAGAAAGCTTTGGGGCTCCGGCGCGTGTATTATCCAATGTGAAAGCGAACTATTTAGGGGGCGTCAGCGGCTCAGGGTGGCGACATCACCTGCCCCGGAAGTACTGGTGCGTTAGCGCCTTGCCTTCCGGGGCGGGTTGTCTGTCGTTGCAGCAGCTGTGTGCTGGGGAGGCCATTTTCCGCTTCTAGGAAGAGTGAGGGCGCTGAGAGAGTAAAGAAGGGGAAGAGAGGGCTCAGCGCCTCCCCGCCGGACCGGAGAAGAGGGACAGTTTTGGCAGGCGGGTGAGGTCGCTGACGGCCTGAAGATGTTTTCCCTGTCGAGCACCGTGCAGCCCCAGGTGGGTCCGCATCCAGTTTATTTTTCTGTCCCAGCCCTGCTCCGGGTTGTTTGCCATTTGCGTTTCTTGGAAGCAGTTTCCTGTAAGGGGTCGTAGGAGGGAAGCGTTTAATCCAGTTGGAGTCCTGGTGTTGAGAAAAGATTGGGGCGATGCTGAGTAAAAGGCTGACGAAGAAGCATAAGTATAGTACGAGCGTGATAGAGATCTTGGCTTATCGACTTGATGCGTGTAATTTTTGCTGGAAAATCCATCTGGCACTGTTTAGTGCTAGGCATTTCTGAGGTAGGGTTTGGGGAGTGGGTAGGGTTAACGTCGTTACCATAGTTGTAGAGGGAGCAAGTAATGTTTCTTTTCTGTCTTTCCGCCTCTTCAAAGACTGGTACTCACAACCCAGACTCACTCTCTTTTTAATGACATTTAACCCAGACATGCTAAGAAATTTGTAAGCTTCTATGAATGCTTTCTTTCTCTCTTTTTTTTTTTATCTACAATAGCTAATACATATATTTTAAGTTATTGATTATTTTCAGGTAAAATTTTGATTCAGCCTCCTCGTCATCTTTCCATTTATGAAGCAAAGGAGCAGAGAAGAAAGATTCCAAGGGTTTTTATTTTTAATTCTTTCAGGACTTATCACCTGTGACTGTTTTGTTCTTAGTTCATTTAAAAATCATTTTTGATGGTAACTTTTTTTTTGAGAATTCTTCACAGTTTTGCAAATAAACAGTTTTTGTATACATTCAGTTTTCAAAATATGTTTGACGTTCTTTAGTTTTTCTTGGTTTAAGATTGCAATTATGTCCCTTTGTGTAACCTATACTCGCTTTTGTTTTGCTAGTACTGGTTGGGTTAAAAAAAAAAGTGGTTATTTATAGGGCTTCAGTAATGTACTAGGTGGGCAAAGAAAATATGGAACTTTAATGATGATGTGAGATAAAACATGAGTAGGAGTTTGTCATGTTAATAGACAGGAACAGGTAGACAGAACATCTGGAGGTTCTGAGATCCTGACAAGCCTAGCTGATTGGAGGAACAAAAATAAGGCCAGTGTAGCTAGAGCCTGGTTGGTGATTAAAGGGCCAATGGCAGAAAGGAGGTTGGAAAGACGACTTGACATATCATACAGGGGGTTATAATAAGGGACTTTGAATTTCATTTGCAATTTGTTGGAAACCAACTGAATTCTTTTAAACATGTTAAGGAGTGACTTGATCAGATTTACCTTACAGTCTATTACAGAGTAATGGGTTACTCTGGCTTCTTGCTGTGTGGAGAATGTAGAAGAACAAGAGTGGAGGTGTTTTTAAGGATGATATTGCACTAATCTAGAGAGGTGCTAATGCACTGCTAAGTGGTGATAATGTTTATGAAAAGGAGGGTATGAGATTTATTTTGAAAAAAGAATACAATTTCATCAGGGACGATGGAAAAAGATGTTTTTGGTTTGATCAGCTGTCTTCTAGAAGGTGTTACTAGTGTCTGGTGGAGTCCTGCAAGTTATTTGAATAAAAATTTGACTTGGTCTGCTGACTGTTAAACGTTTTGGAACTGAACTTCAGTAAGTTGGTATCAAGTGTGCATGCATACTAAGTTGCTTCAGTTGTGTCTGACTAGTTGCGACCCCATGGACTGTAGCCAGCCAGGCTCCTCTGTTCATGAGATTCTCCAGGCAAGAATCTGGGAGTGGGTTGCCATGCCCTCCTCTGGGGGATCTTCCCAGCCTCGTAATTGAACCAGTGACTCCTGCTTCTCCTGCGTTGCAGGCAGATTCTTTACCACAGAGCCAATGGGGAAGCCCCTGGTTTCAAGAAGACCCCATATTAGGAGAATTTATCATTGCTAAGTGGAGTTAGTTAGAACTGGACATGGAACAACAGACTGGAATAGGAAAAGGAGTACGTCAAGGCTGTATATTGTCACCCTGCTTATTTAACTTATTTGTAGAGTACATCATGAGAAATTCTGGGCTGCATGAAGCACAAGCTGGAATCAAGATTGCCGGGAGAAATATCAATAACCTCAGATATGCAGATGACACCACCCTTATGGCAGAAAGTGAAGAGGAACTAACAAGCCTCTTGATGAAAGTGAAAGAGGAGAGTGAAAAGGTTGGCTTAAAGCTCAACATTCAGAAAACTAAGATCATGGCATCCAGTCCCATCACTTCATGGCAAATAGATGGGGAAACAGTGGAAACAGTGAGACTTTATTTTCTTGGGCTCCAAAATCACTGCAGATGGTGATTGCAGCCATGAAATTAAAAGACGCTTACTCCTTGGAAAAAAAATTATGATCAACCTAGATAGCATATTAAAAAGCAGAGACATTACTTTGCCAACAAAGGTCTGTCTAGTCAAGGCTATGGTTTTTCCAGTGGTCATGTATGGATGTGAGAGTTGGACTGTGAAGAAAGCTGAGCACCAAAGAATTGATGCTTTTGAACTGTGGTGTTGGAGAAGACTCTTGAGAGTCCCTTTGACTGCAAGAAGATCCAACCAGTCCATCCTAAAGGAGATCAGTCCTGGGTGTTCGTTGGAAGGACTGATGCTGAAGCTGAAACTCCAATCCTTTGGCCACCTGATGTGAAGAACTGACTCATTGGAAAAGACCCTGATGCTGGGAGGGATTGGGGGCAGCAGGAGAAGGGGACGACAGGATGAGATGGCTGGATGGCATCACCAACTCGATGGACTTGAGTTTGAGTAAACTCCGGGAGTTGGTGATGGACAGGGAGGCCTGGCATGCTGCGATTCATGGGGTCGCAAAGAGTCGGACACGACTGAGCGACTGAACTGAACTGAAGTGGAGTTAGTGGTGTGTGATGTTGGTAGAGATAGTGAAGAAGCTGTACGTACTATAGGCAGTCCTAACTGGGCCACGTAGGACTCTTATGCATTTTATGCTGTGGAAGATGGTAATCTTGTTTAGTCACTCAGTCACGTCTGATTCTTTTGCAACCCTGTGGGCTGTAGCCTGCCAAGTTCCCCTGTCCATGGGATTTTTCAGGCAAGAATACTGGAGTGGGTTGCCATTTCCTTTTCCAGGAGGTCTTCCTGACTCAGGGATCAAACCTGCATCTCCTGCATTGGCAGGTGGGTTCTTTACCACTGCACCACCAGGGAAGCCCAGAACACAGTTTGTAATTCCTGGTTGCTTAATTGGTTTGATACACTTGAATTTAAATTGTATGACATAGGGTCAAGTTTTTCATTGAGAAGAGATCAGACCATGTTTTAGCAATTTAAATTCTTCTTTTTTTTTTTTTTTAACAAGAATCATGTCTTTTATTTATTTTACGGAGTGATGATATAGATTTAATACTTTTGGGCACGGTAAATATTTGACATGAAAAGCAGGTGTATCATAATGGGGATCAGAAAAATAGCAACTCATCTTACACATAATAACTCATAATAACTAGAAAATATTTTTCTGTCTGATCATTTAAATGTTACAGATCCTGAGAATGCTGGACACTGAACAGACTTAGGGACTACCTTATAATCAAGTCTTGCTTGGAAATCATCCTTTAAAAAAATGCTCTGAGGTACAAATCACCTATGTATTAAACATGAATCTTCTACATTTTACAAAGAGTTTAAACAAATGTATCAAATGATTATTGTTAGTGGCTCTTAAAACAGCTCTTAGGTGCAAGGACACACTGTTCCATGATTTCCCATAAGTTGGGTTTCTCCATTGCAGCCGCCACTAGCTCTTTGTCATTTATCTGCTTGTTCATATCTTCCTCTGTTGAGTGGGTTCCTTCAGAAATTTAGATTTCCAACATATTAAATGGTAAACACTGTTGAAGTTTTACTCTTAAGCACTGGCCAATAAGAGTTGCTGAAGAGCCACGAGGTACTGTTGGTGTGAACCTTATAATAACCAAATAGTCATCTTTATTTATCTCTTGAACCTCCACACAACTTTCTGTTACCACTTTCAGTTCTTCTAAAGTACTGGGCTTCTCTGGGTCCCAGAGAGTTTGAATCTAGTTATAAACTTCTAGCTCTTTCTCTTCCATGATGCAGGGTTGCCAGGCAGCTCCGCACTCAGAGAGGCCTGAGAGCCACAGGACTCTGCTCAGTGTCCAGGAGAGCAGTCCGAACACTTGCCCCATTCTTACGTTCTACCATCCCTGGTGACTGTGTCCCACCCGAGCCAGTCTGAGCAGCGAGCCTCAGGATTTATCAACTGCCTGGTCTTCAGATGGGCCAAGACAAGCCTAAAGGTCCAGGGAAGCAGATAATAGGTGGAACCAGATGGATTGTTCCAGAGGACCTAGGGAAACAGAAATTTAATTTCTTAATACTGAATGAGAAGAAATATAAGTAATTAAAATAAAACTTTTCAAAGGTATAGGCAGAAAATATGTATCTTATTTCGATTCCTGCAGCTTTAAAAGAGCTTATCATTTCTTTCTGACTCTTAAAAATAATACACACTCATTGCCAAAAATGCTGAAAAGAAAAATACTGGAAAATAAAGATCACCCATAATTCCATCACTGCAAGAGATTGCATTTTAGGATAACTTCTTTCATCCCTTTAACTCTATACAAATACGGGTATGCATGCTATTAATTTATTTATGACTTCACTGGGTCTTTATTACTGCACTTGGGCTTTCTTTACTTGGAGCGAGCGAGGGCTTCCCTTGTTGAGGAGCACGGACTCTAGTGTTTGGGCTCAGTAGTTGTGGCATACTGGTTTAGTTGCTTTGTGGCTTGTGGAATCTTCCCAGATAAGGGATCAAACCACTGGACCACCAGGAAAGTTCTGTATGCATAATTTAAAAAAAACCACACAAATGTTACATAAAGTTTTATAGCTTGCTTTTTTTGTATAACAATATTATGATTTTATTTCTGCATCAGTAACCACGATTCTAACCCAGATAATCTGATTTCAAGTGGAACCTGAAGTCAGATTATCTGGGTTAGAATCGTTCCTCTAATATTACACTTTTCTTGCTGAACGACTTGGAACATGACATTGAATCTAATTTTTTGCTCTCTTCATCAAATAGAAGTAACTAATGTTTATGTCTCTTATGAGGATTAAATGAGATAATTAAGTAAAGCATATAGTATAAAAACTGTCATATAGTAAGAGCCCATTTAGTTTATTCATTTTCTCAACAAATGTTTATTTAGCAACTACTGTTTACATTATTGTTGCACTGGAATACAGTATTGAATGAAATAAAGTTAGAGAAAAATAAAATCTAAGGTGTATAAGTATTATGTAAAAACATAGTAAATTGATGTATAAACAAAAGAGAAAAATATTAAAATACAGGAAAGAAATCCCTTCTGACATGAAACTTATATTCCAGTGGGAGAATGTGGTATAATAAATAAAAATTTTTGGTCTTTGTTCCCAGTTCTTGGCACAGAGTTCCTGAAACCCTTGAAATTTCCTGTGTGATAGGCGTGTTTTTATTCTTAAAGCCCCTTTTTGGGTCATCCACATGGATTTATGCAAATAAGGGGGCTTAGGTTGAGGTTTCAAGTAAACAATACATAGGTAAACAAGTAAATAAAGTGTGTGAGATAACATAAATGTCAAGAAGAAAAAATAGAGCAGAGGAAGGCAGTAAGGAATACTTCTTAGGAGAGGGTTCTTTAGTAGGTTGACCAGGGAAAAGACACATGAAAAGATTGCTTTTTGAGTGAAGTACTGAACGAAGCATGAGAGCAAACTTTGTGACTTACTGGAGAGGTGGGAATACACAGCAATGCAGCATCCTTGAGTGAGAGCCTGCCAGGTTTGTTCCAGGAACAGCAAAGGGGCTGAGGTGGCCAGAGCAGAGAGAATGAAGGGGAACTTAATGGTGGATCAGATCACAGAAGTGAGAAAGAGCCAGGGAGACATTGTTGTTAGGACATCAACCTTTATTGTGAGAAAAGCCATTGGAGAGTTTTGAGCGGAGGAGTGATGAGTGGCTTTAATAGAGGAGATTCAGGGAGAGAAGTTAGGTTGCTGTTTTTAAAAATCCACATACAAAAAAGAAAAAAATCCACTTAGAGATGATGGTGGCTCAGAATATGGTGGGGTGGTGTAGTAGGGAAATTGAAAAGTACAAAATTCTGGATATATGCTTGCTTGTTTCATGTCTGAAATATTTCATTTTTGCAGTGGTACTGTTTATTTTGCCACTTCCCTATTCTTGGACATTTGTAGCTTTCCATAAATTTAAAAATATTTTGATGAAAATTATCATCTAGGCATATGCAAGCATAAATTATTACTTACCAGATTATATCCTTGAAATAAATCCCTCAGAGTTAGGTTGCTACAACAATGAAATATATGTATTTTTAGTACTTTTCCTGTATATAACCCCAGTTCTATTCTAAAAGTTAGTAGTTTTCGACCAGCAGTAATCTGAGTATTTATAATTTTTAATGTATAGTTTTGATAAACAATGTATGTTTAACTATACAATACCCAGTTCTGACAATAAAAAGGTTTTTTTTGATGTTTTTATTTTAAAAAGCACTGCTGATTTTTAGCTTTTATCTTTTTTTAGGTTACAGTTCCTCTGAGTCATCTTATCAATGCCTTCCATTCACCGAAAAAAACATCAGTTTCTGTCAGTGCATCCATTTCTCAAAACCAGCATCGAGATGTTGGGTCTGAGCATGAGGCCCCCAGCAATGAGGTAAGAGTTTTTACCCTGGATGTATGAGAAAGCTTTTTTGGTTTAGTACATTATAAACATGTCTGAAATAACTTTCTATGTTTAGGCATTTGTAGCAGGGTGATTTCTGTCTTCAGCTTAATCTCTGTCGCAGGATTAAAGACATCTAATTCTGGCTTTGTTTTGTGTATAGAACTATTACTTTGTCCTATTTTTAACGTTTATAAAAAATTTCCCATGGCAGTGTATTCATATTCACTTCCTGTGTTACTGCTTGTGTGATACCATTTAAATATTCTTTTGTATTGCTTCAGTGGTAGCAGGGATCCCACAGTTAACTCCACAACTGCCCCACAAGTCTCAGGGAAGACAGAGAGCAAGAAGTTATTATATGCTGCTTTATAGAAGCTTTCAGTGTAATTGAACAGTTGAAACACAGATACCTGAAAATTAAATGTATTAGCTATGAAACTGTGCTTTGAGTTTTCAGAGAATTGTAAAATCATCGTGGTCAGGTATATAGCAAATTGACAATCTAGGAACTTGTGTTTACAAGACTTGTTACTAAGATAGCTGCTTGTAGCTCAGAATACATTTTTCATAATAAACACTATAATATGTGGCTAAGTTTCACAGAAGCCTCTTTAACCCGTAAATGGCTTATATCCTTAGTCCTCATTTGAGGGACTGTGGCAGAAGACAGTATATTTTGTTCAGTCACTAAGTCGTGTCCAACTCTTTATGAACTCATGAACTGCAGCAAGCCAGACTTCTCTGTCCATCACTATCTCCCTGAGTTTGCTCAAACTCATGTCCGTTGAGTCAGTGATGCCATCCAACCACCTCATCCTCTGTTGCCCCCTTCTCTTACCCTCTATTTTTCCCAGCATCAGGGTCTTTTCCAGTCAGTTCTTTGCATCAGGTGGCCAAAGTATTGGAGCTTCAGCTTTAGCATCAATCCTTCCAATGAATATTCAGGACTGATTTCCTTTAGGATTGACTAGTTTGATCTCCTTGCTGTCCAAGGGACTCTCAAGAGGTCTTCTCCAGCACCACAGTTTGAAAGCATCAATTCTTTGGTGCTCAGCCTTTATTATGGTCCAGCTCTCACATCCATACATGGCTACTGGAAAAACCATCGCTTTGACTAGACGGACCTTTGTCGGCAAAGTGATGTCTCTGCTTTTCCTAACATGGTCTAGCTTTGACATAGCTATTCTTCAAGGAGCAAGCGTCTTTTAATTTCATGGCTGCAGTCACCGTCTGCATTGATTTTGGAGCCCCAGAAAATGAAATCTGACACTATTTCCATATTTGCTTTTGGTGGGAGTGGGATGAGGGGATGGTTGTGAGGTAAGTCTTGAAATATAATTTTATGTAGGTGAAAAATTTGTCTCTATGTTTTCCCTTTATACTATCCGTCAAATTCCTATCACCTCTTTCTATATGCAGTCCATTCTTGTTTTGTGACACTCTTCTCACTTACAGTCTGAGAAAGCTTTCCTAATGATATGACTGCATTTATCAAAATTGCTACATGCAGCACTATTATGTTCATTTCAGAGATTTTGGAAAATATTATGTAAGTGGGAGAAGTTAAATTATGATCCTACTTCTCCTTTTCTCCCATGTACTTTTATATTTTATAATAGTTGGATCATACTGTATATGCAGATTAAGATTTTTCCCTCATCATTTAATAGTCTTATGAACTTGTTATACCATACATTAGTTTTTATGACTTCAGACTGTTCATTTTATGGTCTGTTGTTAGGTACTGTTTCCAATTTTTTCTGCTATAAACAGCACCACTTGTACTTTCCATGGTACTAAATACTTGACTTTTTCATTAAGTGAAATGGCTAGATCAGTGATGAAGTATATTTTAGCTTAAAAAGTAACTAAATGCTAGAAGCCAAAGTTGAGCTTAAGACTAATGGTTTCAGATATAGATTGGTGTCTTAGCCTCTGGTTTACCCTCATTAGTCCTGTGGTTTATCACTGATGACTACTTGTTATTGTTTCACAAACATTTCCATTTTTCTTAAGCATCCTTCCTCATCTCTGCTCTCACCTCCTTTGTTCTGCGATGCCTTTGCTTTCATCAAGTCTCATTCATCCAAAATCCACTTCACAATACAAGCAAAAAACTTTCTTTTTAACTTCCTTCCAAGCTGTCTGACTTCTTTGCCTTTTGCTTTCAGACTTATGAACAAAGTAGTATTCTGAACTTAATCGTTGCTTTTATTTATACCACCTCCCATTGTAGTTTGGCCAGTACTTTTACCATTTTATAGGCTTTGTGTATTTTGTTCATTTCCTTAGCAGTAAATACAGGCCTTTTAAAAAATCTGCAACTTTTTCAACTTTTCCTTAAGAATATCCACTGTTTTCAAAGTATTCTCAGAAATTGAGTGATACTGCATTGAATTTTTTTTCCCTCTGTTTTGCTGGACTTCTTTTTATTGCCAGCCTTTTAATAGTGGGTGCATTTACCTGTAATCTAATTTTCATTCTCCACAGTCTCCCAGATTATCTATCTTAATGTTTGTATATTTCTAAATGTTGACAACTCTCAAATCTACCTTCAACTCTAAACTATCTCTAAAGTTTCGAAATAGTCATCTGGTGACTTAATAAAACACTCTCTGGACAGGCTTCAAGGACCTCAAAATTAAGATGTCTAAAACTGAACTACTTCTTCAGATTCCAGTGTATTTGATCTTCAAGTGGTTTTAGCACCTCTTTGTCAGTCTGGGTCCAACCAAGAGAGACAGCCCACATAGTCATTTGAACAGTGCAAGTTTAATATACAGAATAAGTATTTTTAGTTGAATATTTTAAAAACTTTGATCTTACAAGGGATTGGCATAACTAGGGATTGGCTAGTAATAAGTAAAGAGAACTCGAAATATATAGGACTTGCAGATTCAAGGAGCAGCTAATACTCCCAGGATTGAGCGACCCACAAAGAGTTCTCCACCTTTGGGCTGAGATTCTGAGGTTGTTGGAGAGGGTATGGCCTTGGCTCACTAAATGGCATAGAAGTCGCTGGTGCTGTGCAAGCTGAACCTGATGGAAATCTGCCACCTGGGTACCAGGAGAAGCTGTTGGTGGGAAAGCTGCCAAGTATTGTTGGCAGCTGTGCACACAGGAGCCAGGCTTCAGAGAAGCTGCAGGAGCCAGATACTGGAGAAACCATGGGTGTTGCACCCAGGAACCTGTTGAGTGAACGTAATACGTGGCCTGAAGCAGGAACAGAAACTCCTTCTACGAAGTCTCTCCAGTGCCCTCTACTGACAGCGTAATGTTCTAGCCAACAAAGGTAGACTATTTAAAGGGACCCAGATACAGGACTGTGGAGCCAGAGAAAGGATCAAGAGGAGCTGAGAGACAACAGATGGATAACCAGCGCATCCTTCCAGAAGCACTCTCCCTCACAATCCTGTACTTCACCGGTTTCTTCAAATGTCTGTTTTCTGCCACTTAGTATTTGCATCCCTCTTAGGGCTCAGTTCAGGTTCATGCCTTTTTTCTCTTGTTATATCAGCCTTCTTTCCTCCAGCTTATCATCTTTATCTTCTGTTTTCTTCCTCTAAAACAAAACTAATGATATTAGGTATAGAATTAAATGCAAACACAGCTCCTCACAATTTGGCCATAGCCCATCTTTCTAGTGCTTTCTTGAGTCACTGAACTTGACTGCATGTCAAATTCCAGGCCCTTTGATGACTTTTTGTTTGTCCTCTTCCCTGAGGTTTCCCCATCATTTATGAATTAAGTGTTAATTCTGGGAAACTTAAGAAACTTAAGAAATTGGTTGTTCTGTGTTCTGCTACCACTTTTTTTATTTATTTTTATTTTTTTTCTGTTACCACTTTTAAAAAAATACCTCTATAAGAGCAGTTACCGTGTAGTATGGTAATTATCATACTCATATGTACTTTATTTCTCTTTGTGTTTCTAGGACCTGATACCCAATAAGTAAGGTGAATAATCTTCTTAGTTAAAAATCTGCATTTCTTTTTGTATTATAAATAGACTTTTTGATTTCCCCATTTTAGAAGATAAAATATCTTTGTAGCTTTTAAATATTGTAGTCCTTCTGGTTCCTTTTTAATAATGTGCCTTATATTGTACAGTTTTTATTACCTTAAAAAGCTCTTATTAAATATTTTATTTCATCCTGACTTTAACTGTCTTACTATATATATTAGGCTATTTGGATGGGCAAGGCATGATCTCATCCATTGAGCCACACTATCCTGTTGTGAAATAAGCAGGATATATTTTACAACCATTTTTCTAATGAGGAAAGGAATTCTAAGAATGTGAAGGACTTGTTACAAAGCTTATAATTGACTAGCACCTGAACATCAGTCCAGAGCTATGCAATCCAGGGATCTGACTACATCAGTCATAAAAAGTTGATGTTTTACTTGGTTTGTTTAGTTTTACTTCCCTTACTTGAAGTTTTAGCTGTTGGGACTTTAAATTGTTACTTGTTCTCAGTGGCTCCCTGTCTGCTCATCTGAACAAAAAAATAGCTCACTCCTGTTTAATCTCTAGTTATTTCAGAACTGTTTTAAGGTGAATGTATTCTCTTGACTGGTTTTCACACATCTTTTGCTTTGTCCAATTTCTCTCCTTACTGGGAGTTAGATATGGGTAATTTATAGAACCTTTGGGTTTGAATAAGAATCTCAGCAATTGGTTATTGAATGGGCTTTTGTTTATGGTCATTTAAGCTCTGTGGACTGCTAATACTATTGGGAGTATGGTTTTTTTAAAAGCTTTGTCAAATCTCACATGGTTGATCTCAGTAAAGCTAGAACTAGAAAAATATGCATACCACTTTATTTTTTAAATACTTGAAGGAAAAGTGAATCAATACATTTGTTAGATTTTAAAAATTCACATTATTTTGGTTAATAAGTACTCTTTAAGTTAAATAACTTGATGTGATAATGCTTACCTGAGCTAAACAAGGACCTACTATATAATGTTTTGTAGTAACTTACCATAGAAAATTATATATATATATATATATATATATATAGGGCTTCCCAGGTGGTGCTCGTGGTAAGGACTCCCCCTGCCAATGGAGGAGATGCGGCTGATGCAGGTTCGATCTCTGTGTCACGAAGCGCCCCAGAGAAGGAAATGTCAACCCACTCTAGTATTCATGCCTGGGAAGTCCCATGGACAGAGGAGCCTAGTGGGCTACAGCCCATGGGGTGACAGACAGTCAGACACAACTGAGCACACACACTCCACATATATGTGTGTATATGTGTATATATATAACTGAAAAGAAAAGACGTAGGTTTGATCCCTGGGTCAGAAAGGTCCCCTGGAGAAGGACATGGCAACCCACTCCAGTATTCTTGCCTGGAAAGTCCCATGGACAGAGGAACCTAGTAGGCTACAGTTGATGGGGTCACAAAAGAGTGGGACATGACTTAGTGACTAAACAACAACTGAAACATTGTAAATCAACTATATGTCAATAAAAAGTTAAAAACTAATAATGCTTACATGGTTGACTCAATCTTTTACAGCCTGTATTTAACTTAAGGGACCTTGGATTATCTGAATTAAAAATTGGACAGATTGATCAACTGGTCGACAGTGTACTTCCTGGATTTTATAAGGACAATAATGTTTCTTCCCATTGGCATACATCTCATGTATCTGCACAGTCCTTCTTTGAAAATAAATATGGTAAGTTAATGTATTTTATGTTTCAGTGAAAGTAAGCCATTTTTGTACTGTTGATAATTTAATAGATAACAAGGTTAGGGGGTTTCCCTGGTGGCTCAGATGGTAAAGAATCCACTTGCAGTGCGGGTTTGATCCCTGGGTCAGGAAGATCTGCTGGAGAAGGGAATGGCAACCCACTCCAGCATTCTTGCCTAGAGAATCCCATGGACGGAGGAGCCTGGAGGGCTGCAGTCTGTGGAGTCACAGAGAATCAGACTTGACTGAGCCATGTACACTTTCATGTTACTTATTAACATACTTGTGGTTTCCAGTGTTTCATCACATTGTTGACTAGTTTTGAAATTGTCTCTTGGAAATAATTGTCTCTTGTTTTGGTTTTTCTAATATTTGGTAAAATCATTTGTTGTATTTCATGATTTGATTGTTTGACAATTAGAAAGTTTACTTTTTACAATTTCTTTCCAGGTTGCTTAGATATGTTTAGTACTTTACGTTCCTCTTGCTTATACAGACAACATTCAAGAACTCTTAAAAGAATTTGTTCAGATCTTAAGTACTGGCCAGGTACGAAGCAACAATTATATTTATTTTGAAAAAACTAGATTTGTTTAATATATTCTGATTTGTTTTTCTTAGTGGTATTAATGATTAGAAACATTCATTTGTAGCTCACAGTAGAATCTGCAGAATATTTGGAAATAACTAGTGTCAAAGTTTTGGTTCTTAGTAGACATTTTCATTGTGAAAATTTTAAATGAAAACTGAATGTGATACCGTTTCATTCAGTTTTCGTACAGTCTCGGGGTTTTAAAACTTTGAAATCAAGGACACGACGTCTGCAGTCCACCTCTGAAAGATTAGCAGAAACGCAGCACACAGCACCATCATTTGTGAAGGTAATTAGACCTTTTTTGTTGTTGTTTGAAAAAGCAGTACTTTTCAGAAAGAATGTTCAATATCTGATGTATATTTTTGGCTAGTTGATTTTCATCTTTTCATTTAGGATAATGGATTAATATTTTATGCAATCATTATATCTACAACATTTCTGGATTCCAAGCTTATCTTTCCACTAGCCTGTTAGACATCTTCCTTTATTTTTCTCTCTCAATCTATACCTGCTTATGTATTTTTATGTTAATAAGTAGTATCCATCCAGGCTAGAAACATTGTGGTTAACTATGATTTGTCCATCTTCTCTCACTTCCTGCAACCATAGTTACTAAAATCCTATTGATCCAGCCTCTCAAATATTTCTTAAGTCCGCCTTCATCCCCAGGTCCAATGTATAGACAGATGATGATTATTTAGTCTCCCTGCCTTCATTTTTGCTAGCTTTAGTCCAGTCTCCAGACTGCCATCCACTAGACTGTCTAAAGTTTAATAGTGTAATGGTTGTATTCCTCTGCTTTATTGTCAGATTTCTGCCATGGTACATAAGGCATTTCATCACTTGACATTCTGCCTAACATTTTTCTGTTCTCATCTTTCAGTGTACCACCTCCTGTCTCCCTCTATCCTCGCCTCTTGGTGTTTTAAAGTCCTGTCAAACAAGATTGCTGAGGCTGTTGTTTCATGACTCTGTCAAATTGTTTATGCCCTGTGTTTCTGTGGTTTAGTTATCCCATCCTCTGTAAGGTTTTTCCTGACTCTTTAGACAGCATTTGTCTTACCACCATACCTAGTTCCTCTAATAATATCAAAATAACTTCAAAAACTTAGTTATTTATGTATCTCTTCCCAGTAGACTGAAAACATTCCAATCATTGGTGTTTACATCTTTAGAACTTACACACGGTCAAGTATTAATATATGAAAGGTGCTAAGTAAACGTTTAATAAATGAGTGAGGTTTTTCTTCCAGCAGGAATAAAGGAGTGTGACCTATTGTAAGCTATTAAACCCTAAGTCAACTTGTGACCTGTTATCAGTGGAGTTAGTGGTTTACATAGTTTATATTCATTGACTGCTAGAAGTATATGGGCCAGTGCTAGTTTCCTAATCATTGGCTACTTATTGTTGAGTCTTCATTCTTCACACTGACAATAAAAATTTTAAGTTGTAGAATTTTAATGAATTTTTTTATGAGTATTTGTTATATTTGGGGGGAATATTACCTATAGTCAATGATACTGATGTGTTGTTTGTGTTTTTAGGGGTTTCTTTTGCGGGACAGAGGATCAGACGTTGAGAGTTTGGATAAACTCATGAAAACCAAAAACATACCTGAAGCTCATCAAGATGCATTTAAAACTGGTTTTGCAGAGGGTTTCCTGAAAGCTCAAGCGTTAACACAAAAAACCAATGGTAAGTTGATTAGACACCATCCATATTTGGAGAGGAATATCTGAAAGGAAATCATAGTCCTGCCTCGAAGTGATTATAATAGTTTTTCTAACAATTATGCGAGTTTTTATTGGTTACATTTCCTTATATTTGTATCTTAAGCTGTGTGGAAAGAGAATATGTCCTGGCATTTTCACTGTCTGAAGTGAACCTAAGTCACTGATAGAAGTACAAGAGGCTTTATGAAATTTTTGATAACACATGCTGAAAGGCCATCATGGAGATTATGCAAAATATAGCAGGCTCCAGAACTGTGTGTTGTGAAATGTGATTACCATCAGTAACCTCACGTTTGCATTTCATTGAGCTGTCATTTCTAATTGATAACATTTTATTTAAGGCTTTTTTCTTTCTCCTCCAGATTCTTTAAGAAGAACTCGTCTGATTGTTTTTATTCTGCTGGTAGTTGGCATTTATGGACTCTTAAAGAACCCATTTTTATCTGGTAGAGACACTTTATATTTGACTTTTATTTTTTATATTTTTAATTTATATATTAAAAATACATTTTATATTTGACTTTATATTTATATTTTACTTTAAAAAAATACTTTATATACTCATTTCTTTTCCTTAGTCTAAGACTTAGAGATAAGAAAACATTTATGTTTATAATTTTAGGGTCGAGGTTTTAATCCAAATTTGAGACTTCTCAGATTGGGTCACATTGAGATTGTTTTTTGCATTGAGATAGAAAAATTTTAATCTCTTATGATTATGTATCATCCACCTTGTCAGAGGACTTACTATATTTGCATTGTTTTATGGATTATAAGAAAAATTCCTTCAGACACTGTATAAATTCAATTGTACTTTTTTAAGAATATAACTAGTATTTTTTAAAGTTCCAAGAGTTATGTTAGAGTAATAATTTTAAATTTACTTTCAGATGTGATTAATTCCCCAGATTTTTAGGAAATGATACTTAACCAGTGATAAAATTCTAAGAACATGCAGAAGAACTTTATGATAGCAGTTCAGAGTGAAAATAGTCATCTATTTTCACAGTAATAAATTCAATGTACTGAAAATTAACACACAGAAGATTACTTTAGAGCCCAGGTTTTCTCAGTTCGCTGGTCTAAAATGAAGTCATAGTGTCAGATTTAAGTGGTTCCAGTTGATTTCCCAGCTGTCATTCAGTGTTTATACGGTGTTTTCCCCTTTCTTTATGACGATTACCTTGAGAGGGAAAAAAAAATGATTTACAGTTAAGAACATTGATTGACCTAGATCTGAAATTATTCCTAGAACTTGATGTAGCCCCAGTTATTTTAAAAGTTATCAAAGCTGAGATGAGGTTTTAACATCCAGGAATAGCCTTTTTTTTTTTTTTTTTGAATAGCCTTTTTTATATTTAGATCTGCCTTCTCTTGGCTCTGGTTTTTTAAAATTATTTTTTCCAAAAAAAGGAACCAGTGTATGGATTGATAGTGATAGGTGGTATCAGCAGGGTGGTGGAAGAGTGGGAAGAGCTCTGATGCTTATTCTTTTGTGTTTCTTTATTGCACACAATGGAGCTTAAGAACCATTGGTTTACATTTTTATTATTATATATAAGGAGAAGAGGAAAATTCTTAGTTTTAATTAGAAAGGCAAAGATGTCATTTTCATGAGATTCATTCATTCTTTGAACATTGTCTCAAAATCCAGAAGACCTAATTGCTACTCCTCGCATTGTGATCTTAGACATTTAATTTTTCTGGACTTTCTTGCATCTGAAAAATAAGGTAGTTAGAATTTTATGAATCTATCAAATATGTAAGCATTTTTTTTTTGTCCCTTTAGTCCGTTTCCGGACAACAACGGGGCTTGATTCTGCTGTAGATCCTGTGCAGATGAAAAATGTTACCTTTGAACATGTTAAAGGAGTAAGTTAAAAAGTTTACCTTGGTCTCTTCAAACATTATTTTAATTGTATTTTTTATTAGAAAGGTTGAAATAATAGAAAATACATATATGGTCTCTGCCTCCAGTTCTTGGCACAGAGCACTTAAAACCCTTATAATTTCCCAGGGGACAACAGCACTGGGAGTATCTTTTGTTCTACTGTTTGGTCTTTGACACCAGTTCCTGACACAGGACTTCTGAGTCCCTTGGAACATCCTGGGTGATGGCAGTGTCTTTTTGTTCCTTTCTTTCCTTGTCCCCTTGACCACACAGCATGCACCTTATGGGATCTTAGCTTCCCAACCAGGGATTGAACCTGGGCCCACAGCTGTGAATACATGGAGTCCTATCCACTGGCCCACTAAGGAAGTCCCACAGTGTCTTTTGTTCTAAGGAGGTGGCTCTGAGTGGGCTCCTGGAGGGGGGCTGGTCACCAGAAAGATCAAGCTGTGATTAGAATCTTGGAACTTCCACCTCTACTGTCTGTTCTCCAGAGAGCGGGGAGGGGCTGGAAAGGAGTTAGTAATTGACTATGCCTGTGTGAGTACACTCCCATTAAAATCCCAACAGGTCGGGGTTCGGAGGCGTTTTCAGTTAGTGAACACATAGAGGCACGAGGAGAGTAGCATTTTCAGAGAGGACATGGAGGGTCTGTACCCATTCCTGTATCCCTTGCGTACCTCTCTCTTTCTTCTGGCTGTTCTAGGGTATATCCTGATGAGCCAATAGTGCCTGACCTGGTTTCCTTAGTTCTATGAGCTACTCTACCAAATTAAACCCAAGGAGGGATTCTGGGAATCTCCAATTTATAGCCCATTGGCAGAAGCACAGATGACAACCTAGACGTGGGATTGACATCTGAGGGGTGTGTGGGAGGGGGGAAGGGGTAAGTCTTGTAGGACTTTGGTCCCATCAATGTGTTTCCTGTACACCTCTTCCCAAGTACTTTCTTTTTATCACTGTCCAATGTAAATACTTGAGTTTTCTCACTGAGTTAGTAAAAGTTGTGTGATATGAGATAGTAGGTTGGCTACAAATATTATATGAGGGTAATTTAAATATGTGAAAGTATACATATAAAAAAAGGTATTCTTAATTTACACTTCTAGCCAACATTTTAAAATTGAAGTCGTACCCACGAAAAAATTTCCGGTGTTTGTTGAAAATTGCATTGTGGAACACTAGGTCTGCATTCTTTGACAGAGCCATGTATGATTGTCTTTAAAGGGACTGTTGCTTTCCAGTTTAGCACATTTCTACCAGTGCTATTCTACATCTGGTCTTCTTCACTCATTGATTGATACCATTTTGCCACTAGGAATTTGCATTTGTGACTTCTGCTTATATGCTGACTAGGAAAATTGCTCACTGTTTCTAATAGATAGCTTTCTTAATCCTTATCAGAGTTTTAAAGATGGTCTAATATTCTGATTGCAATTTTTGTTGGCCAGATTGGATTTTTTTTTTTTTTTTTTGCTAGGGATCTCAATTCTGTAAGATTTTATATTTGGGGAATTAAATCTTTAAAAATTTTTTTACCACAACTATTTATAAAGCAGTACACTATAGCTTAATTTTAGTCACCGTCCTTTGGCATTTGTTAGGAACTAAATTGTTTACATTCTAGTAGTAATTCCTTATAACAAAAATGACTTCATCACTAGCCACAAATTAATTTATAACTTAAACACAGAGTCACTTATCGTTAATATATAGTATGCAGATAGTTTGCCCTTGAAGCTTATAAGCAGGTCCAAAAAAGTTTTAGATTTGAAACTTATTAGGCAACTCTATACTAAATGCCACTGAGACATTTAACTAGAATTTTGAATGTAACAGGTTTTTGTTTTTGTTTTTAACCAAAGGAAGCAATTGGAAAGGGGTTTTGTTAGGATATGTAAGGAGATTTCATGTATCTGGTACTGAGGGTTGAGAGTAAACCCTTTGTGTGAGTATTTCTAAAGGGACCTTTTTGTATACTTTCACTGTAACAAAAAGCCAAGTTAATATCAGGTTAAATTTACAATATTCAAAGAGGGTGTCTTGGTAAGATAATTAATATTTTAAATTATTTGGTAAATTGTATCACTTTAGGTGGAGGAAGCTAAACAGGAATTACAGGAAGTTGTTGAATTTTTGAAAAATCCACAAAAATTTACTGTTCTTGGAGGTAAACTTCCAAAAGGTAAGGTATCTTCATTTTCTCATGACTTGACAAAACACTGTAATATATCACCCATTTACCTTTTATCAGATTTACCAGATGAAAGTTTATTAGTAATTCTTAATTGCTATTTTACAAGTGCTCATTCTGAACATACTGTTTTGTTATCTTTTTTCTTTGATAAATTAAAAGTTTGTTATTTCAAACTTTTAAGTAAATTGCAACAATAAGTAGTACAAAGAATTCCCTCCATGGTTTTAACTCAGACTCAAAAATTTTTTTAACATTTTGTTCTGTTTGTTAATTGATTTTCTTTACATTATTTTTTAAACCACTTGCAAGTAAATTATAGATGTCATGCTCTTTTGTGCCTATATACCTCATCATGTGTTGCCTAAGAAGTAAGGATATTCTCTTTATACAATTGCAGTACAGTTATTAAAGTCAGGAAATTTAACACAGATCCAAAACTGTTATCTAATTCAAAGTCATATTCAGATACCAGCATTTATCCCAATGTATAAACAGTATTGAAATAATAAAGGAAAATTAGTTACAAAGCAGGTCCTGAAGTGAATCATTTATAGAGACAAATATGTTTGACTATGTTTGAAAATATTGGTCATTGGTGTGCCTTCAACCACGGCAGTGTATTTATTAATTAGTAATTATTTGTTTTAAGTTCTTATCAGGTTGTGTTTTTGTTTTTTAATTTGAACCATTGTTCTTTTCCTTTAGGAATTCTTTTAGTTGGACCACCAGGAACAGGAAAGACACTTCTTGCCCGAGCTGTTGCTGGAGAAGCTGATGTTCCTTTTTATTATGCTTCTGGATCAGAATTTGATGAGATGTTTGTGGGTGTGGGAGCCAGCCGTATAAGAAATCTTTTTAGTAGGTTTAGCGGATCTTTCATATAGTAATAATTTCTCTTAGTGTTAGGAAAAGAGGGTTTCTTAAACTCTTTCTTTGCTTCTTGTTTCTGATTTAATAGTTGACTGAAATAGCCATTGTAGGATGCTAATCTCAGGTAACTTAGTGTGTGGGCTAAAATAAAACTATTACTTTTCTTTCCAATTAGAAAGAGTTTGTGGAATCACTAGGTTGCTGGATGGGGCTGGGGTCTGTTGAAAACCTGTGGTTTTGTTTGTTTGGGGTTTTTTTTTTGGTGTGTTTTGTTTTGTTTTCACCTTGTTTATCAATTCTGCAGTATATAAAAATTATTTGCTTCAAATCTGACTGTATATGGTTTGTATGACTAGGAAGAATGAATACTCAGTGTTACAATTTTTTTTTTCATTTGAGACTACTCTTCTTAAAGCAGTTAAGAAAGACCTTCTTTTATGTATTTGCTCCCTAATGAGTGTCTTTTATTGGCTTTTTAATTATCTTACAGGTTGTTAAATATGTATGCAATTTTATTTTAAAGGTGTTGATTTTATTAAACTTATTTGAATCTTTTCTGTCTTTAGGGGAAGCAAAAGCAAATGCCCCTTGTGTTATATTTATTGATGAATTGGATTCTGTTGGTGGGAAGCGAATTGAATCTCCAATGCATCCATATTCACGGCAGACTATAAATCAACTTCT
Source organism: Odocoileus virginianus (assembly GCF_023699985.2). Taxonomy (NCBI): domain Eukaryota; kingdom Metazoa; phylum Chordata; class Mammalia; order Artiodactyla; family Cervidae; genus Odocoileus; species Odocoileus virginianus. The sequence continues at coordinate 15,618,199 of NC_069682.1, read as the reverse complement.
GGCTGAAATGGATGGGTAATTGAATCTTCTGTCTTGAGAATTTGGTGGTATATTTAGTAGCATTTCAGAAATAGGAAAAATTTTAAGTTTATAGGCAACAGAATAGCCTATGTGCAAGAAGTAAAGACAAGCTATTTTGACTATTGTTTTACTAATGGGATCATTGATAACTGATGTATTAACTACTCTTAAATTGAAAAGTGAAATTTTCATTTACTGTAGTATGACAAAAAAGGCAGTGATTCTAGCTGAAAGTAGTTGTCTCTTTGGAGATGTGGAAGGAGAATACCCTCATTCCTGCACTGTTTGTGACTAGCTCTGAGGGTTGCTATCGATCAAAAGCTTGCGTCAGTTTTCATAATGTAAAAAGCAAGAGGTGGACTTGCTTTGAATGAAGCAGAGAAGTTTCTTTAAGTCATAAAAGACATTCTGAAAGTTTAAGAGTAAATAATTGGAATTGGTAAACTTGAAAATAATTTTTCAAAAAATCAGTTAGGAACTCAAGCTTTTTGTGTCAGGTTATCTCTTCCTAAGTAGAAAAATTACTGTGAAACCACAGATGATTTGGTGATTTATTATTAACAAGTGTTATTGAAGTGCACTGACCTTTTAAAAAGCAGTTAGGGATGTCTTGCTATTTAGGGCATTAAAAAGACAATCCCTTTTCTTTGTTGTTAATAAGATCAAAGATAAACAGTTGTGTAGAACATTTCTGTGTGTGTGCTGTTTTAACTTTCAGTGAAAAGATACTTTTTTTCCTTAATAGTTTTAAACCCAACGAAGGAGTTATCATCATAGGTGCCACAAATTTCCCAGAGGCATTAGATAAGTAAGTATTAAAATTTTTGTGATACACTGTAGAACAGTGATGAACTTTAAAAACATTGTACTAAGTGAAGAAAACCCATCACAAAACATTACATATTATATGATTCCTTCTATATGAAATGTTCAGAATAAGCAGATGTATAGCAATGGAAAGTAATTTAGTAGTTGCCAGAGGTTAGGCAAAGAGGAGGGAAAGAACTGCCAGTAGACTTGGGGTTTCTTTTGGCTGGAGAAAGTTGGGGAAGGGGATCAATATTCTCTCAAATTATTGTGGTGATGGTTAGACAACTCTGAATCTATTAACACCCACTGGATTGTCCACTTCAAATTCTATGATGTGAGAATTGTATCTCAGTAAAGCTACTAAAAGAATCTTTTTGTGACTTAAACATCACAGAACTTTTGGGGGTGGGTGGTAGAGAGCACAGTTTTAAAAGTAAAATTTACTGTAGTGTAAGATTTTTATTGATTTTACTGTTTAAGTTATTCATACTTTCATTTGATCTAATAGTTGGTTCTTGCTTAAGGGTCTAGTTTAACATTTTATAATAACAGCAGTAAGATGGCTGTGTGGCTCTCATAATAGGCTGTTATAGAATTATTTCTTCCTTTACTGACACACTTGCTTCTCTTTGTCTCTGAAGGGTTGTATACTATCCTGATGGACACATTTATCTATAGGAACCTTTGTTTAGCCTTCCAGTTATTGAAATTATTATTTCAACCATGGTTTTCAAGGAACTAATCTGAATATTTATGCTCAAAATAAATGTCGGTTGCCCTTACCTTTTCATCTTCTCTTTCGGATGTCAGTCCTGTTTTTATAACCAGACCTTCAGCACAGTTTATTAATTATATTTTCTTTTTGTATTCTCCTTGTAGTGCCTTAATACGCCCTGGTCGCTTTGACATGCAGGTTACAGTTCCAAGGCCAGATGTGAAAGGTCGGACAGAAATCTTGAAGTGGTACCTCAATAAAATAAAGTTTGATCAATGTAAGTCTAATTCTGTGATACAAACATCTCTGTGAAATGGTAATATATCAATTTACCCTGTTTGTGGTCCTTACTCAGGATGTCTTAAAAGACAAGTTCCTTTAAATGTTTTTTTTCTCTCCTTTTATTTGTCCTTAAAGTCTGTTTCTTAAGTAGTGTGTATCAGATTCTATAATTTTGAATCCCTATTTGAAAGAAAGTTTTCTTTTGAATATTGAGAAAGATAATATTTGATGAATCTATATATAAGTGTTTCTTCAGATGAATGTAAAATATAAATTAATAGAACAAGTACCTGTATATTATGAGCATAGTACCTCATGATGTAATCACTTTGGGGCCAAAAGAGGGGAAGCAAAAGTATAAAACAAAATACATGGAAATATTATGGACCCACCTGAGTAGTAAAAGCAGCTATTAACTGCAGTATTTTCAGAGATCACAGGATCAGTTCATAAAATCAAACATGTTTCCTCTTGTAACGTAGATTTTTGTGTCCAGAGTTATTTCAAGGTGAAATGATAATGTGCTTTTTCAATTTGTGGTTGAGTGATAACTGAAAGTCTGTAAATCGTTATCTGACAACTCTACCTTTCTTTGTTTTTCACAAAATTAAGTATAAGAACTTATGTTATTTGTCCCAGTGACAATTTTTATGGTCTGTTCAGTAGCAAGTTTTCCTTTTTCCTCTTAGGATTTAGTAAAGTTTTTTTAAATTATAGCTCATAATTGCTATTTTCTTTTTTCTTTTGCAAAATGAGTTCTTTTTGCAGAGCTTTTTATTACTGCTTTTGAAATTTCAGTGTTGTGTTCTGTCTGCATATAGCTGTTGATCCAGAAATCATAGCTCGAGGTACTGTTGGCTTTTCTGGAGCAGAGTTGGAGAACCTTGTGAACCAGGCTGCGTTAAAGGCAGCTGTTGATGGAAAAGAAATGGTTACTATGAAGGAACTGGAGTTTTCCAAAGATAAAATCTTGATGGGTAGGTTTCTTTTCTTTTTTTCCCCATGTTATGCTGTTCATTATGTTAGAGAAAAAATTCTTAATTTTGAGAGAAAGGTTATAAAAAAGAAAGGTATAGAAACATGCAAATATATACTCAGACATAGCACAAAGTTTGGCCTGTTACAGAAAAAATACACTGTATATTATACTCTTTGAAGGTGCCCATGGTTTTCTTCTTATCTGATACTGCTGATTCAAGAATAGTTAACTTTTTACTGTTTTTCAGTATTTAAGTTTTATTTTAAACCTTAAATTGGCTTCCAGGGGCTTCCCTGGTGGGTCAGTGGTAAAGAAGCCACTTGCCAGCACAGGAGACACAGGTTCAATCCCTGATCTGGGAAGATCCCACATGCCGTGGGGTAACTGAGCCCATGTGCCACGACTGCTGAGCCTGTCTAGAGCCCAGGAGCCATGATTGCTGAGCCCACATGCCACAACTGCTTAAGCGTAGAGCTTGCGCTCCGCAGTGAGAGAAGCCATTGCGTTGAGAAACCTGTGCACCACAACTAGAGAGTAGTCCCCGCTCACCACACCTAGAGAAAAGCCCACACAGCAGCAAAGACCCAGCACAGACATAAAGAAATAAGATTATTTAAATTGGTTTCAAAACAGGTTGTTAGGATATTCCTGTTAGAAGTTTATTTTCTACAAATAAAGTTTTTTCCTTTTGATATAAGGAGTAAGATTATAGTTCTTAGAATTTGGTTTTCAATTGACAAATTGTGGTTTACATGTGTTGTAGAGTGGAGTCTACTCATTTTTTAAACTTTTACAATGTTTTAAAATAGTAATGATACTAAATCATATTACTCTAAGAATGACTTTGAGGCATATGAGCTTCATTCACTCAATATTCCTTCCTACTGGAGTATTTTACTTAAGTAAATTTTTATTCTTAGGGCCTGAGCGTCGAAGTGTGGAAATTGATAATAAAAACAAAACGATCACAGCGTATCATGAGTCTGGTCATGCTATTATTGCATATTACACAAAAGATGCAATGCCTATCAACAAAGCTACAATCATGCCTCGGGGGCCAACACTTGGACATGTGAGTATCTTTAGTTTTTCTTTTCTTTCAGATAATGCTCCCTAGTACCTTATGAAGGAAATTACTGATGAAAACATTTCAAAAGAAAATTCAGCTACGTCCTAAGTTTGTTGATACTTTCTTAACTTCCTCAGCTGTCTTGAATTCAGACATATGTGTGAAATCTATCTGCTAATAAGGGTATCTTTAATATTTCAGATTTCAGGAATGACAACAAAATATAATTCTTAAAAGTGTAGTTGCTCTTTTCCCCTCAGAAGAAATTATGTTTCATAATGACTGGTTCAGTTGTTTTTCTAAGTTTTGTCTCATTGAGCATAAATTTCATTTTCATATCTTTCTAATTATAGACATTTTTAATATTTTTATTTAGTGAAGGACAGACAGTTATATTGTATCATTAACTACTTATTTATAAAATGCACTCTTCTTTCCTCATTTTATACATTTCTGGTTTGGTCATCAGTCACCATGACTGTCTCTATGAAATGTTGCTGAGTTTTTTAGCACATGGGTTAAGTAAGAGACACAAATGATAATTCAGGTTATTAACATGTATTTCAAAACTGTATATGAATTTTTTCTTGGCTTTTCAATTGTCTAGGTGTCCCTGTTGCCTGAGAATGATCGGTGGAATGAAACTAGAGCTCAGCTGCTTGCCCAGATGGACGTCAGCATGGGCGGAAGAGTGGCAGAGGAACTTATATTTGGAAGTGACCATATTACAACAGGTTACTGTAAATAATGGCTTTAGTTCAAATTGTGTTCATTCGTTTAAAGGTTTTTTTTTAACTTGAGTTCTATGTATATTTTAAAATTTTAGGTGCTTCCAGTGATTTTGATAATGCAACCAAAATAGCAAAGCGCATGGTCACCAAATTTGGAATGAGTGAAAAGGTAATAGCTAATTTTAACCCTCCCTCATGTATCACATGATGATGTGAAGAGTGTCTCTTTCTGAGAGAAGGTTCTATTATAAATTGATAGATTTTCCTGTTTCATTCCAAATGGACTTGACAAAGCTTACTTTATAAACTAAACCTCATTTTCTGAGAAATGGCACACACTCTTTCTATTCCAGCTGCTCAGACAGTAACAGTTATTCATGAATTAACCAAATGATAATATAAATTCTTTAGCTCTTTATGTTCATATGACATCAAAGATCTACTTGTTGAGTTTGCTTAATTTGCCCTTTCCACATTCTCTACATATCTGCTTTATCACTATGGCTCCATGAAACAATTCAGGTATACTGTGACTGTGAATTTCTGGACTACAATAGCTGCTAAAATTTTCCAAGAAAACTTTAGAACTTGGTACTCAGAACCATGCATGCTAAGTTGCTTCAGTCATGTCCGACTCGGTGCAACACTATGGACTATAACCTACCAGGCTCCTCTTTCCATGGGATTCTCCAGGCAAGGATACTGGAGTGGATTGCCATGCCCTCCTCCAGGGGATCTTCTCGACCCAGGATTGAACCCATGTCTCATATCTTCTGCATTGGCAGGCAGGTTCTTTACCTCTAGCGCCAACTGGAAGCCCACTGAGAACCATACTTGGGTTTTAAAATTCTCTCTATACATTTTAGTATTATGTTTTCTCTTGTGGCTCAGCTGGTAAAGAATCCGCCTGCAATGCAGGAGACCTGGCTTCGATCCCTGGGTTGGGAAGATCCCCTGGAGAAGGGAAAGGCTACCTACTCCTGTATACTGGCCTGGAGAATTCCATGGACTGTATAGTTCATGGGGTTGCAAAGAGTTGGACATGACTGAGTGACTCACTTCACTTATTATACTTTCAGAAGAAGAATGAATTTTTTTTGCCCTCAAGGACATTTTTATATTGTAAGTTTTCCTTGCTCTTGTGATACTTACTTTCTTATGGTATAGTCCTCCCTCTGTTACATACATTAGTTGGAGATTTTTATGTTGAATTTCTTTCTTTTCATTGATTTTAGCTGGGAGTTATGACCTACAGTGATACAGGGAAACTGAGTCCAGAAACTCAATCTGCTATTGAACAGGAAATCAGAATCCTTTTGAGGGTAATAATTTTTTTTTTAATGTTTATTTATCTGTTTAGTCAAAATGTGCCTGAAAATTTCGGTGCATGCAAAATAGCTCAAGTTCCACTGTTCTTTAGAAATGTCACTATATCTCATAAAGTTAATAGGGGCATGCTTGCTACCGGAAGTACAGTAGGTACTCTTTTCATTAGATGGCAGGCTTACTTTAGTATTACGTGTTATGTTAGGTTCAAATGTAGTAGCATGACTGTTCAGTCGCATCTGAGTCTTTGCAACCCCATGGACTCTAGCCTGCCAGTCTCCTCTGTCCATGGGATTCTCCAGGCATGAATAGTAGAGTGGGTTGCCATTCTCTTTTCCAGGGGACCTTCCCAACCCGGGGATTGAAACTGGTCTCCCGCATTGTAGGCAGATTTTTTACCATCTGAGCCGCCAGGGAAGCCCCAGGTTCAAACGTACATGGAGCCTTAAAAGTGTGAAACCTGATAGTCTTACATGTTTTAAAGGTGTACATTCCAAGGAAGTTTTTAAACTTACTGCTAATACTTGATTTTTAGCTATAATATTCCATAATATATTTCTAATAATTTATATGTTTAATGTGGTTATTTCATTTGGACATTTTGGTTATGTTCACAATGTCTGGTAATTGTATTATATACCTGTGTTTCTTGGTTTTGGTAAATTGATTGTTATGTTTTCTACCCATTTTTATAAGGGCAAAAATGATTAGCTATTCAAGTACTGACATTTGTACAGGCAAATGTGATACTGTAAAAAATGACCTGTTATTATTGCCATTATTCATAAACTGATAAACTTAATTCAGACTCACTTTGGAAAGAGAATTGAAGGATTTAAGTGATATGTTCAAGGTGGGTTGCAAAAAAAAAAAAAAAGTATAAAAGTCAAGCATCACCTCTAGTGATAGACTGTTAAAATATTGCGAAGTGAGTGTGTTACCAAGTAAAAGAATGGAAATCTGTATCTTTTCTGGCCATTCTAAATTGAGTAATTTGGTGAAATGTTAAGAGACAAAATGAACAAACTCCCTTTACTTTTAGCATGTATGTTGAATAAAGAAATAGATTTCTGTGTTTACAGGCCTTACTTAGAAAGCAGATGAGTAGTGTATACTTTTATTTCTTAAGTAGGTTTCTGTGTAAGTGGACCTTGGTTACCTACCTATAGGATAGATTTGGAGGTTAAAAATACAACATTGGAAAGGATGAAAGATATTGTCAGGGAACCAAGCTTTTAAATGCTTTTATGTTTTATAGATAGAAATCAGTAGATCTTATATATTTTTTTAGAGTACATAAAGGGTCTTTTCCCCATTTATGGTTTTGCTTCAAAGGTTTCTGCCTTTTACGTATCTGCTTTGTATTTCAGGATTCATATGAACGAGCAAAACATATCTTGAAGACTCATGCGAAAGAGCACAAGAATCTGGCAGAAGCTTTATTGACCTATGAGACTTTGGATGCCAAAGAGATTCAAATTGTTCTTGAGGGGAAGAAGTTGGAAGTGAGATGATAGCTCTTGAAATGGATGTATTGCTGGTTTTATTGCAAGACCATAAGTAGCATTGAAGCAGTCTTATTTTGCAACTCTTTTTCCCATTCTTGGTATCATTCAGAGGTGTGAAACACTTTGTCAGTCTTTTGTCACATTCATCTAATTTTGATTATTCTCATGATGGACACGTATTGCAAGTAGCAAATTTATTAAAATAAAGAGCTATCAGGATTGAAAACAGCTTGTTTGAGAAGTGTCAGTTGGTTATTAAGTTGAAAATAAATAATGATTTTATGGTTGGTTACAGTGTTAGATGTGAATAGAAAGTGTGCCTTTAGCTTTTGGGAGTTATTTTTACTTAGCAAAGTAAAATTCATGAAGGATTGTCTTTGTTTCTAGGTAGTACCATTTATCTTTGATAAAGAAATGATGCTGTTTGGCTATTGGTACATCATAGTTCTGCGTTCATTACTGGAAACTTCAGGATGCACTTAATTATGATCTAGATTGATCATATATAAGGTGTTTTTTAAAAAAAAATAAGAGTGGAGAAGTGTGAACCTGCAGATACAATCAGAATTTAAATAACGTTGAAAAAATGCAGCTTGCATTTTCATAATTTTTTTTTTAAAACATTACTATTACTCTGAAACCTCGAATTCTGAATAACAATGTAATTATGCTTGGCAGTGAAACCAAAATAAAACCAAAAACTCAGTCCTTTTCAGAGTGAACTTTTGAATTACTCTGTGTTAGAAATGGAAAGTTGTGTTTACTTTTCAGTCAGATTTTGTGAATATTAATGTGTTGTTACTGGATTTACAGATGACTTTATTTAGCTCAGTAGAAAAATTATTTTAGAGCACATTGTATTGGCTTTACAACCAAATTATATTCTTGAAGTGATTTTATTAAAATTACCTATAGTTTTCTAGTAACTTTTAAACTGTTTATGGTCTTCATTGAGGTTGATAGAGGGAGCTTGCTACATGATATTTTTGCCCTTTTGTTTGGGTAATTTAAAATTTTGATGTACTTTCAACGTTAGAGAAACATTATCAGAATAATACAAGGATCTTCCTTATACTCTTGATTCAGATTCACTAACTGTTTTCATTTGCCCCAGTTTCTTCTGGCCCTTCCTCTGTTTTCCTTTCCTCCTTGCCCCCTGTCTGTTTATATATGTGTGTATACATGTCTTTGTGTGGACATGTTTTCATTTCTGTAGGTAGACTTCAAGAAATTGCTGCCTGAGGTGCTGAGTTTCTGTTTAATTTCTTAAGAACCTGAAGAACTGTTTTAAAAGTAACTATATAAGTATATAATTTTATGTTCCAACTACCAGTGTATGAAATATTCCAGTTTATCCATATCTTGTACGTTTCTTACAGTCTTGTCTTTTTGACAGTCATTTCGTGGTTATGAAGTAGAGTCTCATCGTAGATCTAACTTATGTTGCCCTTGGACTGGTGATTCTGTGTCCTCTGCTAGACCCTTGGCCTGTGTATGTCCTCTTTGGAGAAATGTCCATTCAGCTCTTCCCTCCCTGCTTTGGTTAGTTGTCTTCTATGTTGTAAGAGATTACATATTCTGAAGACAAGTCCTTTATCACATGAATCTTGTGTTTTTTTTTTGTTTAAATCCAGTCTATAATCTCTCTTACTTGTATAGTGTTTAATTCATTCATATTTAATACTTATATAGTTGCTTTTACATTTGCGATTTTGCTGTTTGTTTTTTGTTTTTCTCATATCTCAAGGGATTCCCTGTCTTCATTTTCCTTTTTTTTTTTTCCTGGCTATGTGACATGCCTTATGGGATCTTAGTTCCCCAACCAGGGATTGAACCCAGACCCTTGGCAGTGACAGCACAGAGTCCTTACCCACTGGACCACTAGGGAATTCCCTGTTCCTCCTCTTCTGAGTTCTGTCCTAGTAGTAGTTGCTGCAGGGATGATGATAGGCATTTATCACTCTTAATTACAGTCTACTTCAAAATAATACAAATTTAATTCTGTAAAAATGTAGTAACTTTGTTCTAATATATCTCTTTTTTTTTCTCTTCTTAGTGCTTTAGTTGTCATGTTACATTTGTGTGTCTTATAACAACAGTACAGTACAGTGACATAACTACTGCTTTGTATAATCTTAAATCCTCAGTCTTTATCTGGGGGTGTCTTTATTTTGCCTTTTGTTTTTTTTAAAGAATATTTTTGCTGGATATGGAGTACATGATTAAGAGTTTATTCTTTAAATACTTTGAACATGTCATCTCACAAACCCCTGACCTCCATTATTTTTGGTGAGAAGTCAGTGTCAATGGTAATGATTATGTTAATAGTAAATAGCTATTGATGCTTTCAAGAAGTTTCCCTTAGCCTTGTCTTTTTAACAGTTTGACTCTGATGGATATTAAGTGTGGATCTCCTTGAGGCTTTCCTACTTAGGATTTCTTGAGCTTCTTTGATCTATGGATAAATGTTTTTCATCAGATTTAAGAAGTCTGGGGCAATTATTTCTTCAGATATATTTATTTGCCCTTTCTCCTCTTCTGGGATTCTTTTCCACATGTGTTGATATACTTGATGTTGATGTGGTTTCTGAGGCTTTGTTCATTTTCTTCATTGCTTCTCTCTCTCCTTCAGATTGAATACTTTCTGTTGATTCTTCAGGTTTACTGATTCTTCTTTCAACTGAATTTTTCATTTTACATGTTATATTCTTCAGCTCTGAGTTTGTATTTGGTTCTTTCCTATACTTTGTATCTCTTTATTGAGGTTCTTTATGCATTGCATCATTTTTATCATAGGTCTCAATTCTTCAAACAGGACTTCCATTAGTTCTTTGAGCATGCTCATAATAGCTGCTTTTAAATCTTTGCTAACTGCAGCATCTGGAGATACTCAGTTCCAGCTGAATGCTTTTCTTCCTCAATAAGGGTACATAAGGGTAATCTTGTTGAATTTCAGATAATGTAGCAATTACTGATTCTGAATTTTTTCCCTTAGAGGTTTGTTCTTGTTTAGTATTCGCCATCAGTAAATTTGTGAAATCTGTCTCCATGACAGTGTGCAGCCACTGGTGTGTCTGCTCCTTTATTTAAAAAAAATGTTAACTCTTGCTTCCTAACAGTTTCTGCTGTGACTGCATAGCGAAAGGATTGGACAGAGGTTGTGTTCAAACCCCATCAGTCAGGCCTCCACTCTGCCAGTGGATCTATGTGAGCTGGCAAGTACATTCATTGTTCAACTCATTTGCAAGTCTTGTCTGGTCTTTGCTTTCTGCTGGGCTTTTTCCTTCTCCCTTGTGCATGTGTGCAGGTTTGGGAAACTGTGAGTATGTGGATGGCCTCAGTTTCCACTTTGCATGCCTATAAATCCGGAGTATTTAGAAGTGCTTATCAAACCCAGATGGCTGTCTTCTTCCCTCCCAGAACTTCCAGTGAAATCCCTTTCAACTCTGTTGTTTGCCCCACATGGGACTATAACCTCAGCGAACCCTGAGGTTATACCGTTTTACAGTGCATCAAGTCAGGTGAATCCCTTCCGGCAGTGGCAGCAGGCCTTGTTCCCAGGATCTGCCATCACTCTGGTTGAACTGCTGCCCGAGAATGTACAGGATGGGGCAGCACAGGCAGTCCACAGGCTCACACGTTCTTTCTTGAACTGGGTTTCAGGAGTAAGCACTTCTTAGTTTGTTGTAGATATTCAGTTCATTTCCAGAGTGCTGAGATGGCTGTTTTATTCAACTGTTTGTCCAGATTTACAGCTGCTTTTTTGAGATGATTCATCAGTCTCTTCCCCTCATCATGCTGAATGTGAATTTTCCAACTTATTCTGAATCACATTCCACCCAAATTAGCTTCATAAGGATAGACTTCAAGAGGACTCAAACTTCTCAAAGCTATCTGTTCAGAGCTACTACAGTGCCAGAGTTTTACAAGTAACCTATACCTACTTTTGATAATTGACATATGTTTTATTTTTAGATATTCTTTGTATTTGTTCATTCTCATTTTAAAAGTAAATACTGAGTTATTTCAATCTGCTTAGTTATAAGCATATTTTTTGATGTAATATTTTAATAAAATATGTTGGAATGTAGACTTGATCTTTGGATTGAAAGAAACGACACTTAGGCATGGACATCAACTTTGTAGAGTTGATATATTTGAACTGAGGTTTTTATTTCTATGCAAATTCTCCCTTGCCTCCTATCTGTCACATTAATCCCTATTCTTCTAGGCAAGAATGTAATTCCCCTATACTCCCTCCTGTCTTTTAAAATAGAAACTTAATTTACTTGTGTATCAGTGCTTCATACAGGAATATAATGGGTGGCTAATCTCTTATGAATTTGAGAATGCATTTCATGGAAAAAGGTTACAGAGCTGCGGAAGAGGGAGGGCTAGAGAGATAGAGAGGTTGTAAAACCTAGTTTGGGGAGCTTGTTAGGAATCTAATTTTCTGCAGTTCTGGAAGCAGGTGTGTAACATGCCCAGGGAACCTGGAATCTAAAGAAACTTGTAACTGGCTCAGGACGGGAGAAGAACTGCTAATGTATTGAGACTGTTCTGCGTTTTCTGCATTTGCTTTGACAAATTCCTTTTGAATTCTTACGGAGGACCAAATGTTGGTCTAGAGAGAAAGTGAGCCATGTTGGGGGATCCTTCTTAGATACTATACAGAAGGGTACTTAGAGGTGTGGATGGGCCCCAGAAAAGGATAATCTGAAATGGTGCTCTGGATTCCTTAAGAGCTAAGAAGAAAAGTCAACAGAGTGGATTACATACACTTAGGTCAATGGAGTTACAGGTGAGAAAGCTGTGGGCACAGAAATACCACTGAGTAATAGCTTTAAAATAACTGCCAGATCCAGAACCATCTCACTTAACTCTGCTACTCCCTGCAGTTATGATCCTGGCGGGTCGGGAAACCATAAACTGCCAGCTAAAGGAGGAAGAATGGAATTAGGCAGGGAAGCTAACGAGGACCATGCCTGCCTTCCACCCCTGCTGCACCTGGGCATCCTGTAGTGTGGCTGAGCTGGTCAACCCTGACTTGGTGTTTTTATAGTTAGAGACTGGAAATTCTTTTTAAGTACTCTGTGAGTAAAAGCAATTCTGGACTTTTTATTATTTGAGAGTAAGGTTTTTCAACCTGGGTTGGGAGAAGAACCTCTGAAAATTTCAAAGGGTAGTGGGAGACGGTGTTGCCTTCTAGTTATATTCCATGAGTCAAAAATAATGCTTACATATATTAACAGATTTTTGTTTGAACATTTTTGGGTGATAACAATTTATAAGATTTTTCAGGATCAAACTATTTGTGTCGTTTCCATCATAATCATGTATGGGATACATGTGTGAAAAACTAACAAAGCTGCTGCCATCTTTGTACTTTCTAAGTTTTTGTTGAAGTGTAGTTAATTTACAATGTAAAATAATTTACAAAGTTAGTTAATTTACAATGTATTAGTTTTAAGTGTACAGCGAAGTGATTCAGTTTTATATATATCTATATTCCTTTTTCAGCTTTTCATTATAAGTCACTACAAGATACAGTATAATTCTGTGTGCTATACAGTAAGTCATTGTTTATCTATTTTATATGTAGTAGTAGAAGATAAAATATGCAAGGTAGGATCAAGTGCCAGACTAACAGTATCCTGTACATAGAAGGATCTGTTAAGTGGATAAAAAGATAACTTGAAGACCTGTAGCATGTGAAATTCCTTAAGCCATTATGGGTTGATTTCACACAAGAGGTATTTCATCTTTTATCAACCAGTTGCCTCCTTTCACATGTTAAAGACCAGTTGTTAGTAAACTTGAGATGTTAGTAATGTCTGTATAGCTCTCCTAGAAATTCTGAACTTGGTGATGACAGACACAGGTTGGAGAAGATGGAGGAAGAAGACAAAATAAGATTGAAGAAGATGGTTGCAAAGGATTTCAGGAAGAACAAAAGAGCCTCTGTTTTTATATTATTAGGAAATATGCATCTTTGTTCAAAAAGAAACCTAAATCCACTATAATAAAAAATACAAAATAACTGAATGATTGTTAAGAAGTTTGTGAATCAAACTTTGCAAAGTCTGGTGCAGTGTTCCCTGGTGGGGAGAAAGCATAGCACCTGCCAGGTAGAAGCATGTTGTCAGTATTAACAATGTGAGGCCAAAAGGTTCACAATTTTTAATTTTTAACTTTGGTGAAAGAGTGTTTTATACTATTATAGCACAAAGAAAACCAACTTTAAAATTTATCAAAATTTTGGCCTTCTCTGGTGGCTCAGATGGTAAAGAATTTGCCTGCAATGCAGGAGAGCTGGGTTCGATCCCTGGGTTGGGAATATCCCCTGGAGAAAGGAAGGGCTACCCACTCCAGTATTTATGCCTGGAGAATTCCATGGACAGAGCAGCTTGGCAAGCTATAGTCCATGGGGTTGCAAGAATTGGATATGACTGAGTGACTAACCCTCACTTTCAATGTGATTTTTTTTTCCTGTTTGAGAAGTTGACAGATGGGCAAGTGCTTACCTGTGCTGTGGTTTGGTTCCACTTTCTGTAAGCTTTTTCATCCTTGTTAGATTTTAAGATTCTCAAATTCATGCTGCTTCTTGGTGTCATAAAATCTCAAATCCTCATACATACTTTGAAGAAACAGGTGTTGGAAGAATACATAGAATATAAAATATCTCCTTTGGTTAGATTTTATTTAAAAAAAATAGATCTTTTAAAAATAAACCTTTTTAAAGAAAAGTGAGCTGTTACTATGCTTCTCACTACCCTAAATCACAAAGTTCATTTATCTATCAAAGCCGTTGGTCGCTGTTAAAACTGATTATACTGTTGACATCATATTTTGTAATAATTTGTG